>NC_052149.1:38779155-39079155 GCF_902713615.1 Scyliorhinus canicula
CCCCCCCCAGCCGCAACCCCCCCCCCCCTGACACTGAACGGCGTCAACCATCATCAATGGTTGACGCCGTTTTAAAGCTACTGTGATTTTCGCCGACGTGACCCGTGGCCACGTCGGCGGGACTTCGGCCCATCCGGGCCGGAGATTTGTGGAAACAAAAATATAATGAAATCCCGCCGGCGCCGCGTTTTCAGAGGCTGCCGGCGGGATTTGCACAGCGCCGGTTTTTGGCCGGTCAGAGAATTTAAAACCCTGCGGGAGCAGGATTAACGCCGCTGCCGGCCGATTCTCCGACCCTGCGTGGGGTCGGAGAATTTCGCCCCAGATCCGGTTCCCATTCCCCTGCCCAAATTAGTGTAAACCTCCCGAAGAGTACTAGAAAAACTCCCCCCAGGATATGGTGCCCCTCTGGTTCAGATGCAACCCGTCCTGCTTGTACAGGTCCCACCTTCCCCAGAATGCGCTCCAATTATCCAAATACCTGAAGCCCTCCCTCCTACACCATTCCTGCAGCCACGTGTTCAACTGCACTCTCTCCCTATTCCTAGCCTCGCTATCACGTGGCACCGGCAACAAACCAGAGATGACAACTCTGTCTGTCCTGGCCTTTAACTTCCAAGCCTAACCCCTAAACTTGTTTATTACATCCGCACCCCTTTTCCTACCTACATCGTTGGTACCAATGTGCACCACGACTTCTGGCTGCTCCCCCTCCCCCTTCAGGATCCTGAAGACACGATCCGAGACATCCCTGGCCCTGGCACCCGGGAAGCAACATACCTTTCGGGAGTCTCACTCGCGACCACAGAATCTCCTATCTATTCCCCTAACCATTGAATCTCCTATTACTATTGCTTTTCTATGCTCCCCCCTTCCCTTCTGAGCCCCAGAGCCAGACTCAGTGCCAGAGACCTGGCCGCTGGGGCCTTCCCCCGGTAGGTCATCCCCCAACAGCATCCAAAATGGTATACTTGTTTTGAGAGGACTTGGAGGAGAGCTCCGATGAGGATATCAGTCAGTCATCACTGACATCACCCAGATCACCCACCAGCGCAGAGACACACACCTCGGTGAGCCATATTAGCGAGCAGGATTAGGTGTCACTAGCTGGTGAGAAACACCCAGCTGCTGATGTACATCAGGTGGAGGCAGACATTTCCAAGGGAGAGATGAATCAGAGTTCTACAGGACCCAGGAAACAGCTCTGCCTCTGTCACTTGCCAAGTCTCTGGAAAGGTTACTCCCAGAGCTATAATAATAATAATCTTTATTTGTGTCACAGGTAGGCTTACATTAACACTGCAATGAAGTTACAGTGAAAATCCCCTCGTCACCACACTCCGGCGCCTGTTCAGGTACACTGAGGGAGAATTCAGAATGTCCAATTCACCCAACAAGCATATCTTTAGGGACTTGTGGGTGGAAACCGGAGCACCCGGAGGAAACCCACACAGACACGGGGAGAATGTACAGACTCTGCACAGACAGTGGCCCAAGCCGGTAATCGAACCCGGGACCCTGGAGCTGTGAAGCAACAGTGCTAACCACTGTGTTGCCTCTGAAGAAAATAGGTTTGTTGTTTCTCATGTTTAGCTGGAGTCATTTACATTTCACCCAATCACTGGACGACAGGCAAACACTCTAATAGCACAAAGGCAGTTAAAGGGGCTGAGAAAGCTGGTGGAAACTTGGATGTGATTATTATACACAAGGAAGTTGATGATTATGCCTGCATGCTGCTGCTAAGAGGCAGCATTAGGTCGAGAAAGAGGCCAAAGATTGATCCTTTGAGGATTCCTTGGTCGATGGTAAGGGATGGTAATGAAGGCCACTGCTGTAATTGGATCAGTAACGATGAACAAAATGAGGCATACCCACTGTCATAATATGCCTCATGCTCATAATGAGATACAGACAGGCAGTGATGGACGCACACAGGACCCAATCACCACACAGAATACAGAACAACCAATCACCAGGCAGGACACTACAGGGTACATGACCAGTATAAAACACACGAGGCAGGAAGGCTCGGCCTCTTCGTACTGGCGATAGCTGTAGTAACAGTCAGGGTGCAATGTACATTCAGCACATACTACAAATGGCACAGAGTAAGTCTGGGCAAGCCAGACCAAGGTTAGCAAGCTTAGATTAATAGAGTGGATTGGAAATTATCAAACGTGACACCACTATTTAAAAAAGGAGGTAGGCAGAGAGCAGGAAATTATAGGCCAGTGAGCTTAACTTCGGTAGTAGGGAAGATGCTGGAATCTATCATCAAGGAAGAAATAGCGAGGCATCTGGATAGAAATTGTCCCATTGGGCAGACGCAGCATGGGTTCATAAAGGGCAGGTCGTGCCTAACTAATTTAGTGGAATTTTTTGAGGACATTACCAGTGCAGTAGATAACGGGGTGCCAATGGATGTGGTATATCTGGATTTCCAGAAAGCCTTTGACAAGGTGCCACACAAAAGGTTGCTGCATAAGATAAAGATGCATGGCATTACGGGTAAAGTAGTAGCATGGATAGAGGATTGGTTAATTAATAGAAAGCAAAGAGTGGGGATTAATGGGGGTTTCTCTGGTTGGCAATCAGTAGCTAGTGGTGTCCCTCAGGGATCCGTGTTGGGCCCACAATTGTTCACAATTTACATAGATGATTTGGAGTTGGGGACCAAGGGCAATGTGTCCAAGTTTGCAGATGATACTAAGATGAGTGGTAAAGCGAAAAGTGCAGAGGATACTGGAAGTCTGCAGAGGGATTTGGATAGGTTAAGTGAATGGGCTAGGGTCTGGCAGATGGAATACAATGTTGACAAATGTGAGGTTATCCATTTTGGTAGGAATAACAGCAAACGGGATTATTATTTAAATGATAAAATATTAAAGCATGCTGCTGTGCAGAGAGACCTGGGTGTGCTAGTGCATGAGTCACAGAAAGTTGGTTTACAGGTGCAACAGGTGATTAAGAAGGCAAATGGAATTTTGTCCTTCATTGCTAGAGGGATGGAGTTTAAGACGAGGGAGGTTATGTTGCAATTGTATAAGGTGTTAGTGAGGCCACACCTGGAGTATTGTGTTCAGTTTTGGTCTCCTTACTTGAGAAAGGACGTACTGGCACTGGAGGATGTGCAGAGGAGATTCACTAGGTTAATCCCAGAGCTGAAGGGGTTGGATTACGAGGAGAGGTTGAGTAGACTGGGACTATACTCATTGGAATTTAGAAGGATGAGGGGGGATCTTATAGAAACATTTAAAATTATGAAGGGAATAGATAGGATAGATGCGGGCAGGTTGTTTCCACTGGCGGGTGAAAGCAGAACTAGGGGACATAGCCTCAAAATAAGGGGAAGTAGATTTAGGACTGAGTTTAGGAGGAACTTCTTCACCCAAAGGGTTGTGAATCTATGGAATTCCTTGCCCAGTGAAGCAGTTGAGGCTCCTTCATT
Source organism: Scyliorhinus canicula (assembly GCF_902713615.1). Taxonomy (NCBI): domain Eukaryota; kingdom Metazoa; phylum Chordata; class Chondrichthyes; order Carcharhiniformes; family Scyliorhinidae; genus Scyliorhinus; species Scyliorhinus canicula. The sequence goes on from NC_052149.1 coordinate 38,782,607, forward strand.
AAATGTTTTTAAGGTAAAGATAGATAGTTTTTTGAAGAATAAAGGGATTAAGGGTTATGGTGTTCGGGCCGGAAAGTGGAGCTGAGTCCACAAAAGATCAGCCATGATCTCATTGAATGGCGGAGCAGGCTCGAGGGGCCAGATGGCCTACTCCTGTTCCTAGTTCTTATGTTCTTTGTCATAGAGAATATCTTTCATAGCATTGATGTTTTGGGAGGGCGGAATGCTGATTACTCAGGACACTGTGGGACTCTCTCAGAGTATGTTAAAAATCTGTAATTTGATCTGAAGTAAAACCTGCAGAACGGATTGTGCTGATCAGCTAGTTCATACCTGCAAAATCTTCAACAGTCTTATGAAATGAGACTCTGTGCTCATTTGCTGTGGTCGTGAATGATATTTTTGAACTTAATCCAAGCCATTGTTCTGGAGGAAGAGCTTTCACCGCAGCACAATGTTTTGATTGTAGGTGATTTTCCCTTCAGTTTACTGCGTAGTTACAGGCACTGGAAGAAGATTGCAGCCGCATCCCATGCCACACAGACTAATGGATAAGTTGGCATCTCACCAATCAACTCCTGAATTTGTTATAAGCAAAGCTTTTCTCTTTGCACTCAATCCAAGACTGATTTTTGGACATATTTTCAGTTCCATGTCAATAATTTGTCTCTAGTTTCTCAGTCAGTAGGCCAGGATAAAAGGCCCATTGTATACAATAAACATTCAATCATCTCATGGCTAATCCTTATACTGAGGGTTGTATTTGCTTTAACCGCTGAAATGTAACATACCTACTTAACCAGTGCTTGTGTACATTCGATCCAGAGATTGGTTTTATACTGGCCTGATGAGCACATGTCAATTTTTTTTTTCTTAAAATTTAGATTACCCAATTCCTTTTTCCAATTAAGGGGCAATTTAGCGTGGCTATCCACCTATCCTGCACATCTTTGGGTTGCGGGGGTGAGACCCACGCAAACAACGGGGAGAATGTGCGAACTCCACACGGACAGTGACCAGGATCAAACCTGGGACCTCAGCGCCATGAGGCAGCAGGGCTAACCCACTGCGCCACTGTGCTGCCCCGCACATGTCAATATTAATTGACGTTTTGAACTGTCTCCAACAGAGATACCAGGGGCTGGATTCTCTAATCCTCAATGCCAAAATTGTGCTTGGCGAGGGGTCGGAGAATCCCCGATGATGACAGAATCGAGGGTGGCGTAGCTTTTGCGATGCTCCGCCCCCTGAAAAGCGGCGTACTCTAGGACTATGCCGCATGCTGTATCGACAGCCTCAGGCCATTGCCTGAGGCCCGCCCTGTGATGCGCCATCCCCGACCGGTCGAATTCCTGACGGCTTGGGACATGTGTGGTCTCACCCGTCGGGAACGCAGCGTGGCGGCTGCGGACTCAGTCCAGCGCCACCACAGTTGGGGGAGGGTCGATCCACGGGCATGGGGGGGGGGGCTTTAATCAGGGCTGAGAGCACTGTGGGTGGCCAGTCTGGGGCGCGCAAGACAGCTGAAGGGGGAACTATTCTTGACGTCCGGGTCCGCCATGAAGCACAGCGCGGCCGCTGCTGTGCGCATGCGCGGCCACAGACCCTGCAATGCTCCGGGCCATATCGGCTGCTAGAGCCAGGTGCTCTACACTACCTGGCTGCTAGAAACACCGGAGCAGAGAATTGGTGGCTGTTTTGCGCCAGTTTCCTGCAATAAAACACCACCGTTTCCACACTGGCGTGGGGACTTAGTTTCCCAAACAGAGACTCCAGCCCCAGATCTCCCCTCATTCTGCTAGCTGTACCATTTACTGTACCACACATGTCCACTACAGGCCTGGCCTCAATTCTGATGTTGGCAGGATGTGGTCAGGTATAGGGAGTGGAATCACAGCAGGTCACCCTTCTCAGGTGAGAAGGGCAGGGGTATGCCTCTTTTACTGGCACACTTTCCACATCAGGTGCCCCCCCCAAGGTCTCCCCCCACCCCAACGCACTCCTCCATTTCCCCTGGGACCTTTCCGCCAGGACCCCAGCCTTCTCTACTGCAGCACTTCCCCACAACCCGTGGCGCTCCACTTTGTCCCTTCTGTGTCACCTCCTGACGTACACCCACCCTGGATCCAGAGCTCAGAATCCGGGGACAGTTTGTAGCCCCAGCAGTAGCCAACCATCCTGGTGCCGCTGCTGAGACTTGTCTGGCACGTCTTTGAGACGGGACAGCCAGCTTGGCAGGGATGCATTATCCGTGGACTCTTTGGATGGCAGGGCAAGAAACTCCACCACTTGTACAATTCTGCCTACGGTGTCTGTTATAGAATCTAAGGAATTCTGGAAGAAACCAAAGAATCCATTATCTCTTGTCGCTGCCACTTTTACAAGTGGTGGATAGGTGGATTGGCCCATCATCACCTTCTCAAGGACAGCTAGATATGGGCCTTGCCAATGACACACACATCCCATAAACAATTTTTTTTAAATTCCTAAGTTCCTCATTTCCACTACACTGTTGGTAGCCTGCAGGAAAGTATGCACACAAACAGTTGCCACAGCTAAGGGCTGTGGTACTCTTTACATACCAGCATAATTTTTTGTCCATATCTTGGGCGAAATTCTCCGACCCCCAGCAGGGTCGGAGAATCGCCTGGGGTCGCCTAAAATCCCGCTCCCGCCATAGCAGAGATTCTCCGCCACCTGGGAAGTGACAGGGGCAGGAATCTCGCCACTCTGATCGGAGAGGCCCCTGCGGTGATTCTCCGGCCCGGATGGGCTGAAGTCCCGCCGCTGGGAGGCCTCTCCCGCCGCCGAGGTTTAAACCACCTCTGGAACGGCGGGATCAGCGGCGCGAGCAGGCCCCCGGGGTCCTGGGGGGGCGGGGGGGCGATCGAACCCCGGGGGGTGCCCCCACGGTGGCCTGGCCCGCGATCGGGGCCCCCCGCTCAGACTCCGGGCCAGTGCCCTGGCTGCACTATTTTCCTCCGCGGCCGCCACGGCCTCCGCCATGGCGGAAGCGGAAGAGAACCCCACATCGCGCATGCGCCGGCCGGCGAAAGCCTTTTGGCCAGCCCCGCTGCCGGGGGCACCGGTTTTTTGCGCCGGTCTTCTGGTGGCAACCGCTCAGGCGCGGGGCTGGCCCCCAAAGGTGGGGAGAATTCCCCACCTTTGGGGAGGCGCGACCCCTGAGTGGTTGGCGCCACTCCCCTACTCCGGGACCCTCCGTCACGCCGGGTAGGGGAGAATGCCGCCCAAATCTGTGCTATACTCATTCTGGCTGTTTAATACAGATACTGGGAGCTAAAAATGGAATCTACCATTCCCCATTTAATTGGGTGTGATTTAGTCATTGTCTTCCAGGATAAACAATTGTACTAAAATTCGTTCCACATATGTGACTGAAAATATTCACGCGCTGGGTTGCAAAGTATATCGAATTTTAATAATCTTGAGAGAAAGCAGGATGAAGAGGGTAAGAAGAAGAAGAGTAGAGCAATAGTGATAGGGGATTCATTAGTTAGGGGGAAAGGCTGGTGTTTCTGTTGCTGTAGACATGACTCCAGAATGGTACGTTGCTTCTGAGGTTCCAGGGTAAAGGGTGTCAAAGAGCGGCTGCAGGTTATTCTTTGTGGGAATGTGAACATTGGTACCAATGACCCAGGTAGGAAGGGAGATGGGGTTCTGCAATCAGAATTTAGGGAACTAGGTAGAAAATTAGACAGCGGGCCTCAAATGCAGTCATCTCTGCATTACTTACAATACCACATGCAGGCGAGTACGGAAATAGGAAGATAAGGCAGATGAATGCGCAGCTGGAAAGATGGTGCAGGAGGGAGAGGTTTAGGTTCCTGGGACACTGGGACTGACTCAGGAGGACCAAGCCAGATTGCTTGCTTCTGAACAGAGCTGGAACTGACTTCCTTGTGGGGCATTTTGCTATTGCTGCATGGCATGAGTTTCCTCTGGCTGCTCCCGTTTCCTCCTACAAGTCCCGAAAGACGTGATTGTTAGGGTGAATTGGACATTCTGAATTTTCCCTCAGTGTACCCATACAGGTGCCAGAGTGTGGCGACGAGAGGATTTTCACAGTAACGTCAATGCAGTGTTAATGTAAGCCTATGTGTGACAATAAAGATTATTATTATTATGTTGTTGGGAGGGCTTCAAATTAACACAGCAGGGGTGAAGGAACCAAGAGGAAATATTCGAGAGGAATATCAGGTGCACAGAATACTGGAGGAACAGAAAACACTAAGATGGTGAATAGTAAGTTAATGGGTGAAGTCAGTGTAAGGAGGAAAGTAACAGTGTCTCAATCAGGGTTACCGTGTGTATGTAAATACACAAAGTATAGTCAATAAGGGATACAGACACAGATTGCGTTGTGGAAATATGATGTTGTGTCGATAACAGAGACTTGGCTCAAGGAAGGGCAGGACTGGGTATTAAGTATTCCTGAGTACAAGGTGTTCAGAAAAGATAGGAAAGGAAGGAAAGGCATTGTTTTAGGAGAGCATTGCAGCACAGGAGAAAGAGGATGCCCCAGAGGGTTCACAGACAGTATCAAGTTGGCTAGAACTAAGGAACAAATAGGGCACAATTGGGCTGGTTTAGCACAGTGGGCTAAACAGCTGGCTTTTAATGCAGAACAAGGCCAGCAGCACGGTTTCAATTCCCATACCGGCCTCCCTGAACTGGCGCCGGAATGTGGCAACTAGGGGCTTTTCACAGTAACTTCATTGAAGCCTACTTACCTGTGACAATAAGCGATTTTCATTTTCATTTCATTTTTCATTTCCTTTCACAATTACATTGCTCGGTGTAGCCTATAGGCCACCAACTAGTGGGAAGGATATAGAAGAACAAATCTGCAGGAAAATTACAGAGAGATGCAAACATTATCGGGTAGTTATAATGGGGGACTTTAATTACCCAAATGTGGACGGGGACAGTGGTGTAAAGGGTGGAGAGGGGCAAAAGTTCCTAGACTGTGTTCATGAAAAGTTTCTACTGCAGTATGTGTCCAGTCCAACGAAAAGGATGCACTGTTGGAGCTGGTTCTTGGAAAGGAAGTGCACAAAGTAGATCAAGTGTCAGTGGGGGAACATTTAAGAGACAGCAAGGATAAGGATAATAATAGAAAAGGTTAATATGCAATCCAGGGTAAATATAATTAACTGAGGGAGAGCCGTTCGCAATGCTCCCTCAAGGCGCCGAGGTCCCAGGTTCTCTCCCGGCTCTGGGTCACTGTCCGTGTGGAGTTTGCACATTCTCCCCGTGTTTGCGTGGGTTTCGCCTCCACAACCCAAAGATGTGCAGGCTAGGTAGATTGACCATGCTAAATTGCCCCTTAATTGGAAAAAAAGAATTGCGGACTCTAAATTTATGTTTTTTTAAACTGAGGTGGGCGGCATGTGGCGCAGTGGCTAGCACTGTGACGCCGGCGCTGAGGACCCGGGTTCGATCCTGGCTCTGGGTCACTGTCCATGTGGAGTTTGCACATTCTCCCCTGTCTACGTGGGTTTCACCCCCACAACCCGAAGATGTGCAGGTTAGATGAATTGGCCATGCTAAATTGGCCCTTAATTGGAAAAAAAATAATTGGAATCTCCAAATTTTTTTTTAAACTGAGGGAGAGCCAGAAACAGAGCTGGGCCATTTGGACTGGAATGAAAGGTTGGAGGGAAAAACTGTAAGAACTTAGGAACATAGGAACAGGAGTAATGCATTCAGCCCAACGAGCCCGTTCTGCCATTTAATACAATCATGGCTGATCGCCACTTCAATGCCTTTTACACCCACTACCTCCATAACCTTTATGTTATCGTCAATCAGAAATCCACCATTTTCTGCTTTAAACATACACAATGATTGAGCTTTCACAGCCCTCCTAGGGCAGACAATTCCAAAGATTCACAACCCTCTGTAAAGAAACTTCTCCTCGTCTCAGTTCTAAGTCACATCCCCTTTATTTTGAATTTGTGTCTCCTGGTTTTAGACTCCCCAACCAGGGGAAACACCTTACCTGCATCTATCCTGTCTGTTCCCTTAAGTATTTTGTAGGTTTCAATGAGATCACCTCTCATTCTTCGAAATGCTAAAGAATACAGGCCCAGTTTGCCCAATCTCTCTTTACAAGAGGGTCCCTTAGTAAAAAGTAATAATAAAAAGAAGTACCTGAACAATGGGCTACCTTGAAATTAGAAATGGTTCAGACACAGTCACGGTATATTCCTTTAAAAGGGAAAGGTAAGGTAAACAAATCCAGAGCTCCGAGGATGAAAAAGGAAATAGAAATTAAGATAAGTAAGAAAAAGTATGGTTATGACAGGTGTCCATCTTTCCTAAGGGAGGTAGATGCTACCCAGGACATGGTGACAGACGAGGAACCTCTGCTCCCAGAAAAGCTCGCAATTCATAAGGAGAAAATGTTGAATAAATTTTAAGCTGACAAGGTCCCAGAACCGAATGAGATGCATCCAAGGATATTGAAGGAAGTGAGAATGGAAATTGCAGGGGCGCCAGCCATAATCTTCCAGTCTTCTCTAGACTCAGGGGTGGTGCCAAAGCATTGTTCAAAAAAGAGTGTAAGGATAGTCCCAGCAGTTACAGGCCATTCAATTTAACATCAGTGGTGGGCAAGCATTTAGAAACAATTGCTCGGGATAGAATAAGTAGTCACATGGAAAAATGTGAGTTGATTAGGAAGAGTCAGCATGGATTTCTAAAGGGGAAATCATATTTAACTAACTTGCTGGAGCTTATTGAAGAGGTAACAGAGAGAGTTGATGAGAGTATAGCTCTGTTCTTTTGTAGAAACGGGAGTGGGAAATCAGACAGCCAAGAAAACGATAATGGATTCAAGTCTGGCCATATCAGGGAAGAACCTTTGGTTTGAGGGGATGGACAAAGTTTAGAGAGAGAGAGAGAAATGTTGTTTCGAACAGTTACTAGAAGGCTGTGGAAATCAACCAGAGAGATTATGAAAGTTGCTACGGAGGCAGGCTTTAGAAAAGGGTTCGGAACAAATGTCCCGAACAAAAATTGTTTTGTAAATGCAAGTATTGCCTTTACCGGTTTGTGTAAGTGAAATGAGAACTGCATGTTCATGTAAAGTCTTATTTAATGGGACCTAGCATGTTAAGCTTAAGAAACTGCATGTAAAATGTTAGTGTTAGAGCTGAAGTAAAAGTTTAAATGTGTTTTCTCCTCTTTTGTTTTAATAAAGTTTGTTTATAAAATAACCAAGTCCCATTTCTTATATTATCACCCCTGGAACGAATCAATCTTTCTGCAGCGCATTAAAACTTAAAGAAGTTATGGCATCTGGTAGAGTCACTTAGACATTGTTGAGGGCTGACCAGGCATCTGTAACAGAATGGTTACAGTTCATGGGATAAAAGGGACAATAGCAACATGGATACAAAATTAGCTGAATAATAAGAAGCAGAGAGTAATGATCGATGGATATTTTTCGGGCTGGAGGAAGGTTTGTAGTGTTTTTTACAGGGAACTGCATTAAGACCCTTGTCTTTCCTGATATATATTAATTATATAGATCTTAGTGTGCAGGGAACAAATTAAAAGATTGAAGATAATACAAAGCTTGGAGGTATTGTAAACTGGAGAGAACAATGTAGAACTTCAAAAGCACATAGACAGGTTGGTGGAGTGGGCAGACAGGTAGCCAATGAAGTTCAATGCGGAGAAGTGTGAATGGATGAATCTTGGTAAGAAGAACCTGGAGAGAAAATATAAAATAAGGGGTAAAATTCTTAAGGGCATGCGGGAACAGAGGGACCTTGGTGCAAATGTGCATTGGTGATTGAAACAATTCTGTGATTCTGTGAAGTGAATCTCATCTTCTTACACATAAACCCTATTATACGTTTAGCACAGAAGGAAAAGTGATTAGATTTCGTTCACTGCAACCTTCCCTCCTGAATGATGTTAACATATTTACAAATATGGGTGTCTTCTGCCTCGTAATTCAATGATTTGTGCTGTGGTGGCCAGCTCTGTGTCAAGTATCAGCTGGTGTGGCTCAGGAGCCTCATTCTGATGTGGCCGTTTCTGCCATACTTGCTGCAGTGGAAGTTAGTGAATGAGAAAGTGCACGGTTTACTGACCTCTCTTTTCTATGGGCCCTTTTCTCAGTCAGCTGAGCTTCTTGCTTCTTTCGCCTCTTCGAAACAATCAGCCTCCAGAGGTCACGGCAATCAGTGACTGTCTCCCAGTCTGCCATCTTCATGTCTCATTTGCAGGTGTCGTTGTAGCGGATGTTTGGATGCCCAGGAGGTTGTGATCCAATAGCCAATTCACCATGCAAAAGGTCTTCGGCTATACGGTTATCACCCACCCAATGAATGTGGCTGAGCCAACACAGACGACATTGGCTGAGCAATGAGTGAGTGTTTACGGAATTAGCACACTCCAGGACTCCTGTCTTTATGACCTTGTCCTGCAAAGAGATGCGAAGGATATGTCTAAAGGTGGAAACTATTCAGACTTCCCCCCCCCCCCCCACCCCACCCCCCCCCCCGAGGATATGCTACCCAGGCCTCACCACTGTGGAGGAGTGCACTGAGGACACGGGTTTAGTAGACACACAGTTTGGTGTCCTCAATCAGATTGCTGCTATTCCACACTCTTTAACTCTGCTTGGATTTACAACAGCTGCAGCTTTTGTGATACTTGTATTGATATTTTTTAAACTAATGTACAGGATGTGGGCATTGCTGGCTAGCCCAGCATTTATTGCACCTCCCTTCTTGACCTTGAGAAGATGGTGGTGAGCTGCCTTCATAGCAGAATCATATCATAGCATTTACAGTGCAGAAGGAGGCCATTCGGCCCATCAAGTCTGCACCGGCCCTTCGAAAGAGCACTAAGCCCACACCTCCACCCTATCCCCATAACCCAGTAACCCCACCTAACCTTTTTGGACACTAAGAACAATTTAGCATGGCTAACCCATCTAACCTGAATATCTTTGAACTATGGGAGGAAACCAGAGCACCCGGAGGAAAACCACGCAGACACAGGGAGGACTTGCAGACTCCGCACAGACAGTGACCTAAGCCGGGAATCGATCCTGGGAGCCTGAAGCTGTGAAGCAACAGTGCTAACAACTGTGCTACAATCCCACTTTTTCTTTAACCTTTGCAGTCCCTCTTTTTTTTTTGCCCGGACGCCCGCTCGAGGAGTGCACAATAACGGGTCGTGTAATCCGAGGCCAAAGAAAGGGTGCAGGTTCTGTCTTCAAAGCCCATGTGAAACACAGGAAAGGGCCTGCAAAGTTGAGAGCTGTGGACTTCGCTGAACGTCATGGTTATATTAAGGGTATTGTCAAGGATATAATTCATGACCCTGGTCGTGGTGTTCCTTTAGCAAAGGTGCTGTTCTGTGATCCTTACAGGTTCAAAAGAAGGACTGAGCTGTTCATTGCAGCAGAGGGTATCCACACCGGTCAGTTTATCTACTGTGGCAAGAAGGCTCAGTTGAACATTGGAAATGTCCTCCCTGTGGGTACTATGCCAGAAGGTACTATTGTGTGTTGCCTGGAGGAGAAACCAGGTGACCGTGGTAAACTTGCACATGCCTCTGGTAATTATGCCACAGTCATCTCCCACAATCCTGAGATTAAGAAAAGCCGTGTCAAGTTGCCATCCGGTTCTAAGAAATTTGTTTCCTCGGCTAATAGAGATATTGTTGGTGTTGTTGCTGGTGGCGGTCATATTGCCAAACCAATACTGAAGGCAGGTCGGGCTTATCACAAATACAGGGCCAAGAGAAACTGCTGGCCACGTGTCCGTGGTGTGGCTATGAACCCTGTAGAACATCCTTTTGGTGGTGGTAACCATCAGCACATAGGGAAGCCATCAACCATCAGAAGAGATGCTTCAGCTGGTCGCAAGGTCGGCCTCATTGCTGCTCGTCGTACTGGTAGACTGCGCGGTACAAAGACCGTCCAGGAGAAAGAGAACTTGTGTCTTAATGTATATGCAGAAATTTTTTTTTAAACTTTGCAGTCCCTGAGGTGTAGGTGCACCAACAGACCTGTTGGGAAGGGAGTTCCAAGATTTTGACCAAGCAATAGTGATGGAACGGCGGTATATTTCCAAGTCGGGATGTTGAGTGACTTGGAGGGGAACCTCCAGGTGGAGATGTTCCCAGGTATCTGTTGCTCTTGTCCGTCTAGATGGTAGTGGTCGTGCGTTTGGAAGGTTGCCCCTGCTGGGATGCTCATGGGCTGACGTCTTCGTACCCGCCTCGCTTACTTTTCCCAATATTGGCGCGAAGGTGTACCTAACAAGGAGTTGCAACAGCTTTGCCCTGGTCAGTGTCAACTTCCCCCGCAATTCACACCTGGTGACATGGTATTCGTCCGTAACTTCACTGACAGCGCTCGGTGACTCTCAGGGACTTTCTTCCATTGGAATAAAGTCCTTCCAGGTTCAAGTTTGTAGGCAGCTGATGAAAAGACATCGGGATCTCCTTTGGCCGTGGAGACCGCTTCTTCGTAAGGTTCCTTTTTTTGGACCTGACCTGGATCGTTCAGACCTGGTACCGGTCCAGCTCGTTGTGGTGCTCCAAAGATGTCTCGACGCCGACATTCGGGATATCGTCTCTTCAGATTTTGATATGGAAACACAGGCTTCTGAAATCTCTGATGCAGTTTCAACTGTGCAGCCGACCGTTCGCCCTGGCGTTCCTACAGGAAACGGCGTTCCCCTTCACGGGATTCGTCTCTGGATCCAGCACCTCAGATACCTGATGCTCGGCCTGCACCAAAGAAACCCCAGCATTCTCCTCCTCATCCTCCTCATTCACAGCCCTCGAGGCTTCCTCGGACCTTGGGGGAGATGTCAAAACCCACCGAATGGGACTTATGGGGTGGGAATGTTTGTCTTCCCTGTGTTCCTTGCGGAGTATCAATTCCCTCGTTAAGGGGATGGGAGAAACTCAATCTATATTGTACATAAGGTTGGCCAGTTCGGTACCGACGAAGAACCGATTGGGGACTACTAGGAGTTATGTATTATAGCCTTGTAAATAAACCTAACAACGTTGTAATTTTCTTCTTTTCTTGCTAGTTTTCTCAGTGTGATGGATTCTGCTTACTTGTTGAGCAGAGGCTCCAAGGATTCATTGGAAAAGGTGGACGGAGGCAGGTCAGCACCTTATTAGTCATGCCTGTCTGACATGAGGTGGGCAGAGGCTGACAAGTGGGGCATGGTGGTCCCTCCTACTGTCAAGTACAGCCCCCAACACCCATTCATTGTGCCAATCGAGTTGGGCTTATCACCCGTATCCGCGCTGCAGAAATCTGGAATGTTCTCTCCAAGGCGCAAGCCTGAGCAAATTTATGGAGACCCTGGGTTGCCCAACCATCAGGGTTCCCTTCTCGATTGCGCTAAAATGCAAATAGCACTACTTTTGCCATCAGTTTGGATGCAGGAGTTGCTGGAAAGATGACATATTAAGACATCAGTCTGTTGTGTATTGACAGGGAGAAACTTGACACATCTTGTACTTTTTTTTTGCATTGGCTGCTGGCCAGCATTCTAAGCTGAAAATGAGATGCAAACTCGCACACAAGAGCAAACAGCACATTAACTTTCTCCACCCACATACTGGACACATCACATCGACCTGTTGGACACACAACATGTTTAGTCTGTACACATAGAACTGTTTCTCCTTAAACAATTTCCAACACCAAGATTATGACTCCAGGCCACCTGTGACATCTCAAGGTCACTTGAGCTGTGCAATGTTCCTGGATATAAGATTTATAAATTAGTTGCCAGAGTGAAAACCATCAAGTTAATGCGATAAGCGTGTCAAAACATAATCCCATGCTGCTTGAGCCTGGATTATTATTTAAAAAAAAAAAATAAATTTAGAGCACCCAATTATTTTTTACAATTAAGGGGCAATTTAGCGTAGCCAATCCACCTATCCTGCACATCTTTTGGGTTGTGGGGGTGAAATCCACGCAGACACGGGGAGAATGTGAAAACTCCTCACGGACAGTGACCCAGAGCTGGGATTTGAACCCGGGTCCTCAGCGCCGTAGGCAGCAATGCTAACCACTGTGCCACCGTGCTGCCCCTGGATTATTATTTTGAAGGAATACCGAATACTGTTTCCAAATAATCACTGTTCGCTCCGCCCCCACAACCCTCCACCACTGTTTTGTTTGATTCATTCTCACAGAAGGAAAGACTTGAATTTATTTAGCACTTTGCATGATCTTTGGATGTCCCAAAACAGTTTACAGTCAATCACGTACTTTAGAGGTGTGGTCAACTGTTGTAATATAGGGGAATTCAGCAGCCAATTCACAGCAAGGTCCCACAAACAGCAATGAGATAATGACCACACAATCTGTTTTGATGATGTTATTTAGTGGGTAACTGTTGTCCAAGACGTTGGGGAGAACTTCCTAATAGTGTCACTTAAGACTTGGCCTTGAATTAACATCTCATCTGCTCGACTACCTCTGAACGTGCAGCATTCCCTCAGTGTTGCATTAATGTGTCATCTAGACAATGTGCTCAAGTCTCTGGAGTGAGGTTTGATCCACAGCCTTCTGACACAAAGGTGGGAGTCCCACCACTGAATTAGAGTTGATACCATTCACCTGAAACTTTGCTGCTTATACCTTAAATCCCAGCAGCATCATATTCGCTGACTTTTGCTCCTAGTCCAGCAATGCGGGAGATTTAAAATGCTCATCTTTGTGTTCAAATAGCTCCAAGACTTTGTCCTTCCCTATCTCTGCAACATCCTCCAGCAATACACACCTAAGACATTCCTGTGCAACCATTCTGATTTCTTACCCATCCTCAATTTTCATTACTCCATTATTAGTGACAGTGCCTTAGCTATCTAGACCCCAAGCTCTGGAATTCCCTCCCTAAAATTCTTCACCTTTCAGCATCGCTCTTCTCTTTTGGACAATTATCATAGAAATGTAAAGAATCCCTACAGTGCAGAAGGAAGCCATGTGAGCATTCTACCTCGGCCCACTGCCCCTCAACCGCACATAACCTTTGGACACTAAGGGGAAATTTAGCATGGCCAATCCACCTAATCTGCACACCTTTGGACTGTGGGAGGAAACTGGAGCATCCAGAGGAAACGCACGCAGACACGGGGAGAATGTGTAAACTCCACACCGGCAGTCATCCAAGGTCAGGATCGAACAGGGGTCCCTGGCACTGTGAGGCAGCAGTGCTAACCACTGTGCTGCCATTGTTCTTAAGTCCTATCATTGTGACCAAGAATTTTTGCACCTATTCTAGTATTCCTTTATTTTTTTTAAATTTAAAGTTCCCAATTATTTTTTACAATTAAGGGGCAATTTAGTGTGGCCAATCCACCTAATCTGCACATCTTTGGGTTGTGGGGGTGAAACCCATGCAAACACGGGGAGAATGTGCAAACTCCACACAGACAGTGACACAGGGCCAGGATTCGAACCCGGGTCCTCAGCGCCGTAGGCAGCAATGCTAACCACTGTACCACCGTGCTGCCCTTAGTATTCCTTTATTTGACTCACTGTCAGATTTAGTTTAAGAACACTCCTCTTTAAAAAAAATAAAAATGAATTTAAAGTACCCAATTCTTTTTTTTTCCAATTAAGGGGCAAGTTAGCGTGGCCAATTCACTACCCTGCTTATCTTTGGGTTGTGGGGGTGAGACCCACGCAGAGAAGGGGAGAATGTGCAAACTCCACACGGACAATGACCCGGGGGTCGGATCAAATCTGGGCCCTCCGTGCTGTGAGATAGCAGTGCTAACCACTGTGCCACGTGCCGCCCTTATTTAAGACCATTCCTATGTAGTGCCTGGGATATTTAACCATATTAAGAGTAATATATAAAGTTTGTTGTTGGATGATGCTGCTGAGTTATCAGTGTTGACACAGCACAGAAATCAAAGGAAGAGTTTGTCTGGCTGAGTTTGTATTGTGCCTCTTGTTTCTTCAGACACAGTTAAAAAGTAAAATGTTGTCCAGTTCTATGGCTGCACCTGAATAGATGAATTGTGACTGCTAGTACAATCAAGCTACACAACTAAATCTCCCACTGGTTAGGTGGGCTGTGCCCTGTATTATCTTCCAGACTTTGTTACAATGAGAGCGGTTGTGTAATATATGAAAGTTTTCTGCTGAATTCATCCAATTGGTTGATTCAGTAATGTCACTGTATCTGTGCTCTTGCACGATTTGTATCTCTGCCATTATTGGCAAATTGCATTTCCAACCTGCATCATTGAGACCTAAATCTTTCTTGATGCTCTAAAATCCAACATATCAAAAACCAACACAGTGGGCAGCACGGTGGTGCAGTGGTTAGCACTGCTGCCTTTGCCGCTGAGGACTGGGTTCAATCCCGGCTCCGGGTTACTGTCTGTGTGGAGTTTGCACATTCTCTCCATGTCTGCGTGAGTTTCACCCCCATAACCCAAAGATGTGCAGGTTGGGTGGATTGGCCACACTATAATTGTCCCTGAATTGGAAAAAGATTATTGGGTACTCTAAATTTTAAAAAAAAGTCAACACTGCTGGTTTGTGCGGGTGGGTTGAGAGCTCCACATCAAGACGACATCAGCTCTGGGTCAGCGGTAGCTTCCTATGGAGCTCAGTCATCCTGGAATCTTAAGGATGTGGAGTTCAGGTCCTTCCCCCAGTACCTGAGCACAAAATCTAGTCTGATATTTCTGTACTGTTGGGAGGTACTATCTTCCAGATACGTTAAACTGGCCCCTCCAGATACGACATTAAACTGATCAGCTCTGTCAGGTGGGCCTCAAAGATGTCATGGCGCTGTATCTAAAATTAATGGGGGAGTTCTCCCCAGGGCCTTGGCTAATCTTTTTTCCTTACACAAATTCACCAATCTCTGCGAGAAGTAGTTCCTCCTCATTTCAGTTCAGTTCCTATCTTCCAGACGAAGTGTTAAACTGAGGGCCAATCTGCCCTCTCAGGACAGAAAAGGTCCCCTGGGCCTATTTCGAGGAAAAACCTGGCAGTTATCCCCAGTGCCCTGGCCATTATTTAGCCCTTAGACAACAGAAGAAAAGCAGTTGAACTGTTCATTATTACATTTCTAATACTAGAGTCTTGCTGTGTGCCAGTTGACTGCTTCATTTATGTTTTCACTATGTTTCAAAAGTTTTTCATTGGCTGCAAGGCGCTTTAGGATGCCCTGTGGTCGTGAAGGGAGCTATATAAATGCAAGTCTTTGTTTTCAATCTTTAGTTACAAACAGCCAGGGTGCCATTTGTGAATTTGGAAAGAGCAACTTCAGAACTATGGCGGGAGTCTGGTTGAAGAGACTCAAACATGACATTCCAGGAAACAATGGCATGGGGATATTGGGGGTGCCAACAAGCTCAAGGACTTTAAGGGAAGTTGGAGACAAGGTTGCAGTTTGCCAGAAAAGGTCTCCAACCCATACCCCACCCCCCCCCCCCCCCCCCCCCCCCCCCCAAGCATGGCTGCATGCTGGGAGTATGGGATCAATAACTTGACCCTCATCTTAGTGGAATAAGGTGGTTTTTAAAATATTTTTTGCATTTCTTGATTCGACGGTTGCTTTAACTTCTCTGTTTCCTCTTTATGGGTCAGTGAGGCCATTCGTATTCCAGCCGACACTTATTTTTTGTAACAGACAATTTTATTGAGGTATTGTAAACAGTAACAATATACATTAGTGTGCAGATGCCAATTACAAAAAACATAGTACAAATAACAGCACCTCTCTCGCAAATAGACCCGCCTATTCTTCCCCCCTACTCTACACTGTTCAAACCCCCCCCCCCCCCCCCCCCGCTGACAATTAGTTCCCCGGAAAGAAGTCGATGAATGGTTGCCACCTCCGGGCGAACCCCGATAGTGATCCTCGTAAGGCAAACTTGATTTTTTTCCAAGCCGAGAAAGCTTGCCATGTCCGACAGCCATACTTCGGTCTTTGGGGGCTTTGAGTCCCTCCAGGCCAACAGTATTCGTCGCCGGGCTATCAGGAAAGCAAAGGCCACAACCTCAGCCTCTATCCCCTCCTGGACTCCCGGGTCTTCCGACACCCAAAAAACGCCACCTCTGGACTCATCGCCACCCTTGTTTTCAGTACCCGGGATATCACGTCCGCAAATCCCTGCCAGTATCCCCTGAGTTTTAGACACGCCCAGAACATGTGGACATGGTTCGCTGGTCCTCCCCCACATCTAGCACGCTTGTCCTCCAGCCCAAAGAATTTGCTCATCCGGGCCACCGTCATGTGGGCCCGGTGAACCACCTTGAACTGAATCAGGCCGAGCCTGGCACGTGTTGCGGTTGTATTTACCCTCCTCAGAGCGTCTGCCCATACGCCTCCCTCCAACTCCCCACCAAGCTCCTCCTCCCACTTAAGTTTCAGTTCCTCGGTCCCTGTGTCCTCCACTCCCATAAGCTCCTTATAAATATCTGAGACTCTCCCCTCTCCTACCTCACCCCTGGAAATTACCCTGTCCTGGATCCCCCCTTGGTGGAAGGCGCGGAAAGGACGGGACCTGTCTAAGTACCGAAAGTCATTCCCACTCGCCAGCCCGAACTTTTCCTCCAGTGCCCTCATGTTTGCGAAGCTCCCTTCCAGGAACAAGTCACCCATCCTTCCCGCCCCTGCCCTCCGCCACGCTCGAAACCCGCCATCCATCTTCTCCAGGACAAATCGGTGATTGTCACATATTGGGGACCAGACCGACGCTCCCACTTCCCCCGCATGCCTCCTCCATTGGCCGCAAAGCCGCCACCACTACGGGGCTGGTGGAGTACCTGGCTGACGGGAGCGGCAGGGGAGCCATGACCAGGGCTGCCAAGCTGGTGCCCCTGCACGAAGCAGCCTCCACCCGCTCCCAAACCGACCCCGTACCCACCATCCATTTCCTTATCATGGCTATGTTAGCCGCCCAGTAGTAGTTGCTGAGGTTCGGCAACGCGAGCCCCCCCCTTGCTACAGTTCTGTTCCAGCATCCCCCTCTTTACCCGCGGGGACTTCCCCGCTCAAACAAATCCCAGGATGATTTTATTGATTCTTTTAAAGAAAGACCATGGAATGAAAATAGCGAGGCATTGAAAAATAAACAGGAATCTCGGGAGGATCGTCATCTTCATCGTCTGTACTCTCCCCACGAGTGACAGCGGTAGCGCATCCCACCTCTGAAACTCGCTCCTCATTTGCTCCAACAGCCTAGACAAGTTCAACTTATGCATCTTGCCCCAGTCACGTGCCACTTGTATCCGTAAATACCTAAAACCTTCCCCAACCAGCCTAAATGGTAGGTCCCTCAGCCTATTCTCCTGACCCCTTGCCTGCACCACAAACATCTTGCTTTTTTGCCATGTTCAACTTGTAGCCCGAAAACCAGCCAAATTCCCCAAGGATTTCCATAATCCCATCCATCCCTGCCGCTGGATCCGACATATACAAAAGCAGGTCATCCGCGTAGAGCGAGACCTGGTGTTCTATCCCCCCCCCCTGACCATTCCCTTCCATCCCCTTGCTGCTCTCAGAGCAATTGCCAGCGGTTCTATGGCCAATGTAAACAGCAGTGGAGAGAGGGGGCATCCCTGTCTTGTCCCGCGGTGTAGTCTAAAATACTCAGATGTCTTCCTGTTCGTCCTTACAGTAGCCTCCGCGGCCTGATATAGCAGTTTAACACAGTCTACAAAGCCTTCTCCAAACCCAAACCGTCCCAGCACCTCCCATAAATAGTCCCACTCCATCCGGTCAAAAGCCTTTTCGGCATCCATTGCCACCACTACCTCCACCTCTCTGCCCTCCGGGGGCATCATAATCACATTGAGTAGCCTTCTTAGATTGGCTACCAGCTGCCTGCCCTTAACAAACACCGCTTGGTCCTCCACAATCACGTCCCGTATGGACGCCAGGATCTTGGCCAGCAGTTTAGCGTCCACAGTAATCAGGGAGATTGGCCTATAGGACCCACAAGCTTCCAGATCCTTATCCCGTTTTAATGTCAGCGAGATGGTGGCTTGCGACATTGTCGGGGTAGCACCCCATTGTCTCTCGCCTCGTTAAACACCCTAACCAGCACCGGCCCCACTATTCCCGAGAACATTTTGTAGAACTCCACTGGATACCCGTCCGGCCGCGGGGCTTTACCCAACTGCATGGCCTTCAGGCCCCCCGTTACTTCTTCTGCTCTAATCGGGGCCCCCAGACCCTCTACCATCCCCCTGCCCAACTTTGGGAAGGTCAGCCCATCTAAGAAGCGCCTCATCCCCTCCGACCCCGTGGGGGTTCCGAGGTATACAGCCTGCTGTAAAAGTCCCTGAATACCCTGTTCAATCCTGCCGGGTCTCCAACCCGGTTCCCTGCCCCGTCAACTACCGTCCCTATTTCCCTGGCTGCCTCCCTCTTCCTAAGTTGCTGTGCAAGCATTCTGCTGGCTTTCTCCCCAAACTCATACACCATGACCCTGGCCTTTCATATTTCCTATCCGTCCGTATCATCTCCTGCTCCAGTCTGTCCATCTCTGCCCAATCCATTCTGTCCCTATGGGCTCGGATTGAGATCAGTTCCCTCTCACCACCGCCTTCAGCGCCTCCCAGAGCACCGCTGCTGAGACTTCCCCTGTATCGTTGACCTGCAGGTAGTCCTGCATGCATTTCCCCACTCTCTCACACACCCTCTCCTCTGCCAACAATCCCACCTCTAACCTCCATTGTGGGTGCTGGTAACTTTCTTTCCCTTTCCCTATGATCGAATGTTAGAGGATTAAACAGGCCGGTAGTGATCAGCCTGGTTGGAGGGCACCCTTCCCCCCCCACTACACCGATCAGCCAGCCGCCTTCTTGGGCCCACACCCTGCCCATGTGCCGCGCCTCCCCTGGTCTGCCTCTTGGCACTCCCACCTGTTGCTCGTTATGCTCGCTCCTTAATTTGCTAATTATGCTAGCTCAAGAGTCGCCAGGTATCTTTTCGATACCGCCACAAGGTTCAAAACCGAATACTGATCAAAGACTCAATACACCAGTTAGTAAGTTTGAAATCAATACAAATTTATTTACACACACAGTCAATTATACTCATGCACAAACTCTACTCACTAAACTATCGCTACTACTAAAAGCCTATACTTAGCTTCGGGTGCCCACTCAGTCAGAGGAAGAATGGCCGTTGCCTGGTTCTGAGGCTGCTGGCATCGAACTGGTATAGAATAGTAGCTAGGAGCGCCTATCTCGTAGTGTGCGTTTACTTTAGACTTACTTGTCTGGTGCTTGGCGGGTCTCTCATCGCTGAGAGCCAAGGCCAAGATGATGAAGAAGAAGAATAGAGTGATCTGTCTTGGGGGCTCCTCTTTATACCCCAAAGGGGCTTCACGCTCTTTTGGGCGGGCCTTGAACTTGGCCCCAATTAATTGGACCATGTCCTAATCATCTGTATTGATTTTCTCTAATATGGCTGCCTGATCGCTGACCATTGGCTTGCCTTTGTTTTAGTCTCCACTGGCGCCAGGGAGTCTGCTCTGGTATCGTTTGCTTAAATGTTTCTCTTTTGTCCCCGGAGATAGCTCATTACTATGCTAATGGCTTGCAGTATCGCTCTTGTCTGGGAGCTGCAAACTCCAATCCACAGACAAACCTTACACCTGCTTGTTTTCTTAGCATTGTCCAATTTACCCTTCATTCGCTGCAAGTGTCCATTTTGTAAACGGGACGTGGCCACCCCAGGTGGCTACCCCCCCCCCCCCCCCCCCCACCTCTTCCCTGTTACCTGGTTCAGTTCCCTCCCTTGTCAGCAGATCATCTTCCCCCCATGCCCCCCCCCCCCCCCCCCCCCCCCCCAGCAACAACCCCTTGTAACCTAACCCCTGCCATATACTGGCTGTATACACACACCCCACCTCGCTCCCGTTGACTAGCTCAAAGCAGCTAGCCTGGTGGGTCTCAACTCCGGCGTCACCATGTCTCCCACCTATTGTCCCCCCACTCCCCTCACCCCTGCCCATCAACACCACCTCCCAGGAACAGCCCTGTTTGAGCAATCGCTCTGGGACCGAAACAGAGAGAAAACAAACAAAGAACAAAGCTCGCCCCCACCATAGTGCAATTCAAACTGTGTAATGAGGTGGGCGCTACCACCCACCCCCCTCCCAACATTCCCAGAAAAATAGCAAAAAGAACCCGAACAGTCCCCTAGCACCCAATAGCTAGCCATCATCATCCGAGGAAAATGACTCTCACTGTCCACCCTATCTAATCCTCTGATCATCTTGTATGCCTCTATTAAGGCACCTCTTAACCTTCTTCTCTCTAATGAAAACAGCCTCAGGTTCCTCAGCCTTTCCTCATAAGATCTTCCCTCCATACCAGGCAACATCCCCTGCACCCTTTCCAATGCTTCCACATCGTTCCTATAATATGGCGACCAGAACTGCACGCAATACTCCAAATGCAGCCGCACCAGAGTTTTGTACAGCTGCAACATGACCTCAAGGCTCCGAAACTCAATCCCTCTTCCAATAAAAGCTAACACACCGTACGCCTTCTTAACAACCCTCTCAACCTGGGTGGCAACTTTCAGGAATCTATGTACCTGGACACCGAGATCTCTCTGCTCATCCACACTACCAAGAATCTTACCATTAGCCCAATTGTATTCCTGTTATTCCTTCCAAAATGAATCACCTCACACTTTTCTGTATTAAACTTCATTTGCCACTTCTCAGCCCAGCTCTGCAGCTTATCTATGTCCCTCTGTAACCTGCAACATCCTTCCGCACTGTCCACAATTCCACCGACTTTAGTGTCATCTGCAAATTTACTCACCCATCCTTCTACGCCCTCCTCCAGGTCATTTATAAAAATAACAAACAGCAATGGCCCCAAAACAGATCCTTGTGGTACACCACTAGTAATTGAACTCCAGGCTGAACATTTCCCATCAACTACCACCCTCTGTCTTCTTGCAGCTAGCCAATTTCTGATCCAAACCGCTAAATCACCCTCAATCTCATGCCTCCTTATTTTCTGCAATAGGCTACCGTGGGGAACCTTATCAAACGCTTTACTGAAATTCAGAAATACCACATCAACCAGTTTACCTGTTTGGTCACCTTCTCAAAGAACATAATAAGCACGTGAAGCACGACCTACCCTTCACAAAACCGTGTTGACTATCACGAATCAAATTATTCCTTTCTAGATGATTATAAATCCTATCTCTTATAATTCTTTCCAAGACTTTGCCCACAACAGAAGTAAGGCTCACTGGCCTATAGTTACTGAGGTTGTCTCTACTCCCCTTCTTGAACAAGGGGACAACATTTGCTATCCTCCAGTCTTCTGGCACTATTCCTGTCGACAATGACGACATAAAGATCAAAGCCAAAAGTTCTGCAATCTCCTCCCTAGCTTCCCAGAGAATCCTAGGATAAATCCCATCCGGCCCAGGGGACTTATCTATTTTAACACTTTCCAGAATTGCTAACACCTCCTCCTTATGAACCTCAAACCCGTCTAGTCCAGTAGCCTGTAACTCAGTATTCTCCTCGCCAACATTGTCTTTTTCCTGTGTGAATACTGATGAAAAATATTCATTTAGCACCTCTCCTATCTCCTCGGACTCCATGCACAACTTCCTGCTACTCTCCTTGACTGGCCCTACTCTTAACCTAGTCATTCTTTTATTCCTGACATACCTATAGAAAGCTTCAGGGCTTTCCTTGATCTTACCTGCCAAAGACTTCTCATGTCCCCTCCTGGCTCTTCTTAGCTCTCTCTTTAGGTCCTTCTGGCTAACTTGTAACTCTCAAGCACCCAAACTGAACCTTCACGTCTCATCTTTACATAAGCTTACTTCTTCCTCTTGACAACCGATTCAACTACTTTAGTAAACCACGGTTCCCTTGCTCGACCACTTCCTCCCTGCCTGACAGGTACATACTTATCAAGGACACGCTGTTCCTTGAACAAGCTCCACATTTCAATTGTGCCCATCCCCTGCAGTTTCCTTTCCCATCCTATGCATCCTAAGTCTTGCCTAATCGCATCATAATTGCCTTCCCCAGCTATAACTCTTGCCCTGCAGTATATAGCTAACACTTTCCATCGCTACAGTAAACGTAACTGAATTGTGGTCACTATCACCAAAGTGCCCACCTACCTCCAAATCTCGCACCTGTCCTGGTTCATTATCCAGTACCAAATCCAATGTGGCCTCGCCTCTTGTTGGCCTATCTACTTACTGTGCCAGGAAACCCTCCTGCACACATTGGACAAAAACTGACCCATCTGAACTACTCGAACTATAGCATTTCCAGTCAATATTTGGAAAGTTAAATTCCCCCATAACAACTACCCTGCTACTTTCGCTCCTATCCAGAATCATCTTTGCAATCCTTTCCTCTACATCTCTGGAACTTTTCGAAGGCCTATCGAAAACTCCCAACAGGGTGACCTTTCCTTTCCTGTTTCTAACCTCAGCCCATACTACCTCAGTAGATGAGTTCTCACCAGATGTCCTTTCTGCCACCATAATACTGTCCTTGACTAACAATGCCACCCCTCCCCCTCTTTTACCACCTTCCCTGAGCTTACTGAAACATCTAAACCCCGGAACCTGCAACAACCATTCCTGACCCTGCTCTATCCATGTCTCCGAAATGGCCACAACATTGAAGTCCCAGGTACCAACCCATGCTTCAAGTTCACCCACCTTATTCCAGATGCTCCTGGCGTTGAAGTAGACACACCTCAAACCATCTTCCTGCCTGCCGGTACACTCCTGCGACCTTCAAACCTTACTCATGACCTCACTACTCTCAACCTCCTGCACAATGGAGCTACAATTCAGGTTTCCATCCCTCTGCTGAATTAGTTTAAACCCTCCAGAAGAACAGTAGCTCTGAATTCAAGCTACATCACAGTTCAACCATGTCTGCTGTTTCTTTTCTAGCCTTCTAGAATAGAAAAGGATAAGAAGTTCATCTCAAAGTCTAGGTTACAAGAGGAGGGATCAAAGAGTATTACATAGAATGCATTGTACAGGCCAATTGGCCCAAATGGTACATGCTGCTATTTATACTCCACATGAGTCTTTCCCATCCTATTTCACCCTATTCTTAATTTACATTTCCTAATTGTTCAGTAAATTAAGGGTTAAAATTAGCTGTGCAACTATAACGTGTTCCTAATTGTTTAGCAAGGCAAATGTTTTAATGCTTTACACTTTAGTTTAAAGCTTACCATATCACATGGAGAATGAGATCTATTTTACTAATAAAACACACACAACCTTCTCAGCAACATTCCACTCCAAATTCTAGATCAGTTAATAATTCTGCCAAGTAAATAGTATTCAGTGACAAACAAGTTCATAAATCAAAAGGTGCTGCTGTTTGAACAGAAGCAGGTGGTGGAGAGCTGTTTTTGTCACATTTAACCCCCTGGAGCCTTTGCAGCGATTGCAGGCTGAATGTAAGACGGCCTTGTGTTCAAGTGGTCTGGTTTTTGAAACATGCATTATTCCTCACATAAAGAGTTGGAGTGGGGTGAGAGGAGGGAGCCTGGGTGCATGCCGTCTGGTATGCTTCCCACGCCCCTTCCTGGTGCATACCAAAAATATGCCAGCTAAAAGAGAGAGAGCCAGGAGAATGGTTAAGACACAAACACACACGTACACCCCAGGTTATCTCATTGATTCGAGTCCCTTTATGAATCAGGTCTGAAATGCTTGCCCGCCTGAGTAAATAGGACTATTGGCACTAAATCGTGGGATAGGGCACCGAGGGACAAGTGGCCTTTTCCTGTGAGTCCGGACAGTTATTTTTCACAGAATTTACAGTGCAGAAGGAGGCCATTCGGCCCATCGAGTCTGCACCGGCTCTAGGAAAGAGCACCCTACCCAAGGTCAACACCCCCACCCTATCCCCATAACCCAGTAACCCCACCCAACACTAAGGGCAATTCTGGACACTAAGGGCAATTTATCATGGCCAATCCACCTAACCGGCACATCTTTAGACTGTGGGAGGAAACCGGAGCACCCGGAGGAAACCCACGCGGAGGATGTGCAGACTCCGCACAGACAGTGACCCAAGCCGGAATCGAACCTGGGACCCTGGAGCTGTGAAGCCATTGTGCTATCCACAATGCTACCGTGCTGCCCCACTCTTTGGAGTGCTTTAAGGTCACACATAGCATCAGAAACATGCCAAAACTGTCTGGGACACTCTCTGGCACAACCTGAGTGACAGGGATTAATTAACTCGGAAAACTTTTTAAAAATTAATTATCGACGGTTGTTTCAGTGCATTATTACTTTCTAATACTGTTTATTTTTATAGCTTGATGTGTGTAGAGACAAAGGCAAACTACCAAAAATATTTTTTTTAAAAGCAAGGCTACCTAGGAGTGACATCTCTTTGAAACAGAAACAGCTCAAATTCTCTTTCCAGCCTGTGGAGTGCGGGTTTAATGTGGATATGAGTTCACAGCACAGGTTGCTCATAACAACAGCAACAAATATAGCAACTTTGACGTCATAACATGTGCCAAGGTGCATCTTGGATTGTATTCAGGTAGAATTTGACAGCAAGCCCGCACTGGAAGTATCAGAACCGGTGACCTAATGCTTCGCCAAGGAGGTAGGGGTAAAGCAGAAGGAGAGAGAGAGAGGTGGAGGGGTGTGAGGAGGAAATTTGCAGAACTTCGGGCCGAGACAACTGAACGCTCCGGCTGGGTGAATAAAGAGGGGGATGGGCAAGGGGCCAGAGTCTGAGGAATGCAGAGTTCTCAGAGGATAGTAGGGCTGGAGAAAGTACAGGCAGGTAACTTAGGCATTGATTCACGTTACATCATCTATCATACTCAGAGATGGCACAATGGAGGGGAAGTAAAATGTTAAACTGATGCAGTCGTGGGTGTTGGGTCAGGATTTGAGCAGGGTTTCCCAAACCTTTCCGCCCATGAAACCCTTTTGACCTCCCAAGAGAAATGACAGAACCTTGAAGAAACATTTTTATTATGCTGCAGGAGAGCTGGATTCTCATTTCAGACATGCGCCTGTGCACAGACTCACATCAAAAACAAGTATGCACACTCACCTCTCTCTCACACACACACACTCACCTCCCTCTCACACACACACTCACCTCCCTCTCACACACACACTCACCTCCCTCTTACACACACGCCTCTCACTCACATGCAAACACATACGCCTCTCTCGCACAGACATACGCCTCTTTCTCTCACACACAAAACTCTCTCTCACACACACACTCACCCCTCTCACACATACTCACCTCACACACACTTTTCTCTCACATACTCACACTCACCTCTCTCTCACATGCACACACACTCGCCTCTTTCACACATACAACCACCTCTTTCTAAAACACACATACTTTTCTCTCACATGCACACACACCTCTCCCACACAGACATGTATACTTACCTATGGTGGTATGATTTGCATAGCTGTCTGCCATTGGTGCAGAACACTGGCTTACCATTGGCCCTGGTCGGTCATGTGCCTCTCGACCGATTGGTTGAGACCAATCATGTGACGGCTCCCCGATTGGTCGAGAGGCTGAGTTAACCCCGCCTCCAGAGCGAGGTATAAATACCCAGAATGCCCGGCGGTCGTCCATTTACTGTAGTCGACCACAGGGCTAACTTCTAGCTTATTAAAGCCTAACTTTTGTACAGGAACTCGTCTCGCGTTCGATTGATGGTTCATTATTACCCCTCTCACACACACACAGATCTCCCTCACAAACTCTCACCTCCCCCTCTCACATACACTCACCTCACACACACCTCTCTCGCACACACTTCTCTCTCACACACTCACACACACCTCTCACATGCATACACTCACCTCTCTCACACAGACATACACCTTTTTCTCACACACACACCTAACTCACACACACACTCACCTCACTCACACTCACATATATATTCACCCCTCTCAGACACACAACTCTGCCTCACACACACTCTCCTCTCCCTCTCACATACACTCAACTCACACACACACCTCTCTCACACACACCTCTCTCTCACACAGTCACACACACTTCTCCCTCACACACGCCTCTCTCACACACCTCTCCCTCACACACATCTTTCTCACTCACTTATACATCACACATACAGTCACGCCTCTTTCTCACAGTCACCTCTCACACACATATACCTCTGTCACACACATGCACACATCAAGCACACACACTCACCTCTCACACACACACTTCTCCAACACACATGCACACACTTTGCTCACACATACACACACCTCCCTCATACACCCAATCCTCTCTGTTTGTTCCTCTGAGGTGGCCCCCCCTCAGCCCCAGCCTCCCTCAAGGCCCAAAGCCGGGCTGCTCTGAGGTCCCCCAGGCCCCCTCCCCCCACCCTCACCCCTCCCATGCTCTGGCTGCTCTGGGCACACGCCACTCCAGGCTCCAGCCTCTGTGGGCACCACAAACCACAACCCCAGGCTCCGGGTGTGGCCCCAGCTTGGGCCTCTGTGGGCAGCCAGCTTCGTCACCTCCAGAGATGCCCCCACACCCTGGTTCACTCCCCCCCCCCCCCCCCGTCCCGCCCCTGCTCTGGACATACCCACTCCCTCGGCTCTGGGAACACCTCCTGCCCAGGATTTGTGCGGTCCCTGGGAGAAGTCTCCCTGTTACAGGGGTTGTGGGGTGTCTCCCTATTACAGGGGTTCCTAAGGGGGGGTTCCCCACTACAGGGGTTCCTGTGAGGGTCTTCTTTTCCCAGGGGTCCCTGGGACGTTCTTGTAAGGGAGTCCTTTTACAGGGGCTTCTGCAGGGGGAGGGCGTCTACCTATTACAGGGATCACTATGGGGGACCTTATCATTACAGGGGTCCCTGTGGGTGTCTCCCTATTACAGGAGGCCCGGGGGAAGAGGTCTCCCTATTACAGGAATAAGGAATTGCTTGCCGGTTTGCACTCCCAGGCGGACTGTAAACCGGTTGTGATTCATCTACGGCAGGAGATAATACTTACATGTGATAACTGTAGCCACCTGGGTTGGCCACTTCCCGACTTTAAAATGGAGATTCGCTAAGAATGCAGGGAAATTCAGCCAAGGACAGAAAAACAAGCAGGTGCAAAATCTCCTGTATATTAGAACTTGCAGAACCCAGACAGCACTGAAACTGACGGCCATCTACATATTGATGAGCGATCCCCGGGAACAATTAAACAGTTAAGATAATCGAGGCCAAGCTAGTCTCCTCGGCACCAGCAGGAGCCAAGACAAAGCAAGGCCAACGGACACTTAGGAACCGCCCAGCGATCAGGGAACAGCTCCAGTATTGGAGTAATCGATCCAAGTGATCAGAGCTCAGTCCAATCACTTGGAACCAGGTACGGGGTCTGCCCAAAAGGGCGCGAAGCCCCTGAGGACTATAAAGTAGAATCCCCAAGTTCAATTCGTTCTTCTTGGCACTTGGCTCTCAGCGAGGAGAGACCGGCCTAACAGCTTCTTGGCAGCTCTCAAAGAACTCTTGACCCTGACTCTCAACTCGGAGAGACTTGCTTAGCAGCTGCACCAACCAAGTAAGTGTCCAGTCAACGCACGCTATGAGATAGGCGCTCCTAACCCTTAGTCCATTCCAGCTGGAAGCCTGCAGACTCAGGATCGAACGAGAGGCCAATTGTTCCCCTGACCTGGTGGGCCCATTTTCCAAAGCTAAGTATTGGCCTGTTAGTGTTAGAAATAGTCTAGTGAATAGTATCTTATGCATGAGTAGCGATTGACTGTGTATATAATAAATGTGTTTTGATTTGAACCTTACTAACTGGTGTATTGAGTTATTGATCAGCACTTGAACTTGAACCTTGTGGTGGTATCATAAAGATACCTGGCGACTCTACAGCAAGGTGATTAAACAGAGCAAGCTAAGTGTAAAGCACACTTAGCAACATTTAGCAACATAACCATATAATAATACTACTAATCTTTATTAGTGTTACAAGTAGGCATACATTAACACTGCAATGAAGTTACTGTGAAAAGCCCCCCAGTCGCCACACTCCGGTGCCTCTTCGGGTACACAGAGGGAGAATTCTGAATGTCAAATTCACCTAACAGCACAACAGTTGATGGAAATCGGAGCACCCGGAGGAAACCCACAGAGACATAGGGGATTGGATTGGAATTGTTTATTGTCACTTGTACCGAGGTACAGTGAAAAGTATTTTTCTGCAAGCAGCTCAACAGATCATTAAGTACATGGGAAGAAAAGGGAAAAAAAGAAAATACATAATAGGGCAACAAGATATACAATGTAACTAAATAAGCACTGGCATCGGATGAAGCATACAGGGTGTAGTGTTAATGAGGTCAGTCAATAAGAGGGTTATTTAGGAGTCTGGTGACAGTGGGGAAGAAGCTGTTTTTGAGTCTGTCTGTGCGTGTTCTCAGACTTCTGTATAGTCTGCCCGATGGAAGAAGTTGGAAGAGTGATTAAGCCGGGTGGGAGGGATCTTTGATTATGCTGCCCGCTTTCCCCAGGCAGCGGGAGGTGTAGATGGAGTCAATGGATGGGAGGCAGTTTCTTGTGATGGACTGGGCGGTATTCACGGCTCTGTGAAGTTTCTTGTGGTCCTCCGCTGACGAGGCTGTGATGCAGCCCGATAGGATGCTTTCTATGGGAAACGTGCAGATTCCACATAACAGGATCCCAAGCCGGGAATCAAACCTGGGACCCTGTGCTACCGTGCCACCCATAAGTTTAGACTGTAATGTAAAACCTTTCAGTACTATCTTCGGACAACCTTTTTAAAAATAAATTTAGAGTACCCAATTCTTTTTTTCCAATTAAGTGGCAATTTTAGCATGTTCAATCCACCTACCTTGCACATCTTTGGGCTGTGGGGGCGAAACCCACACAAACCCGGGGAGAATATGCAAACTCCGCACGGACAATGTCCCAGAGCCGAGATCGAACCTGGGACCTTGGCGCCGTGAGACTGCAGTGCTAACCCACTGCGCCACTGTGCTGCCCTGTCTTCTGACAACCTGATGGTGTATTAAAGTTTAAATAAAGTAAAGTCGCCATAGTCCCAGACGACCAGAATCTGCTTTCCCCTTTGAGGAGGAGAGCTGACTGGTGGTGATTTAACCTGAGGATCACCACACCTCAGCTGAGGAACAAGGTGCTGGTTCAGCACACTGGGCTAAATCGCTGGCTTTGAAAGCAGACCAAGACAGGCCAGCAGCATGGTTCAATTTTCGTTCCAGCCGCCCCAAACAGGTGCCAGAATGTGGCAACTAGGGGCTTTTCAGAGTAACTTCATTTGAAGTCTACTTGTGACAATAAGCGATTTTCATTTCATTTTCATTTCAAGGTTGAGAACAGTAAGACGTCTTACAATACCAGGTTAAAGTCCAACAGGTTGTTTCGAATCACCAGCTTTCGGAGCACTGCTCTTTCCTCAGGTGATTGGACTTTAACCTGGTGTTTTAAGACGTCTTACTGTGCTCACCCCAGTCCAACGCCGGCATCTCCACATCAAGGTTGAGAAGGCAGAGCCTTCATGAATAACCTCAGCCAGCATGGGAATTGAGTTTGTGTTGTTGGCCTTACTCTGCATCCCAAACCAGCCAACTGAGCTAATCCAGCACTCAGTTTATATTTAAATACATGTTTAGTGTCAACAGTTGGAAACATCTTACACAGTCAACTGCAAAGAAGCCAGTACTCTTGTGAGGGCTGGTTTAGTACAGGTGGCTAGACAACAGGGTCATATTGCAGAGCAAGACCAGCCGTGTGGGTTCAATTCCGCGACCAGCTGAGGTCATTTATGAAAGCCCCACCTTCTCAACTTGCTTCTCACCTGAGGTGTGGTGATCCTCAGGTTAAATCACCACCAGTTAGCTGTCCCCCTCAAAGGGGAAAGCAGCCTATTGTGTTAAAAGGGTCCAATAGTTCTGCCTGTAAGCTAACCTATTGCTTGGATCAAATTTGCTCCCTCCATATCAGGCCCAGTATCAGTAATCACAGAACATTTAGACTATAAGACCATAACACAAAGGAGCAGAATTAGGCCACTCGGCCCATCGAGTCTGCTCCGCCATTCAACCATGGCTGATGTTTTCTCATCAACATTCTCCTGCCTTCTCCCCATAACCCCTGATCCCCTTATTAATCAAGAACCTATCTAACTCTGTCTTAAACACATTCATTGATTTGGCCTCCACAGCCTTCTGCGGTAAAGTGTTCCACAGATTCACCACCCTCTGGCTGAAGAAATTCCTCTTCATTTCAGATTTAAAGGATCCTCTCTTTAGTCTGAGATGGTGTCCTCTGGTTCTAGTTTTTCCTACTAGTGGAAACATCCTCTCCATGTCCGCTCTATCCAGGCCTCACAGTATCCTGTAAGTTTCAATAAGTTTCCCCCTCATCCTTCTAAACTCCAACGAGTACAGACCCAGAGTCCTCAACTATTCCTCATCTGACCAGTTCTTCATTCCAGGGATCATTCTTGTGAACCTCCTCTGGACCCTTTCCAAGGCCAGCATGTCCTTCCTTAGATACGGAGCACAAAACTGTTCACAATACTCCAAATGGGGTCTGACCAGAGCCTTATACAGCCTCAGAAGTACAGCCCTGATCCTGTATTCTAGCCCTCTTGACATGAATGCTAACATTGCATTTGCCTTCTCAACTGCCAACTGAACCTGCACGTTAACCTTAAGAGAATCGTGAACAAGGGCTCCCAAGTCCCTTTGTGCTTCGGATTTTCTAAGCATTTCCCCATTTCGAAAATAGTCTATGCCTAAATGCCTCCTTCCAAAGTGCATAATCTCACACTCTTCCACATTGTATTTAATTTGCCACTTCATTGCCCATTCTCCTAGCTTGTCCAAATCCTTCTGCAGCCCCTCAATACTACCTGTCCCTCTACCTTTGTATCATCTGCAAATGTAGCAACAATGCCTTCAGTTCCTTCTTCCAGGTCATTAATGTATATTGTGAAAAGTTGTAATCCCAGCACAGACCCCTGAGGCACACCACTAGTCATCGGCTGCCATCCTGAAAAAAAAACCCTTTATCCCCACTCTCTGCCTTCTGCCAGTCAGCCAATCCTCTATCCATGCCAGGATCTTACCCTGAACACCATGGGCTCTTACCTTATTTAGCAGTCTCTTACGCGGCACCTTGTCAAAGACCTTCTAGAAATCTAAATAAATCACATCCACTGGTTCTCCTTTGTCTAACTTCCTTGTTACCTCCTCAAAGAACGCTAAAAGATTTGTCAAACATGACCTCCCTTTGACAAAGCCATGCTGACTCAGTCCTATTTTACCATGCACTTCCAAGTACTTCGCGATCTCATCTTTAATAACAGACTCTAAAATCTTACCAATGACCAAAGTCAGGCTAACCGGCCTATAATTTCCCGTCTTCTGCCTCCCTCCCTTCTTAGACAGGGGTGTTACATTAGCCACTTTCCAGTTTTCTGGGACCCGTCCTGCCTCCAGTGATTCCTGAAAGATCATCACCAATGCCTCCACAATTTCGGCAGCTATCTCTTTTAGGACCCTGGGGTGTATTCCATCCGGTCCAGGTGACTTATCCACCATCAGACTTTTCAGTTTCCCCAGAACCTTCTCCTTAGTAATGGTCACTGCACTCACCTCTGCCCCCTGGTTCTCCTGGAGCTCTGGCATCCCACTGGTGTCTTCCACCGTGAAGACTGATGCAAAGTAACTATTCAGTTTGTCTGCCATTTCTTTGTTTCCTATTATTACTTCTCCAGCCACATTTTCCAGTGGCTCAATGTCTATTTTTGCCTCTTTAACCTTTTATATAAATTTTTTTTAAACTCTTCCTATCTTCCTTTATATTACTAGCTAGCTTCCACTCATACTTCATCTTCTCCCCCTTTATTGCTTTTTTAGTAGTCTTCTGCTCGCTTTTAAAACCTTCCCAATCCATACCTTCCCACTAATTCTTGCCACTTTGTATGCTTTTTCTTTAGCTTTTTTGCTGTCCTTGCTGTTCCTTACTTTGGAAATTTTCTCATTAACGTTATGCCATTTGCACATCATTGTCACATAGGAATGAGGGCACATGTTGATGTTAAATAAACCTTCAATTGTATTCTGAACGGTTAATCGACTTGGAGTCTGCAGTTTCTGAAGTTTCCCTTGAATTTAAAATAGTTCAAGGGAAACTTGGAATGGGCAGTAAAGGCTGACTGTTCTAACAGACCCAGACAATGAATTAAAACAAAAAAAAACTAACACACTTCATAATTAAGCTACTTGTTTTTGTTTGATGATGCTTTTTGTTTAATGCTGTAGTATCTGCATTGATCAATGTTTATTAATGGCTCTGCACTGAGACAGATAATAGAGGATTTGAAATTATCCCAATTTAGATGATAAGAACACATTATCTGATAGCATGGCAGCACAGTGGTTAGCACTGCAGCCTCACGGTGCCGAGAACCAGGGTTCGATCAGGGCCCCAGGTCACTGTCCGTGAGGAGTTTGCACATTCTCCCAGTGCCTGCGTGGGTCTCATTCCCACAACTCAAAAGATGTGCAGGGTAGGTGAATTGGTAATGCTAAATTGCCCCTTAATTGGAGAAAAACGAATTGGATATTCCAAATTTATTTTTTAAAAAGGAAAGTTATGGGTTTTAATCTCTTGTCACGGTTTGCCAAGTCTTCTGTTTGATTAAGTTTGTTGAAATTAGTACCATTGATTTTATCAAGGAATCACAAAATGATATAATGCAGGGGACCATTCTACCCATCATGCCTATACTAGTTCTTTGAAAGAGCTATAAAATTAGTCACACTCCCCGGCTCTTTCCCCAATTGCCCTACGTTTTCTCCCTTCCAAATATATATCCAATTCCCTTTTGAAAGTTACTATTGACTCTGGGGCTCACCAGATGGATCAAAGGATCTTTTCTGCTCATGTACATTTTATGTATTCACCTCAAATAAAATGCCAAATTATAAGCGGCACAAGTTACTTTTCTGGAAAAGCTAGTCTATATAATATATTGGTCAGAATTTTGTGGTCAGAATGATAGTGAGGCTGTCAGCGTGAATTGGTAAGCGTTATTCAGGAGTAAATCAGACACAAATTTCTGTTATTCACACATGCGCAGTGAAACATGGGAAAATAACAAGTTGCTGCCTAATTTGTTACCCTCCCCCAGAAATCTTGCTATGCCATACCTCACCAAGGGATTCAGCATTTAAAACACATGTAGGGCATGAAGTTGTGGTATTTACCCACTTGTTACCTACTAAATAAAACATATACGGCCAGGATTTGTCCATTCAAGTGCAAGTACATTTTTAACAGAGTAAGTTTTAATTTTACCATACAACCTCTTTGGCACATTGGTACTGTGGTTAGCAGTACAGTCTCACAGCGCCAGAGACCAGATCTCGATTACAACCTTGGGTGACTGTGTATGTGGAGTTTGCATATTCTCCCTATGTATGTGTGGGCTTCCTCCGGCTTCCTCCCACAGCCTAGAGGTGTGCAGGTTATGCGAATTGGCCATGCTAAATTGTGCCTTGGTGTCCAAACGTAAGGTGGGGTTACCGGGATTTGGCAGGAGAGTGGGCCTAGGTAGGGTGCTCTTCCAGAGGGTCAGTGCAGACTCGATGGGCTGAATGATCCCCTTCTGCACTGTAGGGATTCTATGATTCTATGGAAATCTAGTTTTAGAAGCGTAAAGTTGCAGTAAAATGGCCAATGGCCTGAATCTAATGCCTGATACAGAATTGAACACTTTAAATTAAGAATTGGAAACTTTAAATTAAAGCAAAGGTCGGAACTCAGACAGGCCCAATGGGAAGTCAAACGGCCAAACTCAAATGCACTGGGCAGAGACAGACAGCTGGGGCAAGTCTGGGCTTGTCCTGTAGACAGTACATAGGAAGATAATCAGCCCCATCAAATGGATTGATTGTTACAGATTGCACTGATGTAGCCAAACTTTCTGGCAACTAGATCACTTTATAAGGGGTAAGGTTCATAGATTCATAGAGTTTACAGTGCAGAAGGAGGCCATTCGGCCCATCGGGTCTGCACCGGCTCTTGAAAAGAGCACCCTTCCCAACCGCACACCTCCACCCTATCCCCAAAACCGAGTTACCCCACCCAAAACTAAGAGCAATTTTGGACACTAAGGGCAATTTAGCATGACCAGTTCACCTAACCCACACATCTTTGGACTGTGGGAGGAAACCAGAGCACCCGAAGGAAACCCAAAAAGACACGGGGAGAACGTGCAGACTCCTCACGGACAGTGACCCAAGCCGGGAATTGAAGTTGGGACCCTGCAGCTGTGAAGCAATTGTGCTAATCACTATGCTACCGTGCTGCCAGGTTATGTGCAGACAATGGACCCGAGGATGGACCTCGGGGTTGGGGTCAGGGAGTGGGGGGTGATGCGACGATCAATTCACACAAAACCAGGAGTAGAAGTAAACTATGGCTTTAATCAACTAGAACAGTGCCTGCCTGCGACTGATCTGTTAGTGGGAGGCACCTACAGGGTGACTGCTCTTTATACCTCCCCTCAAGGGGTGGAGCCAAGGGCGGAGCCCACACAGGCCCCAACATGCTACATTATAGGTAATATCATACGATGGTCAATAGGTGGAGCCCACATGGGCAACAGCGTAATACAGATAAGCACCTGGTGAATTGTTACAGCAATACATTCACCACAGGAGGGAAGGGAGTTCTTGGTATCCCGCGGAGTTGCAATCGGCAATTCAATTGTGTATTGCGACCCCTGATTCCTTGGCTGAGGAGCAGAGAAGCTTCTGGAGGGGTGTAAGAAAGAGACATCCAGAGACTCTCCCAGTGACGACTCGACGCAGAGGCAGGGGAGAAGACTCAGCGGCGGACCAGAGGACAAAAGGAGACAGTGTGTGAGACCCACTCCTACAGACAAAAGCCCTGAGATTCCGGAGACTCAGAGGATTGGGCCCGCAACTCGTTCCAGTTCATTGGCACGGGTAGCATTAAGGATCTTAGGAAGGGCAGCACGGTGGCGCAGTGGTTAGCACTGCAGTCTCACGGCGCCGGGGTCCCAGGTTCGATCCCGGCTCTGTATCACTGTCCGTGTGGAGTTTGCACATTCTCCCCGTGTTTGCATGGATTTTGCCCTCACAACCCAAAGATGTGCAGGGTAGGTGGATGTGCAGGGTAGCTGCGGACTCAGTCCAGCGCCGCCACAGTCAGGGGAGGACAATCGATGGGCATGGGGGTGACATTATTTGGGGCTGGGGGGGTTTGGTCCAAAGCGCGCGAGCCGCCGAAGCAGGAGACTATTTCGCGGGCCAGGTCCGCCCGCTTGCGGCCACCTACATGCTGCACGGCGTGGCCGCTGCAGACCGCCGCAGTGCGAATGCGCGGCCACGGACCCGGCAATTCTCTGGGCCGTATCGGCAGCTAGAGCTGGGTGCTCTACGCTGCCACCTGCTAGCCCCCAGGAAAACGGAGAATCGGTGGTCGTTTTGCACGCTTTTGTCTGGTGTACATAGCCTCAGAATCGGAGAATCCAGCCCATGGTAGTTTGCCCAGTCCACAGAGGATCCTTTATAGAGGGCGTTGTACTGCATTGGACTCCTGGTGGTTGTAAATTGCCAGGCAAAAAACCACTGTGAGCCTAATGAATGAAGAGCAGTATTCTGTCACTACTGAACGTGAATTATAAACCATTATTTAAAGTGTAGACAGCCTGGGAACAGCTTGGAACAATGTCACATGTTAATTAAGATTTAACTCATTCAGAAATGCTTGCAAACTGCCGCCCATCGCAGCATCTGGCTCTTAAATAATTGCAGGATTTTCATCTCGATGACTATATTTGAAAATCCATTTCATGTATTGATCAGCCTTCATATGGTATCAGCCCTAAACTTGATTTGCACTATCATGAACCTGTATTCTCGTGTCCTTATCATACAATTGCCTGTGAGGTAATTTTCCACAATTACTTTTTCCATACCACTGCCATGCACTGGAGGTTTATATTACGTCACTGGTCTGTGCCAGCTTCCTGCTTACCTTTCACTTTGGAGAAGCTTCAGCAAAATTGTATTGTCCCTTTTAGTAACCAGGAAGACAGGCAAATGGCATAGGAAATGACTAAAAGCAACTTCAACCTGAGTATTTCAATTATTTTCCTGCTGTCCAAAAGCTCATCAGTAGTTACAGATTATTATACAAATAATTACGCGAGTGGAGTTTAGGCAAGATTCTATGGGCATGCCTACAGAGCACAAATCCTCATTCATAAACCGGTCAGTGAGGCGGAATGTTATCCAAATGATGTATTGAGTGGTCCCTTTTTACACTTTTGCGGAGTATATCTTTGCCTAATAATATGAGGGATGGCAACACTAGGTAGCAGAATATTTTCCAACCCAGTATTAGCACTGAAGGGCTTTATGTTATGGGTATTTGCAAGGCTAGACATGTTCCACTTTTCCAGCCAAATGAACCTTTATCTCTGACTCAGAAGAGGGTCCCTCCAGTTTCGGGATGTTCAGCGCCCCATAGAAGCCAGAGAAATTCTTCAGCGCCGGGCATTCAAGGCTGCTGATTGGGAATCAACACCAACTGATCTACATCTCATAATTGGCATATGCATGCGCTGGAAACATTGAATGCTTTGTTATATAGTCGTCATGGAGCCAGGATAAGTTTTTTTTAAGCTTTCCAGGCAATGAGATACAGTAGACAGCTCCCAAATTTTGATCAAAATGCACTTATACTAAAAGCAAACTACTGTGAATGCTGGAAACCTGCCATAAAGACATAAACTCAGAGACCTGGCAGCATCTGTCGAGAGAGAAACAGAGTTAATTTTGAGTCCAGATAAAGACACAAAATGTTAACTGTTTCCCTCTCCACAAATGTTGCCAGATCTGCTGAATTTATCCAGCACTTTCTGCTTATATTCGCCTGTATTGTTTTAGTGGGCGGAACTTTCCCCATTTTTGGTGAAGTGCCATCTCATGCGGGAAAAGTGGGGTATAGCCCGCCGGCTACACTGCTGGCTTTTCCCGCCACATTTTTTGACACTTAGTTGAAAAAAAAGTAATGGGCGTATCGCGAGATGTCATGCTCGTGGGGTGGGCTCTGACTGAGCCTGTCCTGTTTGCAACTTAGGCTCTTGAAAGATTGCCCTTGTTAAAGGACACCCCGATGTTAAAAAACATAGGAAAAAACAAACACCTCACAGACAAAAACCTTGCGCTCCCCCCAGACATGGAAATCCCCACTGACACAGGCATGGAACCCCAGTCCCCATGGACACACACCTTCCCCTGGCATGGCCCCTGGCAATGCTGATGTCAATGGGCAGTCCAATCTAAAGGGGTGAAACAGTCAGGTATAAACAGCTGATGTACTTAACAAATTGGATGTAAATAGTGATCATAACTTGGTATGGATTGGGGAATATCAAGTGAGGAAATTCCGCCAGCATAAAAACTGTTTTGAGTCTCCCACTGGATTCTCCATCCCCTCTGCCATTCCCGTCCCCCAAAAATAGGGCCGGATAATCTCCCTTATATTTACATTTTCTTCTTTTCAACTAAAAAAAAAAAATCGCTTATTGTCACGAGTAGGCTTCAATGAAGTTACTGTGAAAAGCCCCTAGTCGCCACATTCCAGCGCCTGTCCGGGGAGGCTGGTACGGGAATCGAACCGTGCTGCTGGCCTGCTTGGTCTGCTGTAAAAGCCAGCGATTTAGCCTTGTGAGCTAAACCAGCCCCTTGTGAGCTAAACCAGCCCCTAACATACCAGTGCAAAAAATCAAAATGATATAAACTCTAGGCGGGGCTTTCTTCCCCTCCCCATCGTGTTCTGCAGTAGTGGAGGGATCTTCAGGTCCTGCCTTTGTCAATGGGGTTTCCTGTTGAACGTACTCCTCACCGCTGCAAAACCCGCAGAGGGGGTACATCGTCAGTGTAAGCATATGGTCCGTTCTCGCTCGCAACGGGTCCTGCCACGGGTGAAACTGGAGAATCCCACCCACAGTGTGAGGTGGGGGGGGGGGGGGGCGGTTTCTGCGTGCTCCAGATGTCAGAGATGGTTATGCTCAGAGAGACATTCCCCACCAGGAATGCCCTCAGCTATAACCCTCTCGGGCGGCATGTGGCGCAGTGGTTAGCACTGGGACTGCAGCGCTGAGGACCCGGGTTCGAATCCCGGCCCTGGGTCACTGTCCGTGTGGAGTTTGCACATTCTCCCCGTGTTTGCATGGGTCTCACCCCCACAACCCAAAGATGTGCTGGTTAAGTGGATTAGCCATGCTAAATTGCACCTTCATTGCAAAAAGAAATATAATTGGCAACTCTAAATTTATTTTTAAAAAAGCTATAGCCCTCCATCTACTGAGCAACCAGTCGAGTGGATTATCTAGGAGGCTGGAACCATTTTTATTAACTAGGCAGCAGGACACGGTGCCGAGGTCCCAGGTTCGATCCCGGCTCTGGGTCACTGTCCATGTGGAGTTTGCACATTCTCCCCGTGTTTGCATGGGTTTCACCCCCACAACCCAAAGATGTGCAGGCTAGGTGGATTGGCCACGCTAAATTGCCCCTTAATTGGGAAAATGAATTGTGCATCCTAAATTTTAAAAGAAAGAAAAAAATGCTGGGCAGAAGGAGGGCAGTAAGGGTTATTTTCACATAGCTACCTGGCTTCAGTGCAGTGCGATAAGATATGGATTCCTCAAGAGGTGTTCGCTATCTTCTAAATATTAGAAGATTTTATGTGGAGTGCATTCTAATGCCTCTGTTACTGTTCATGCTGATTTCATGACTACAGCCTCAAACGTCGATGGACGGGATTCTCCGGTCACCGAAGCCGAAATCGCGTTTGGCGATATGCCGGAGAATCAAAATCTTTGACCAAATCGGGGGCGGCGCCACTTTCACGATGCTCCGGCCCCTCCAAAGTGGTGTACTCGAAGTGGTGGTCCGGGTTGCATGAGACGGTCAAAGGGGAGCACTATTTCGCAGGCCGGGTCCGCGAGCAGCCAGCGCCATGTTTCATGCGTGGCCGCTGCTGGTTGCTGCCGTGTGCATGCGCAGCCACAGACCCAGCAATTCTCCGTGCCGTATTGGCAGCTAGAGCCGGGTGCTCTATACTGCCGTCTTGCTAGCCCCCAGCAAAACGGGGAATCGGTGGCCGTTTTACGTCATTTTCTCTGTCGTGAAATGGCACCGTTCCCAAGTCGGCGTGGGGACTTGGCCTCAAAATCGGAGAATCCAGCCCCATATCTCTGAAGTTCTTCAAGAAGCAACACAAACTGTTATATTACTTGTTTGTAACATGTCGTTACTCTTTGCTTTATATTTCCAGAATGGTCTGATGGTGTGATTCTGAAGAAACACCCAATCTTCAACTCAAAGCAAAATAGATTTAATGAATAACGAATTAAATAATGTTGGGTTTGTTCACTCTTACAGAACTATAACTGGTGATAAAGTAATTCAGAATAAAGTATTAACTATATTTAACTATGCCATTATCTATCTCGCTAACACACTGCTGTCTAGTCACTCTTGGTTCGAAGAGACCCAAGATCCTTTGAGTTCACATATTTATAGCTGAACCTAGTGCTGCCACCTAGTGTTTGTCTTACTCTATGATGTAGTCATTAACCCTTTATATATCTTCATATATATATATCACTACACACACTAGATAGGTGAACTCCATTGCACTACGGTGCTAAATGTTGGGGGAGACGGTGGCGCAGTAATGAATTTTTAAAAACCATCCGCGTTTACCTCTTTCTCCCTGACATTAACAAATTATTAATGAATAACGAGGAAACGCACTGAGATACGGGGAGAATGGGGCTGGTTTAGCACACTGGGCTAAATATCTGGCTTTTAAAGCAGACCAAGGCAGGCCAGCAGCACGGTTCAATTCCCTTACCAGCCTTCCCGAACAGGTGCCGGAATGTGTCGACTAGGGGCTTTTCACAGTAACTTCATTTGAAGCCTACTTGTGACAATAAGTGATTTTCATTCATTTCAATTACACACTTGTTCATAAATTAAACTAGTCTTGACAAAGTTATTATTTGCAGAGATTAAGATTAAAAGTTTGAATATTTTGACAGTGTTAAAAGCAACAGCCTCGACTTTATGGGTAAAAGCATCATATCATATCAATTTCCTGGTCACAATATCAGACAGCAGTATTTAGAGGAGTTTATAATATGCAAGTCCATTTTTTAAAACACTTATAATACTGAAAGCAGATCTGAAAAACACGTATTTGTTGCTACCAAAGCAACATCGCAAATCATAGAATCCCTACAGTGCAGAAGGAGGCCATTTGGCCCATTGAGTCTGCAGTGACCCTCCAAAAGAGCACCCTCCCTATCCCCGTAGCCCCACCTAACCTTTGGACATTAAGGGGTAAATTAGAATGGCCAAGCCACCTAACCTGCACATCTTTGGACTGCGGGAGGAAACCGGAGTACCCGGAGGAAACGCACAGAGATACGGGGAGAATGTGCACATTCCACAGACAGTCACCCAAGGTTTGAATTGAACCCAGGTCCCTGGTGCTGTGAGGCAGCAGTGCTAACCACTGTGCCACCGTGCCACTCTGTTTTGTAACAGTTTTATGCCAAGTATAAAACAATGAAGAAAGAACAAGATAGCTAATCAAGATCACAGATTACATATATTAATCAGATTACATATATTTAGATGGCTCAGCTTTTTTCCCATGCTAATAATGGGCCTTCTTTTCTTCATTTTGGGCAGCTATGCAACACATCAAAGTAATCAGTCACATCATTGCAAGCATGGCAGAATGGATGCAATGAGCAGCATGTCAAAAAACAAGATACTGCTCACCCACAAAATCGTGCTCCTCCGTTCAAACTCACAGCTCCTTTCCTTAATTGTGAAAGGTAAACAAAATATGGAGGGGTTCAAACCAAATTGAAAGTAACGTGATTTACATCTATTCTTTTCAAACTTCTGAATGTTTTCTTTTCATGACGTTGGTGTGGCAAAGAGGCCGTAAGCTCTTACTATTATAACTTTGTGCCTGGGCACTTATTGTGATTAGTTGCTCTGATTAATTAAACGATGCCTTCAAATTCATTAAATAAACAGGAAAGTCCAATTTATGTATTGTGGTTACTACAGAAATACAGTAAAGTGTTAGTAATACTAGTGATAGTATCATTATAATAAGCTTGCTTGAAAATCACAAAACAGTATTGGTTTATGAAAGCATCAAATGATATTGTTCAAAAATAATAGAGTTACATGTGAGTTCAATGAAGTCAGTGCTCCCAGATCACAATCCTACTCTGAATGGCCTTTCTGACTGCTGTTTGAACCAGTTGCTTTTGCCCACATTCCCACAACACCAGTCTAGGATGCAAATATTGGGATGTAAATGCTGTCAATGGACCACCAATTTTGGTGTATTTAAAATACATTCCAAAGGGCCCCAGTCGATCCCTGTGTAAATACATCAAGTGATGTACTGCTACACAGCAGACACAAGCAGTTCAAAATGTGATCAGTACTGATCCCAGCAAGAAGGAATGAAGAGCTACAATTGGCCTTAGCTGTTCCATCTTGGGCTAGAAATAGTAAAAAAAAGATAAAAGGGTTTCACTCAATAAGGCTTTTCTAACAATAGTCTATGGATATGAGATGAAGGTGGATTTGGGCTCAGTTATGTTGACTCCTTAGTTGAATTTTTTGTTGACCTTCAAGCCTGGATTTTACTTTTCCCACCTCTGGAGTTGAGGAGGGAAATGCACTTGATGTTGTGACATAACCATGACCCCAACCGAGTATCCGGGTTCGGGGCCATTCATTGTTCAGGGGCACGAGTCCCTGGTGGAATCCTTCATTCATTATGTCGGGTAGGCTCTCAACCAATGTTCCCACTAAGCTGCACGAGTGGGCATCTAAGCACCAACCTTAACGTTACTGCACAGGCCTTGTCCTGTGATAGATAATGCATGTGCGCAGCATTGTAGTGAAACTCAAAGAGGTGGAGCCCATATGAAAGTCTATAGAGGGCCCTGAAATTCAGACGGCAGCCTGAATGGTAGGCCTCAAGATGGTGGGCGAAAGGCTGATAACCCCATTTTCCTTTTCCCATTTATCCATTGTGGATTATGGGCCAGGGGGGGGGATGCTTGTTAATCAGTTTAGCAGAGATTGTGAGAGGT
Organism: Scyliorhinus canicula; assembly: GCF_902713615.1. Lineage (NCBI taxonomy): Eukaryota > Metazoa > Chordata > Chondrichthyes > Carcharhiniformes > Scyliorhinidae > Scyliorhinus > Scyliorhinus canicula. The sequence goes on from NC_052149.1 coordinate 38,824,891, forward strand.
GGAAGGTTTTTTTACTTTCTGTTTCAATCTTGTCCAATCTGACTTTAGTATGACTATTTGGATGAAGTACTTAAAGCTCTGTCACTACAACATCTATTCATGAAGCATGCTGAACATATAACCATGGGCAGGCAGGAGGCTTATCCCAGTTACCATCTTGTTGCCATGATGTGGAGATGCCGGCGTTGGACTGGGGTGAGCACAGTAAGAAGTCTTACAACACCAGGTTAAAGTCCAACAGGTTTGTTTCAAACACGAGCTTTCGGAGCACGGCTCCTTCTTCACCTGAAGAAGGAGCCGTGCTCCGAAAGCTCGTGTTTGAAACAAACCTGTTGGACTTTAACCTGGTGTTGTAAGACTTCTTACCATCTTGTTGAACATGCTAAGCAGGAGGTCATACCTGTCAGACCAGTATTACATGTAAGTTTGGTTTGAGAGCAATGAGAAACATCTTTAGAACACCACACCTTTCTTTGTACTGATTGATTGAATTTAACATTGAACTGCTAAAAGCTTGATGTAGTAGTCTGTGAGCTTCAATTATATCTAAACTTGCCTAATGCATTAGGGATAGGTTCCGATGGAAATACACCCGGTCCAAGTCCTCTGTTGATTTCAATCAAATATACTATTAAAATGGGCACCCAACCCAACCCCACCCCCAATTCTGATTGATGTCTGTCACAGACAAAACATACTTTTTCCAATTGATGTGTTTTTTAATACTTGATAGTACTTGGAAATTTAAAATTATCAATGGAATGACAACTAAATGATATTAATGGCACCATTTTGTATCCTTTCTCTCCTCTATGACTCCCCTGAATTGGTTCTATATTTGCCTACTGCAGCATTGCCTCTCATTGACAGAAACAGCTGTTGGGAGAGCAACTCAAAATTTGAACTTCGCATTGGACTGAGATGGAAACACTACATTGACATCCCATACATTGACAGGTGGTGGTAATGCCAGTAGTAACACCCTAATAGTAAGGCTGAATTTTAAACTCAGCAATGTATCCTTCCGCACCAATCATTCAATATTTACTCTTCACATAAATGTGCTAAAAAAACAAGTCCTCTGTCCATCTTCACCAGACCCAAGACAGTTTCTATACTGTCAAGTGTTTCGATCTAGCCTTTGTGCAGTCTCCAGTACAAATGTTCCCAGGCCACTAGGATAAGTCAATATTTTCATATTCACCATGGTCGGAGTCATCTAATTCAATATCAGGAACTAGGTTGTAGTAGTTTGTGGACTTATTCATATAGAGCCTTTGACGATCTTCCTCCTGTAATTCCTCTGTGACACTCATCAATTCTGGCTCAACATGAACTTCCTCAAAACCATCATTTTCTTCCATTTTATTATTGGACATATTAACAAACATCTTGTCAACATGTGTGACTGAGTCAGCGGAACTGTCAAGCTTTATCTCCACCTCTTCATACAAATCACGGTTACTCCCTAGCAGTGATGTTGAGGGACGTAAGATGAGCTGGTTTCTGTCAAGGATGCTGTTTTCATATCCTGTGGGGGTGGGACGTCCCTCTGGAGCCCTGCATGTTATATAGTGATGGTCCTCCACATTCGAAAAGCCAGACTTCTCAATGGTGCAAATTTGATTCTCTTGTCTAATAGCTTTAAAATTTGACCTTTTCCTTCTCCAGCAGTACCAGCACAACACTAGAGCAAGAATTGCAATCAGTGGCAGGCAAATGAAGAGAGCTGTGAGGCCGTGGGACCTGCAGATATCTGAGCGATGAATGTCCATAATATTCAGACCTTGTGGGTGCTTTGCTGTGTAGCACGTAAGTGCATTCTCTGATCCATTGATGTTTACATAGACACTAATATATTTTGCCAAACTATCATACAAAACACATGTACATTCCAAGGAGTTATTGAAAAGAGACAATTTCACAAGGCTTGGTTTAAAGATACTAGGAGGTGTAGAAATTAAATTGTTGGAGTCCAGATACAGCTCCTGAATCTGGTCTGAAGCCTCTAAAATTTTCTCTGGTAACTGTTGAAGGTGGTTTTTCTCCAAGTGCAGGATCTTTAAGCTGGGCACATTTGTGAGGAAGTTAGACGGTAATTGTCCTAATTGATTGTGGTCCAGGTATAAGACCTCCAGAGAGCTTGGGTTTTCATCCACTTCACTGATGTCAGATATGTTGCAGCTTGAGAGATCGAGGACCTTGAGTTCTGGCAAGTTTGCGAAGATATCCCATTGAAGGGCACTGATGGAAGAACCAGTGAAGTTTAGGCAACATTCTTCCCTCACCTGGCTAGATTTAAAGGTCCAGAAATCAAGATTGCCATCACAAATGCAGACTCCCTTTGCAAACTCTGGACTCCAAACAAATGCGAGAAGTAGAATCCACTGATGGAGCAATTTCCAGGACCTCGAACCTAAGAAAAACAGATCGGCACATGGTCAAATGACAGAAGTATCACAGTGGGAAAAAGAGCCAACAGTACAAGTGACATACTGCATGCTGATTTCTTCAATTACTGTTAAATCTGGTTGATAAGTAATTTATTGTCTTTATTGTACCCGAAAAATACTAAAGAACCTATTTTCCATTCTAGCCCTGAACCCATTGTCAGTAGAGCTGGAGTAGCCACCACAGCTCCCCTGCTTGGATCTCAGGGTCAAGCAGGGCTGGTTTAGCTCAGTGGGCTAAACAGCTGGTTTGTGATGTAGAACAAGGCCCTAAGCGCAGGTTCAATTCCCGTACCAGCTTACGCGAACAGGCGCTGGAATGTGGTGACTAGGGGCTTTTCACAGTAACTTCATACTTGTGTCAGTAAGGGCTTATTATTATTAATAGCAGAACAGGCCTCATTGACATGATTGGAGCTGCAAATTTAACAGAACTCCACTGGCTTTGAGTTGAATGTGCTTGCCACCTGCAATTTGAAATTTCAGTCAGCCAGTTTGGAGTACGAAAAGCGTGAATATGATCCCCCATTTGAACTGACCAGATTTAACTGACCTCTCCCAGATTTACACTTTCTCAGCTGGGATATGCTACATGGCACTGGGACAATAATGAGGGAAGGGGAAATTACAAATATATAATTTTAATATAAAGACATGTAAGATCAAAGGTTCAAAGCTATTACAATCAACCCTGCCATTAGAAGGCAAACATATTTCTGCCACCATCTCTCCCGTGCTAACATCAGCATAGTGTAGGTTCTTCCAAACTGTGAACATCATTCCACTATCGTAAATAAATTCATGGGGCAGGATTCTCCATTCCTGAGACAAAGTGTTGACACAGGTGCAGGATTCCTGGACTTTCACAACAGCTAAACTGGCGCCGAACTTGGACCGATTCAGAGACTGTGGAGGGGCTAGCACCGTTGCCACATGGAACACAATTGTTTCCAATGAAAAACGGTGCGGGATTCGTCGGGTCCATGATTGACACTCGGGAGGCTGACAAAGTGCAGCTGCGTACACACATTACAATCTCCTCACAGACTCATCCCAGCTAACAAGACGGCACGGGTTGTGCTGGAATACACCCATAGAGCTGATGGGTCGGCTGGGCCAGAGGGCACCTAGGGAGGTGGCCTGGGGAGACACCCATACGACCGGTGGCACTAGGTTCACAGTGGGCTGTCAGCGGTGTGCACGTGGCTGCTTTCCAGCTACGGCAATGGGGTTCTGTGCCCGTCCACCCCGACCCTACAGCCCACCTCCTGGCCAACCCCACTACTCCCCCTGGCCCTGGCAGAAGCCCGTGGCCAGCAGCACAACTGTTGGCAAACAATGGCAACGTTGGACACTTTCTGTACCCCTTCTCTGTGCTACGACGAAGGTTTCACGATTTTTAAAAGCACAAGTGAACCGCGCCCCTCAGCCCATCGGAGGAGGAGAATTTTAGAGGCCCCGGGGAATACTGGGTCAGGCTCACAGGGCAGCACGGTAGCATAGTGGATAGCACAATCACTTCACAGCTCCAGGGTCCGAGGTTCGATTCCGGCTTGGGTCACTGTCTGTGCGGAGTCTGCACATCCTCCCCGTGTGTGCTCCGGTTTCCTCCCACAGTCCAAAGATGTGCAGGTTAGGTGGATTGGCCATGATAAATTGCCCTTAGTGTCCAAAATTGCCCTTAGTGTTGGGTGGGGTTACTGGGTTATGGGGATAGGGTGGAGTTGTTGACCTTGGGTAGGGTGCTCTTTCCAAGAGCCGGTGCAGACTCGATGGGCTGAATGGCCTCCTTCTGCACTGTAAATTCTATGATAATGACATGCAAACGGTATTTACGGTACGTTCATTCAGGATCACATTGATGCCACTGTCGAGGTGATGGAGTATTGCATTTTGGCGTCAAATGGGTGACCGCTGCGATTTTGGCATTGGAACATATTCTCCACCGAATCACGGGCGGCATTCTGCGAAAACAGGCGGGGCGGGCAACTCCAGCGCGAAGGAGTGGCGTGTACCACTCCGGCGTCGGGCCGCCCCAAAGGTGTAGAAGCCGGAGTGGTTTGCGCCGCACCAGCCGGTGGGAAAGGGGCTTGACGCCACGCTAATCGGAGGTGAAGGGCTTCCTCCGGCCAGTACAAGTTGGCGCATGCACGTGTGCTGGTGTCATCCCAGCGCATGCGCAGGGAGGGTTCATCTCCGCGTCGGCCATCGCAGACTGTTACAGCGGCCGATGCGGAGGAATAGAGTGCCCTCACGGCACAGGCCCGCCCACGGATCGGTGGGCTCCGATCGCAGGCTAGACCACCGTGAGGGCACCACCCGGGGCCAGATCCCTCCCGTGACTCCCCACCGAGGACCCCAGAGGCCACCCATGCAGCCAGGTCCCGCCGGTAAGTACCTGTTGTAATTTATGCCGGCAGGACTGGCCGGAAACGGGTGGCCACTCGGCCCATTGCGAGCTGGAGAATCGCGGGAGGGGGGGGGGCTGGCAGCGGCCGCCAACCGTCATGGCGTGATTCCCGCTCCCACCAAAACCCCGGCTAGAGAATTCGGCAGCCAGTGGGGGGGGGGGGGGGGGGGATTCACACCACCGCCGGCGATTCTCCGACCCGGCAGGGTGTCGGAGAATCCCGCCCCACGTTTCCCGATTTTGGTGTCAGCCAACAGAGAATCCCTCCCATAGTGTTTGATGTGTTTTGGGACAACTCAGAGAGTTTGTTAAACATTTATTCATCGGTTTTGGGTATGATTACCCATCCCTAAATGCCCTCGAAAAGGTGAACCATTTGCAGTTCTTGAACTGCCGCTGTCTGTGCAGTGTAGTCACGCCCACAGTGTTGTTAGGGAGGGAGTTCCAGCATTTTGACTTAGTGAGAATGAAGGAACAGTGGTACTGTTGTTCCACGTCAGGATAATGTGTGATTCGGCTGCCCTTGACATTTTAGTTAGTAACGGTCACGTGTTTGGGAGGTACAGTTGAAGAAGTTTTGGCCTAAATGAGAAGGTGCCATACAAATGCAAGTCTTTCCTTTCTTTAACCACAATTCCTTGCAAAGCAGCATGGTAATTCAAAAATACCTTTGCTGCAGCATATTATTTTTATTTCAAAATTTATTAATTCAAATTAGTGGACTGTAGAGGATTGAAATGAATCATTTTAGTCAGGGTATACTTTCATGGGGCATACATCTGCAACATCCAATGTTGGCAACCTTTTAAACTATCCTCATTCATGCCAACACTTCCTATCATTATAATAATGTTTTGATTATTGATGTTTACTTTTAAAATAATTGAAACATTGTACTTTGCTTCCTGCTGCTTTACAAGCCTGGATGATCTTTCAACACAGTACAACACTATCACAGAGCACCAAAAAACTATGCTAAGTCCCCAGAAAAGAACATTATGCAACTGCTATATCATTAAAAGGATTATGTGTATGTGTCTAATGCTCATCCACATAAGCCATAGCTTTGATGTACAGTAGCCATGTGACTAGTTGCGAGGGTCCATTCAAATGCCAGTGCTACGCTCACCAACCTCTATTGTGCCTTAATCCCTGACACCTCTGCTTTACTTCTCTGCCCTGTTACCTCCTCCCTCCAGGTCCCAACCTGCTTGGTTCTTCCCAAAGTCTCAGGTTTCAGGGAACCCACTACCTCCCAAGCTGGTCAATGGTGACCTCTGGACGTTGATTGCAGGGGATGCTGCAATGAAGGTGTCATTGTTACCTGCCATTGGTCAGTCTAAGCCTGGATGTTTCCCACGTCCTGTTGTAACCTGGTATGGGCTGCTTCATAATTCAAAAAGTTGTGAATGGAGCTGAGCACTGTCAGTGCACAACCCCACTCATGAACTTATGAGTGGAAGGGCGTCATTGATGAAGCAACTGAAGGTGGCTTGGCTGAGGTTGCTTCCCTGAGGAACTCTTGCAACCCTGTCCTGGACATGTGATGATTGCCTTTCGACACAATTAGGAATGGCTCCAACAAATGGAGTGTCCTCCCTGTAAACCCCCAATGACTTTAGTTTCACTGGGTCCCCTTGGTGCTGACGGTCTCACTGAAGCCAATGAAAGAAACAATCCAGTGGCAGCAGAAAAGCCAAAATATATCAACTTGTATTCTTACGGTAAACTTCCGATTTAGTCAAAAAGATTGGAACAATTAACCTCTGCGTGACATTTCCCCACCCAGATTATTAATTTTATGTATTTGTCAGTATGTATTTGGATGGTAAACCAGAGTAACAGTAATTTGCCGCCTCTACATCAGTGGTGGCAACCTTGCGACCCGGCCCAGGGGCCACATGCGGCCCATCTGGGTTCTGAGTACGGCCCATGAGACATTGTGTTACCGATGCTTTTTTTCAAAGAGCATCCAATTATTTTCTTTTCCAATTAAGGAGCACTTCAGCATGGCCAATCTAGCGACCCTGCCAGTGGCGTGCAGAGATCTGGTGATGCCCGGGGCAAATCTTGATTGTATGCCCCAAAGCCCCACGTAAATATTTCATTAAATATCACCAAAAGACCTATAAAAAACGTAGTTGCACCCGTTCTAGAGCTATTCACTGACCTCTTTATCTTTGTCATCTCTAAGGTATAGGACGGCTGCCTGAGGTTAAATTGCGCTGTAAGAGTTAGTCAATTTCCCCTTAGCGCTGGGATTCTAGGGATATTGTTCTCTTCTTCAGTCATTTTGCTTTGCAGCGATGGGTGAGATGTTATGTCTCGAAAGTTGTGCCTCCCTCCTCTGCAACCCCCATGGAGAAGGATAAGAGCAGCAACGTCATGGAAATACTGTTATGACCCTTGTGGAAACAAACTACAAACAACCCAACTAAGACCAATATACAAAACTTCACTTTTATATTAGCAATCACACCAAAATCAACGTAAATTAAACATGAATTAACAGGAAAATTGCAATAATATGACCGATAAATTACACATAGCAGATACAAAGACATGTCTCACACATTTCTCAGTCAGCCCATTCAGCACGTATCGCATTCATTTCAGCCACAATATCCTTCAAAACGTTGAACTTCTTCAAATCAAATTCCATCTTCATTTCTCTAAAGCTTTAGCACCAAGTCTCATCAAACACCGGCATTACTTCACCCAATTTCCACAAATATAATTTTCACAGTCGACACATTTCAAGATCCCTTCTTCTTCACAAAACCCTGGTCATGTGGGGCCTGTTTTTGCACTATGCCAGTGCATAAAGGGTCCCCAAATCCAGATATAAAAGCTCTGTTCAAGATCAGAGCTCCAGCAGCTTGCAGTCAAGTAGAACATAGAACATAGAACAGTGGACTTCCGGTGGCAGTGATGCAGCAGTAAGCCACACATGTGGGAGCTCCCTTTTTAAAGAGATTTTTCGGCTCTTTTGAGAGCCCAAAACGGAAATTTTTCGACGTCTCCCGGTGGGGGAAGGTGTGCTGAACGACTTTCCCTGCAGTCCATGCCTCGAACTCGGAGTGGAAAGGTGGAAAAAACAGCAGCAGCTCCTCAGAAAAAACGGGGGAAGGGATCCAAGATGGCCACCGACAGAGCTCCAGAGGAGTGGAGACTCTGGGCCCAGAAACAACAAACTGATCTCCTGCGCTGCTTTAAAGAATTCAAGGATGAAGTACTGAGCTCTCTGCAGGAAACAAACAGAAGGCTGTCAGAGATTCAGTCCACCCAGGGTGCTGCCATCAAGAAGTTGCAGACGCAGGCCACTGAACGAGAGGAGGAGGCCGTGGTCCTCCTGAGTAAGGTGGAGGGGCACGAAGCACTCCACAAGAAGTGGCAGGAACGCTTCGAGGAGCTGGATCACCGCATGAGGCGGAAAAACCTGCGGATCTTGGGCCTTGCGGAGGGGCTAGAGGGATCGGACCTGACAGCCTATGTGGCTGTAATGCTGAATTCGCTAGTGGGGGCCGGGTCTCTCCATCTGCCCCTGGAGCTGGAGGGAGCACACAGAGTACCGGCCAGGAGGCCTAAGGAGAATGAACCCCCGCGTGCGGTGCTGGTGAGGTTCCACCAGTTCAGTGATCGGGACTGCGTGCTGCGCTGGGCCAAGAAGGTGAAGAGCAGCAATTGGGAGAATGGGGTAGTGCGGATCTACCAGGACTGGAGTGCGGAGGTGGCTAAGCGGCGGTCCGGATTTAATCGGACGAAAGAGGTGCTTTATAGAAAAAAGATAAAGTTCGGAATGTTGCAGCCCGCGCGCCTGTGGGTAACTTATTCGGACCGGCACCATTATTTCGATTCCCCGGAGGAGGCGTGGGCCTTCGTGCGGACGGAGAAACTGGACTTGAACTAGGGGTTGGGGGTTGCGAGGTCGGCTGTAAGATATTAGTGCTGGATTCGGCTGTTGCTGTGTTCTCTTTTTCTTCGGTTTTTTTCGTCTTGTTTTTGTACTTTTGCAATTTTGATATGGTTATTTACGGAGGGGTTGTTCTGCTATGTTTTTGTTTTTGTGCTTGGGGCATTGTTTGGGCTGTGTATCTTGCGGGGAGGGTCGGGGGGGTATGTTGTATTCTATGTCGGAGTGGGGGTATGGAGGGGGGCTGATATTTGGGAGCTGCGTCAGAAGGGTGTGGTGGGGCAGGGCGAAAGCTGGGGGGCGGAGACGGTGACGGGGGAGGTGGGGCCTTAACTGGTTCTTCCCCGCGCTGGAGCGGTGCCAGGAGGAGGGATAGATTGGGGGATGATCCCACTTCGGGAGGGGTCGGGCTATTGGCGGGAGTTTCCGGGGTCAGCAGAAGTTAGCTGACCCACGGAAGTACAATGGAGGACGGTTCGCGGCTGGGAGGGTTCCTAGCCTGGGGGGGAAGGGAGGGGGGGAAAGGGGAATACCGGGTTGCTGCTGGTAGGGTCAAGAAGGAGCTGGTGGGGGCTGGGGGGACAGAGGTGTGGGGTTGTCGCTATGGGGACGGGGTCGAGCAGGGGATGCTGGCCTGGGGCGGGCAGTCGACGGGCTATGGCTAGCCGACGGGGGAGGGGGGGCGGGACGCCCTCTGATCCGGTTGGTCACCTGGAATGTGAGAGGGTTGAATGGGCCGGTGAAGCGGTCAAGGGTACTGGCTCACCTGAAGGGGCTAAAGGCGGATGTGGCAATGCTTCAGGAGACCCACCTGAGGGTGGCGGACCAGGTCCGCCTGAGGAAGGGATGGGTGGGGCAGGTTTTCCACTCGGGGTTGGATGTGAGGAACCGGGGAGTGGCGATTCTGGTGGGGAAAAATGTATTGTTTGAGGCATCGGAGGTGGTGGCGGATAAGGGGGGTAGGTATGTGATGGTTAGGGGCAGGCTACAAGGAGAGAAGGTGGTACTGGCTAGTGTGTATGCCCCAAATTGGGACGATGCGGGCTTTATGAGGCGTATGTTGGGACGGATCCCGGATCTGGAGGCGGGAGGTCTGATCATAGGGGGGGACTTTAATACGGTGTTGGATCCTTCACTGGATCGGTCCAGCTCTAGGACGGGTAGGAGGCCGGCGGCAGCCAAGGTACTGAGAGGGTTTATGGATCAGATGGGTGGAGTGGATCCATGGAGGTTTGTGAGGCCGAGGGCACGTGAGTACTCTTTCTTCTCCCACGTACATAGGGTCTACTCTCGGATAGATTTCTTCGTGGTGAGTAGGGGACTGATTCCGAGAGTGGAGGAGTCCGAGTATTCGGCCATTGCAATCTCCGACCACGCTCCGCATTGGATAGAGTTGGAGATGGGGGAGGTGCGAGACCAACGTCCATTGTGGCGGTTGGATGTGGGGTTGTTGGCGGAGGAGGAGGTGTGTAGGAGGGTCCGGGCAAGTATTGAGGGGTACCTTGAGGTGAATGATACGGGGGAGGTTCAGGTGGGGATGGTCTGGGAAGCCCTGAAGGCAGTAATTCGTGGGGAGCTGATATCCATCCGGGCACACAGGGAGAGGAGCGAGAGGAGTGAGAGGGATAGACTGGTGGGAAAGATGCTGGAGGTGGACAGGAGGTATGCAGAGGCACCAGAGGAGGGACTGTTGGGGGAGAGGCGCAGCCTGCAGGCTAAATTTGATTTGCTGACCACTAGAAAGGCTGAGGCACAGTGGAGGAAGGCACAAGGGGCAGTGTACGGACATGGTGAAAAGGCGAGTAGGATGCTGGCTCATCAGCTCCGTAAGCGGGATGCGGCTAAGGAGATTTCTGGAGTGAGAGACAAGAGTGGGAATGTGGTGCGGAAGGGGGTAGAGGTGAATGAGGTCTTCAAGGACTTTTACGGGGAACTGTACCGGTCGGAGCCAACGGGGGAGAGGAGGGGAATGGAGAGGTTCCTTGACAGGCTTTCTTTCCCGAAGGTGCAGGAGGAGAAGGTGGAGGGGCTGGGTGCGCCGATTGAGCTGGAGGAGCTAGTTAAGGGGATCGGGCAGATGCAGTCAGGGAAGGCACCGGGGCCGGATGGGTTCCCGGTGGAATTTTATAAAAGGTTTGTGGACCTAGTGGGCCCCTGGCTGGTGCGGACACTCAACGAAGCGTGGGAAGGGGGGACTTTGCCCCCGACGATGTCACGGGAGCTGATCTCGTTAATTTTAAAGAAGGACAAGGACCCCCAGCAGTGTGGTTCATACAGGCCCATATCTCTCCTCAACGTGGATGCTAAGGTGCTGGCAAAAATCCTGGCCACCAGGATAGAGGACTGTGTGCCAGGGGTTGTGCATGAGGACCAGACAGGTTTTATGAAGGGAAGGCAGCTGAACACGAATGTGCGGAGATTGCTGAATGTCATTATGATGCCGGCGATTGAGGGGGAGGCAGAGATAGTGGTGGCGCTGGATGCGGAGAAGGCCTTCGATAGAGTGGAGTGGGGGTACCTATGGGAGGTGTTGGGGAGGTTTGGATTTGGTGAAGGGTTCATTAGATGGGTAAGGCTGCTATATGAGGCCCCGATGGCGTGCGTGGCCATGAATAGGAGGAGGTCGGAGTACTTCCGGCTTTACCGAGGGACCAGGCAGGGTTGCCCCTTGTCCCCCTTGTTGTTTGCACTGGCAATCGAGCCGCTGGCGATGGCATTGAGAGATTCAGAGAGGTGGAGAGGCTTGGTGCGAGGTGGAGAGGAACATAGGGTGTCGTTGTATGCCGACGACCTGTTACTGTATGTGGCGGACCCGGTGGGAGGGATGCCGGGAGTGATGGAGTTACTAGCCGAGTTTGGGACCTTCTCAGGTTATAAATTAAACTTAGGCAAGAGCGAGGTGTTTGTGGTGCACCTTGGAGACCAGGAGGAAGGAATTGGTAGGCTCCCGCTTAGGCGGGCAGGGGAGAGCTTTAGGTACCTGGGTGTGCAAGTGGCCAGGGACTGGGGGACTCTCCACAAGCATAACTTTACCAGACTGGTAGATCAGATGGAGGAGGAGTTCAGGAGGTGGGACATGCTGCCATTGTCGTTGGCGGGGAGGGTGCAGTCCGTCAAAATGACAGTGCTTCCGAGGTTCTTGTTCCTTTTTCAGTGCCTGCCCATATTTATCCCCAGGGCCTTCTTTAGGAGAGTGACCGGCAGTATTCTGAGCTTTGTGTGGGCACATGGGACTCCGAGAGTGAGGAGGGTGTTCCTGGAGCGAGGAAGGGATAGAGGCGGGCTGGCGCTGCCCAACCTTCTGGGGTACTATTGGGCAGCCAATGTGTCAATGGTGCGTAAATGGGTGATGGAGGGGGGAGGGGCGGCGTGGAAAAGAATGGAGATGGCGTCATGTAGAGGTACGAGCCTGGGTGCCATGGTAACGGCACCGTTGCCGCTCTCCCCCAAGAGGGTTACCACGAGCCCGGTGGTGGCGGCGACCCTAAGAATCTGGGGACAGTGGAGACGTCATCGGGGGGAAACAGGGGGCTCGATGGAGGCTCCACTGGGTGGCAACCATCGGTTCATCCCGGGGAACACGGATGGGGGATTCAGGGGATGGCAAAGGGCGGGCATCAGCAAATTGAGGGACCTGTTTATTGGCGGGAGGTTTGCGGGCCTGGGGGAACTGGAAGATAAATTTGGCCTTCCCCAGGGGAACATGTTCAGATACCTGCAGGTAAAGGCGTTTGCTAGGCGACAGGTAGAGGGATTCCCTTTGCTGCCCTCGCAGGGGACGATGGACAGAGTGCTTTCGGGGGTGTGGGTAGAAGAGGGGAAGGTGTCTGACATCTATAAGGTAATGCAGGAGGTGGAGGAGTCGTCAGTGGAGGAGCTGAAGGCTAAATGGGAGGAGGAACTCGGGGAGCAGATAGAGGACGGGACGTGGGCGGAGGCCTTGGAGAGAGTCAACTCTTCCTCCTCATGTGCGAGGCTTAGTCTCATCCAATTTAAGGTGCTACACCGGGCCTACATGTCCGGGACTAGGATGAGTAGGTTCTTCGGGGGTGAGGACTGGTGCACCAGATGTTCGGGGAGTCCTGCGAACCACGCCCATATGTTCTGGGCATGCCCAGCACTGGAAGAATTCTGGAAGGGGGTGGCGAGGACGGTGTCGAGGGTGGTTGGATCCAGGGTCAAACCAGGGTGGGGACTCGCGATTTTTGGGGTTGGGGTGGAGTCGGGAGTGCAGGAGGCGAAAGAGGCCGGTGTCCTGGCCTTTGCGTCCCTAGTAGCCCGTCGAAGGATTCTGTTACAATGGAAGGATGCAAGGCCCCCAAGCGTGGAGACCTGGATCAGTGACATGGCGGGATTTATAAAATTGGAAAAGGTCAAATTTACCCTGAGAGGATCAATACAAGGGTTCTATAAACGATGGCAGCCTTTTCTGGACTTCCTGGCTCAGAGATAGGTAACTGGGTCAATAGCAGCAGCAACCCGGGGGTGGGGGGGGTGCATTATTGTAGTGTTTATTCTGTAAAAGAACATAGAACAGTACAGCACAGAACAGGCCCTTCAGCCCTCGATGTTGTGCCGAGCAATGATCACCCTACTCAAACCCACATATCCACCCTATACCCGTAACCCAACAACGCCCCCCCCCCCCCCCCCAACCTTACTTTTTTAGGACACTACGGGCAATTTAGCATGGCCAATCCACCTAACCTGCACATCTTTGGACTGTGGGAGGAAACCGGAGCACACGGAGGAAACCCACGCACACACGGGGAGGACGTGCAGACTCCGCACAGACAGTGACCCAGCCGGGAACCGAACCTGGGACCCTGGAGCTGTGAAGCATTTATGCTAACCACCATGCTACCGTGCTGCCCCTGTCTCTGAGAATCTCCCATTTATAGGACCCTGGGCTTTAAGTATAAAGGGTAAGAGGGCAAAAGTTAAGAGGCCATGATGAATCTTTATAAAATACTGGTTCTGTCCCAAATGGGTGCCCCTGGCCCAAATGTCAAATTCTGGGCATGACAGTTTAGTAAGTTGACAACTATAGAGAGGGTGCAGAGAAGAGTTTAAAAATGGATCAAAAGATAAAGATAAAGAATAAATAAAACTCACCCATGGTGGCATTGATTGCCGTCGATTCGGGAGAATTCGCGCCCTTTTTGTTCACGCTCCAGCCGCCGAGTGCAAAGCCGCCTCTTCACCAGCGGCGACCGCGGTGCGCAGGCGCGCTCCGGCCGACCGCGGTGCGCAGGCTCGCTCCGTTCTCTTCACGCTGCTGCCCCCATCCAATGGATGCCCGGGGCCAGCGCACCGTCGGCCCCCCCCTCTGCACGCCACTGGACCCTGCACATCTTGTGGGTTGTGAGGGTGAGACCCATGCAGACATGGGGGAGAATGTGCAAACTTCACACAGACAGTGGCCCAGGGTCGGGGTCGAACCTGGGACCTCGTCGTCGTATGACTGGAGTGATACACACATAATTAGGAAGGCAAATGCAATGTTAGCATTCATGTCGAGAGGGCTAGAATACAAGACCAGGGATGTACATCTGAAACTTTATAAGGCTCTGGTCAGACTCAATTTGGAGTATTGTGAGCAGTTATGGGCTTTGCATCTAAGGAAGGATGTGCTGACCTTGGAAAGGGTCCAGAGGAGGTTCACAAGAATGATCCCTGGAATGAAGAGCTTATCGTATGAGGAACGGTTGAGGACTCTGGGTCTGTACTTGTTGGAGTTTAGCAGGATGAGGAGGGATTGTATTGAAACTTACAGGATACTGCGAGGCCTGGATCGAGTCGATGTGGAGAAAATGTATCCACTTGTAGGAAAAATTAGAATCTGAGGACACAATCTCAGACTAAAGGGACGATCCTTCAAATCAGAGAGGAGGAGGAATTTCTTCAGCCAGAGGGGGTGTATCTGTGGAACATTTTGCCGCAGAAGGCTGTGGAGGCCAAATCACTGAGTGTCTTTAAGACAGAGATAGATAAATTCTTGGTTAATAAAGGGATTAAGGGTTATAGGAACAGGCAGGAGAATGGGGATGAGAAAAATATCAGCCATGATTGAATGGTGGAGCAGACTCGATGTGTCGAGTGGCCTAATTCTGCTCCTATGTCTTATGGTCTTATGGTCTTATAAAGCAAGGGCAAGTGAAGTGAGATGTATGCTGATTGCTCACAACATTGACTGTGAGAACCATGCATCCAAACTGTAAATATTTCTTTTGTTTTTACCATTTGAAGTTGATGATCATTCTATTAATCCAGGGGTGGGCAAACTTTTCCGTGCAAGGGCCACATTCAGAAATTCACAATTTTAAAGGGCCGCATAGTATATTAAGTAAAATAATTACTTCACCCGGTTATGATTCTGGGCGCCTCATATAGAACATAGAACAGTACAGCACAGAACAGGCCCTTCGGCCCTCGACGTTGTGCCGAGCAATGATCACCCTACTCAAGTCAACGTATCCACCCTATACCAGTAAGTAACCCAACAGCCCCCCCCCCCCCCCCCCCCCATTAACCTAAAAAATTTTTTTTTAATGACTTGGTGGGCCGCATAAAGACCTTTGGGCCCGCGGGCCGTAGTTTGCCCACCCCTGTATTAATCCATAAATGATTAAACATTTGTTAAACTCGTTATGACATATTCAGTGTGTATTAAATGTATTTAATCTTATTCATCGATAGTGAACAAGCCCGATTTCAATCATGTAGGCCAACTTGAGATGAAGGAGGGCCACTTATGTGGCCCACTCACCAGCCTAGGTTGTCCTCTCCTCTGCCCTCCTAAAAGTAAGAAGTCTTACAACACCAGGTTAAAGTCCAACAGGTTTGTTTCAAATCACTAGCTTTCGGACCGCAACTCCTTCCTCACCTGATGAAGGAGCTACGCTCCGAAAGCAATGATTAAAAACAAACCTGTTGGACTTTAACCTGGTGTTGTAAGACTTCTTACTGTGCCCACTCCAGTCCAACGCCGGCATCACCACATCACTTTAAAAGGTAACAGAACTATTTTTACATGCAGGTCAGTAAAATAAACGTAACTTTAAGTGTAACTTTTTTTGTTGGTAAGTGGTTGGGGTGCAGGGAGGATAACGGAATGATGTTTCCATTAGGTCTGGTCCAGTCTATATACATTGACTCAATTTCTATAAAATGCATTGTTTTATAATTTTACTGAAACTAGAAAAAATACTTTCTTTTAAAAAAACACAAATAATATTGTTTGAGTTTGTCAAATCCTTTGTGCAAGTCCAATTTCATAATAATGTGATAAGGGCCCGATAATAATAGCACATTGAGTAAAACCTTCCTTATCTTTGCCCAACTCCCACTAGGAATTCCAACTGTGCCCACACCCTTTCCTGAGGCTGAGAGAGGCATTGACGTGCATATTTCCCGCAATAAACTATTGGAAACAGTTTAAACAACTCAATAAAGAAAAAGACACTAACAAAGCAAAAATCCTGTGGAACAGGAACTGGTAGTGCTTAATTATTTTAGTGATCTACAAGTAAAAATAGTTCTGTTATTTAAACACTTTTAAAGTATTTCAGAGGAGAGGACAACATAGACTGGTGAGTGGGCCACATGAGTGACCCTCCTTCATCTCAGTGGGCCGTAAGATCAAAATTGGGCTCACTCACTAACCCTGACCCCATGAATAAGATTTAATCCACACCAAATATTTCAAAACGAGTTGCAGAAAATACTTCATAATTTATATATTAATAGAGTTATCATCAACTTCAAATGGTAAAAATGAATTAAATATTTATACTTTGGACGCATGGCTCTCAAGGTGAATGTTTTTTTTAAATTTAGCGTGCCCAATTTTTTTTTTCCCAATTAAGGGGCAATTTAGCATAGCCAATCCATCTAACCTGCACATCTTTGGGTTGTGGAGGTGAGACCCACGCAAACACAGAGAGAATGTGCAAACTCCAGTGACCCGGGGCCGGGATCAAAACCAGGCCCTCAGCGCCATATGCAGCAGTGCTAACCGCTGCGCTGCTGCACCGCCCTGTCTCACAGTCAATGTTGTGAGTACTCAGCGTGCACCTCACTTAACTTGCCCTTGCTATATGTGTGTATCACTTCAAAGCATACATGGACAGCAACCAGAAGAATGTGAGCAACAGTCAACAAAATATCTTGTGCGCTGCACTCAGAACCCAGATGGACTGCATGTGGCCCCGAGCCATAGGTTGTCCACCGCTTTAGTAGGGTTACATAGCGAGGAGTATACAGTGATACAGCACTGCACCATTGATTGCCCGTGGGCCCAAGAAAATTTTTTATTTTTCTAGTTTTTTATTCTTTCATCTAGGCCTCTTGGCCTCATCTCCTGTACAATGGCTGAGAAGACAGCTAGATTACCTGTTTCTGCTGGTCCATGTCTATAACATGCCTAGGAGCGGTTCAGTCTGGGATTCTTTCTTCCTGGTGAACCCTGGACTTTGCCTGTGTACCCCACAACTGTCCACACACATAACTTCTGAGTTCCTCGCATTAAATTAATATATCCATAGAATCCGTACAGTGCAGAAGGAGGCCATTTGGCCCATCGAGTCTGCTCCTGGTCCAGAACTCTACAACTACTATTTTAAGGGTTTGCACATGTGGTTTGCTGCAACAATGTAGGATGCTGACACAATTTAAAGGTAAATTGTCATAAAATAATTTTATGCAAAAACTGTATCTTGGTATAAAATAAATTGCTTGGCAAAAATTATCAGATGGAAGCAAGTACCTGGTTAGACCAAAAATTAGAGGAAACAAATATTGTAAACTGATTCTCAGTAAATGATAGACATCAAAGTGGAGATATTGTTACATAGGGTGAGTATAGGGAGAGTTGCCATAATTGGCACAACGAATAATGCAGTCCAAGCAAGCGGAGTGCCTGTCAGGAGGTGGGAGAAATACTGAATACACAGCTCTGGTTCTGAGAACAAATACAACAGTTATGGCAAATCTTAAGAAAGTTGTGAAGACTAAGACTATCCAACAGTACCATTTATTAAACTGATGGCCAAAACACACACCACCAAATACCTGACAACCTACTAGACATTCACTGCTGGCCCATACAAAACCCTCAGCTCTTTTATTGCTCATCATGAAGACCCATTTTCTAGTAAGGCTATCAATCAAACTGCCACTTACAATTAAAGTCGTAACATTTTAAAAGAGATTCATAAAGAAAATGGGCATAACACAATCTATCTGCATAACATAAAAGCAGAACTTGCACAAACCCAGGACAATCCAACCATGTTGCATGCAATTAAGTACTTCTAACGTGTAAGTAGTAATCAGCCACAGTCCACAAAGGACTGTAGGTTATTGTAATTTATTATCTTTCATTCAGGGATGTGGGTATTTTAAAATTATTTCACGAGATGAGGGCATCACTGGCTAGGCCAGCATTTATTGCCCATCCCTAATTGTTACCAATTGTTACAGAAGATGTTACCAATGATGGGTGTGCCCAGAACCAGGGGTCACAGTCTGAGGATTCAGGGGAAAACACTTTGGACAGATATAAGGAGACATTTCTTCATCCAAAGAGTGGTGAGCCTGTGGAATTCATTACCACAGGAAGTAGTTGATGCTAAAACATTGAATATATTCAAGAGGCGGCTAGATATAGCACTTGGGGAGAATGGGATCAAAGGCTATGGAGAGAAAGCAGGATTAAGCTGTTGAGTTGGATGATCAGCCATGATTGCGATGAATGGCGGAGCAGGCTCGAAGGGCCAATAGGCCTTCTCCTGCTCCTCTCTTCTGTATATCTATGTCCTTGAGAAGGTGGTGGTGAGTCACCTTCTTGAACTTCCGCAGTCCTTATGGTGTAGATACATTCACAGTGCTGTTACGAAAGGAGTTCCATGATTTTGATTCAGCGATAGTGAAGAAACGGCAATCTAGTTCCAAGTCAGGATGGTGTGTGGCTTTCAAGTGGGCTGCCGTTCAACTGAGCAGCATTTACCTGAATGGTGTTGAGCCTCTTGAATATTGTTGGAGCTGCACTCATCCTGTCAAGTGGAGAGTATTCCATCACACTCCTGACTTGTGTCTTGTAGATGGTGAACAAGTAGCCAGGAGGCGAGTTATTCAGCACAGAATTCCCAGCCACTGACCTGTTCTTGCAGCCACAGTATTTATGTGGTTGGTCCAGTTAGCTCTCTGGTCAATGATGAGACCAAGAGGTTGATATTGGGAGATTTGATGATGAAAACACCATTGTATGACAAGGGGAGGTGGTCAGCCTCATTGGAGATGGTCATTGCTTATCCTCGGTGATGGTAATTGTATTTGCCGCTTAACAACCCAGGTCTGAATGTCATTCAGGCCTTGCTGGATGCAGGCATGTTTCATTATCTGAGAAGTTATGAATGAAGTTGAAACCTACAACCATCAGTGAATATCCACAATTCTGACCTTATGATGGAGGGAACATCATTGATGAAGCAGAATATGTTTGGACTTAGGACCCTACCCTGAAAAACTCCTGCAGTGATGTTTGAGGCGGAGAATGATTGGCCTCCAACAAACAAAATCATCTTCCATTTTGCTAGCCGTAGCTCCAGCCACTGCAGTGTTTTCTCCTGATTCCCATTAACTTTGATTTTTAATAGGGTTCCTTGATGTCACACTTGGTCAAATGATGCTCTGATGTCAAGGAAGTCACTCTCGCTCTCACCTCATTTCTGGTATTCGTCTTCTTGTCCATTTTTGATCAAGGCTGTAATGAGGTCTGGAGTCAACTAGTCCAAGCAGTACCCAAATTGAGAATCAGTGAGCAATGCTTGATGACACTGTTGATGAACCCTACCAACATTTTGCTGTTGATTGAGAGCAACATGATGAGGTGGCAATTGGCTGGATTTGATTTGTCCTTCTTTCTGTGAACTAGGCTGACCTGTGCAATCTTTTGCATTCTGGAATAGATGCTAATGTTGTAGCTGGAATGGCTCAGCTAGGAGCTTGGCTAGTTCTGAAGCACAAATCTTCAGCACTAAAACCGCAATGTTTTCACGTCCCACAGCCGTTTTTGTATCCAGTACATGCAGCCATATCTTGATATCATGTAGGGTGAATCACATTGGCTGAAGCTGGCATCTTTGTTGTTCGGGACCTCATGAGGAGGTCAAGATGGATCATGCACTCAACATGTCTGTAGGAAATATGCAGCAGCACCCCATTTGTGCACACTGACATGAGTAATAAAAATAATCTTTATTAGTGTCACAAGTAGGCTTACATTAACACTGCAATTAAGTTATTGTGAAAATCCCGCAGTCATCACACTACGGTGCCTGTTCGATACACAGAGGGAAAATTCAGAATGCCCAATTCACCTAACAAGCACATCTTTCGGGACTTGTGAGAGGAAACCGGAGGACCCGGAGGAAACCCACGCAGACATGGGGAGAACATGCAGACTCCGCACAGACAGTGACCCAAGCCGTGAATCCAACCGGGTCCATGGTGCTGTGAAGCAACACTGCTAAACCAATGTGCTACCGTGCCGCAAATAAAGAACTGGTTAATTTGTTTTAAATGATGTAGATTGAGAAATATTTTTGTTGGGCAGTGTTGAGTGATAAATATTAGGTCACCAGGAGAAACATAGAAACATAGAAAATAGGAGCAGGAGAAGACCATGAGGCCCTTCAAGCCTGCTCCGCCATGAATTATGATCATGGCTGATCATCCAACTCAATAGCCTAATCTTGTTTTCCCCCCATCCTATGATCCACTTCACCTTCACTGCTATATCTGACTGCTTGTAGAAAATATGCAATGTTTTAGCCTCAACTACTTCCTGTGATAACAAATTCTACAGGCCGACCATTCTCTGGGTGACAAAAGTTCTCCTCACCTCTGCCCTAAATGGTCTACCCAGTATCCTCAGAATGTGACCCCTGGTTCTGGACACACCCACCATCGGGAACATCTTTCCTGCATCCACCCTGTCTAGTCCTGTTAGAATTTTATAGGTTTCCATGAGATCCCACTTCATTCTTCTGAACTCCAGTGAATACAATCCTAACCGATTCAATCTTTCCACATACATCTGTCCCACCATCCCAGGAATCAGTCTGGTAAACCTTCTCTGTACTCCCTCTCGAGCAAGAACATCGTTCCTCAGATATTCCAGGTGTGGCCTCACCAAGGCCCTGTATAACTGCAGCAAGATATCCCTGCTCCTGTACTTTAATCTTCTCGCAATGAAGGCCAACATACCATTTGTCTTCTTTACTGTCTGCTGTACCTGCATGCTTACCTTCAGTGACTGGTGCACAAGGAAACCCAGAGCTCTCCTGAAGTTTATGCCATGGAATATTTTACACCTACTTGAGAGGGAAATCAGGAGAGCTCAATTTCACTCCCTCAAACCTGCACTGGAGTATCAGTATACACTATGTACTCAAGTGTCTTGGGTGGGGCTTGAATCAACAACCGTCTGACTCAGGGGTGAAAGTTTACATGTAAAACAAGGATGTGACTTGTACTGAAATGCAATGTGGTGAAATTAGGGCTGATGTATTATGTTTATATGTTGTCAATGGTATGATTCGGCAGTGGATAACAAATTGACATGCTTAATGATATGTCTGTGTATATTCAATACCTTTATATTTGGCAACCTGAGAACCAAGAGGTTTTTCATGTGAGAACCAAGAGGTTTTTCTTTCAATTACTTTGCAGTTGGAATTCATTTCCTGGATCTATAGTTTATATGCAAACTATATTTCTGAGCATCTCACACACATACCAAGCAGCCAGTCCCAGAAAGTGGTGATTGTATTTTGGAGCAGTGATGAATTTGTTGAAGTGGTGCTTGGGCTACATGGGGGAACCTCGTCAATGTGTTCATTTGTCAGGATTTGCAGCTTTCCGCATGATTTAAGCAGACTTAAATGAGATCCCCGACAGTTTCAGGGAGACAAAGTTGGTATAGTACCGAGAAGACAAGTTATTAGTGAAAAGTCTGAATAAGCAATTGTCATTGTGCTGCAAAGGTCATATTTGTTGGCCAGTGCTGACTTGCTCCTTGTGAGCTGATTTCCACTTTTCCGTCACAACCCTTGCTTTGTCGCCATGATTTGCATGCAAACCACACAAACAGCACTAGTCAAATGGTTTTATATCTTCCACAGGGATTTCAAAAGTGAAAGTGCTTTTTTTTGTCCCGTGGAGATAGCTCTCGTCTATGCTTGGGGACAAATTTAAAAAGGAAATTGTTTGTCCGTTCGGCAGGGTTCTGGGAACAACATCCCATCGGACAACAGTGCAGTTTTAGCTGGAGCCACATGCACCTCTTTCCAACACAGTTCATGCATGTTTACCATAAAGGTACAATGAAAGGTACCATAAAACACAGTGGGGGTCGGTTTACCTCAGATGACCAGACAGTTGGTTCATGATGCGGAGCGAGGCCAATAGCGTGGGTTCAATTCCTGTACTGGTTGTGGTTATTCATGAAGGCCCTGCCTTCCCAACCTGCCCCCTGGTGATCCTCAGGTAAAATGTCACCAGTCAGGGGAAAGCAGCCTATGGTCATCTGGGACTATGACGACTTTACTTTTTTTTACAGTGCAAGTAATGAACTTGTGGCAACAGCAATGGCAAGACCTTCATTACAACAGTGACCACACTTCAAAAAGCTTTTGTTGACGTCTTGGGATGGTGAAAGGCACTATATATGGCAATGCAGGTCATGTCTTTACAAGAACATTTCCAGTGATTGAATCACTCTCGTGAAGCCAAGTTGGCTGGCGTTTCCCAGTCCGACTGGTTCCTTGTTTCCTGCTGGGAAACGACTGGTCGGAGGCATCCTGGGAGTGGTTAATATTGAGTGGCTACACACCACTCCTTTTGCTGTGCAATCGGGAGGGTGAAGGGAGCAAAACCACACATGGACTGCAGCGGCTCAAGAAGGCGGGTCACCACCATTTTCTCGAGGGAAATTAGGGATGGGCAACACACTGTTTGCTGAGCCAGTGACACCCCCCCACCCCCACCCCCACCATCTCGTAAAAATGAATTAAAAAAAACATCTGGCCAGCCTGTTCGCCCCCGGGCTATCTCCCACTTAGTTTTAAACCACAGGGGTTAATGCAGTACAAACTGGGGGGCACTAAGTCCACGTGATGGCGCCGTCCAGATGACTTGTCATCTACCACAATTTCATTGCCGGTGAATCTCGCTTTTACTCTCCAGCCGCCTGAATATATTAACATCCCCAAAATATGGGCGGAGAATTCTAACTGTCGACTCAGACAGGAGCGTTTCCTGGACTACCGGGTAAACATTTCCATTACTAGCGTTAACTTTTCGAATTTCCAGTCCTCCAACATGCTAATCTCAACGAAATAACATTTTTTTAAAAGTAAAAATCCAAAAACGAAAAGAGCCAATGGACTCCAAGTGAAACCCCCTCCCCTCCCCAATAATTAAACTGGTGTCAGCTTTGGTAATCTGTACATTTCCCAACATGAGCAAAGGCACATTCATTACCATTCATTGCAAGGTTACTGAATTCGATGAGGCAAGTGGAGAGACGGAGAGTGGTCAAGTTGACACGAGAGGAAAACAGCAGCCCCTTGGGTAGAGTGAATTTTTTCCAGAGTGAGAAACTATCTGGAAAGTGACTCCTCAGCTCCTCCCAGAAGTAAAGCAACTGCAGTAATTTGTATTTTAACTTCCCTGCAATTCTCTCAGTCTGATCAGCTCTCCCTTACAGTCTCAGGCATTCTCTACCTACCCCCCCCCCCCCCCTTCACATCTCAAACCTCGGCATCTGGGTTTAACCCAAGCCAGGAAAAGAAATATCTAGTCCCTCAGATGGGTGATTGACATCCATCGCTTCTATTAACATAATAGAATAGTTAGGGTGTCAGAAATTCCTCCCAACGAGGAGTTCGTGGGAACCTGTAATCCATAAATACATTGATTTTACTGTCAGTCTCTTTCAATATCGTTACTTTGTTGAGTAGTTCCAAATTTCGACCCCAGGTTTTTCGATATTTATTCTTATTACGTTGTTTAGAAAAAAAACAATACGATCGATTTTGCGGAACGATTTTGTTTCTAAACTCAGGGTCACTACTCACCTTTCGTGTCTCTGGCGGTCTCCCCCATTCCCAGTGTAAACAAGTTTAGGCAGGAGCGGTCTGGCTAATCTGTGTCTGTGAGTTGTTGTTCTTAGTCGATTGGGTTGCCGCTTCACATCCTGATTTAAATATGTATTGGGATGTATTTCCTGATGAGTTGATGTGGGTGTGCTGCTGGAAGGATAATGGAGGGTCCAGTGCAGTTGCTTTCTCCTGTGCAAATCCCTTGAAAGTGGGCAGGTAAGAAATGGAACAAACACAGCCTGTTAACTCCCTTCCTCCCCGCTAACCCAGTACCTGCTGCTCCAGGGAGACACCTACAGCCAAACCTCGGGATACCCGCAGCGCACCCAGAGGATTATTGAATCATTCATTTACACAGTGTTTCAAATATGGGACATTTAAAAAAAACGCATTTCATCTCCCTAAAATGAGTTACAAACTCCTGACTCTCCATCACGAACCAAAGTAAAAGGCTGCTTTCCCCTTTGAGGGGGAGCGCGGACTGGTGGTGATTTAACCTGGAAGGGGGGGGGGGGGGGGGCATAGGCCTCAGGTTAAATCAGGGGCACTGTTGAGAAGACAGGACCTTCATGAATAACCTCAGCTGGTCCAGGAATTCAAACCCCCTGTCATGAAAAACTGCTGCTATGAAATGCAGTGAGGCAGACAAAGGCGGGACAGGAGTAGGCCATCCCACCCCTCAAATTTGTTCCCCCATTCAATCAAGGATATAGTTGATCAGTATCTCAACTCCATCTTTCCGCCATTAACTCATATCCTTTGAAATCCTTACCTACCAAGTATCTATCCATCTCAGTCTTAAATAATCAATTGGCCCAGCTTCTCCAGCCTCTGAATGTTCCAGATTTCCACTACCTTTTGTGTTCAAAATTGCTTCAATTCCTAAGTGACTGAGCACCACAATCATTCTGATGAATTTGTGCCCTAGCCCTTCCAAGGCCAATAGGCGGGATCCTCCATCCTGGCAGCCAGCCAATTGGGTTTCCCATTGTGGGCACCCCCCATGCCATCGGGAAATCCACAGGCATGAGAGCGCTGCTGACGAAGTGAAAGATTCCACCGACGGAGAATCCAGCCCAATATATATTTCTGGATGTGCCATGCACCAAACCAAATGAAGCATTCAGATTGCTTTCATAGAATCCCTACAGTGCAGAAGGAGGTCATTCACTCATCGGGTCTGTACCAACCCTCTGAAAGAGCACCCTACCTCAGCCCACTCCCCCACCCTATCCCCGTAATCTCATAACACCACCTAATATGCACATCTTCCAGTGACCTCCATTAAAAGTTCAACATATCGGTGGGCATTATTTTTTCACCTCTGCGGGTACTGCATATGGTAAGGACATATCACACTTGTGTGAGAAGTTGACAGAGGCAGAGAGGTCCCAGAGTGACAACAATGGGCGTTCTGCTGGAGACCAGGATCGTGCTGTGTCCAAGCAAATGCTGAGCCTCTGGAGTCATCCATCAATTGGTAGATGCTAGATGTCCAGTGGGATGTGTGAGGAGATCTGGCGGAGACCCCTGAGGGTCTGAGTGCCACGGTCTCCATTGTGGACAAGTTCATGCTGAGCGTGATTATGTGATGACCCTGAGCATCAAGTGCACAGCCTCCTACATTGAAAGAGTACCGAATGACATGGAGAGGCACCTCCAGGAACAGAATCAGGGGTTCCTGGAGTGGTGCTCAGACCTGCAATCCTCTCCACTGCCAAGACTTAAGGAGGTCAGTGTGGCAAATGGATGAGGCACCTAATCTCTCTGCTAGGTGCCCATCCATCAACGATGAGTAAGGAGGTCCAAATGCACCTCACGCAGGCAGACAAGCTGTCCGTCATCTGTGTGGGCTCATCTGAGGGTGGTCGGATAAGGGTACCTGCTCCTCCACCCCTCTGACAGTAGACACTGCATCTGATGATGTTGCAACAACTGAGGAGTGCCTGGCCATGGGGGTTGCGGCACCTTCTCAGAGGAGCCAATTCAGGCTCTGCTGGCCAGAGGTCAATCACCAAGGTCATCACAGCCACCAGGACTGTAGGCTGGCTCCAATGGCACTGCCAACGAAGGGGTGTTGGCTTGGGGAGGGGGGGGGGGGGGGGGGGGGGCTACCGAGACACAGCACTCGCAAATGTAAGGTGAAGGCATCTTGGGAACAACAGGGGATTGTCATGGGTGACATTGTTTCCTTTATTCATTTGAAATTTGTGTTCATTTTGACAACATTTTATGTTCTATGTTGGTGCATTTACAATAACAAACATTTATTTTGCTTTAATGGGCTGAGTTAGTTTGATGGTTACAATTGATGCAAATGCAGCACAGGCTTGTAACTTACATAGATTTACATAGAATTTACAGTGCAGAAGGAGACCATTCGGCCCATCGAGTCTGCACCGGCTCTTGAAAAGAGCACCCTACCCAAGGTCAACACCCCCACCCTATCCCCATAACCCAGTAACCCCACCCAACACTAAGGGCAATTTTGGACACTAAGGGCAATTTATCATGGACAATCCACCTAACCTGCACATCTTTGGACTGTGGGAGGAAACCGGAGCACCCGGAGGAAACCCACGCACACACGGGGAGGATGTGCTGACTCCGCGCAGACAGTGACCCAAGCCGGAATCGAACCTGGGACCCTGGAGCTGTGAAGCGATTGTGCTATCCACAATGCTACCGTGATGCCCTTAACTGTATTGCATTGTGCGCTGTTGAAGATTTGGGATAATCTAGCATATCATGATTCTTTGTAAAGAGGACAGTGCCACAGGCATGAGGAAGCATTGATGCCTTTGGATGCCTGGCTGAAGATTCATCAAGACATCCCTGGTTTTCAGGCATTCCTCTTGTCTACCTTCACGTCCTCACCCTGTACCTTCCCAAACTCCGCATCAGACTGATCACTGGAGTCATCCTGCCGGCCTGTGGAGCTGCCTTACTTTCCTCAGCCTCCACTGGGTCCCACCTTGCCAGAGCCAGGTTATGCAGGATGCAGCATGTCACAACTATAAGGAATACATGCTCTGCCTGATGGCAACTGAAGCACATCGTGAACAGCCCACTCTTGGGAAGGGATGACTTCTGTTGCATCTCCCTCTGCCTCTGTCTTGGGTGCTGGAGTGGGGTCATCAGCCACCTCCTCAAGGGTTATCCCTTGATACCAAGGAGCCATCCATCATTCAGGAGGCACAAACAGCCTTGATACTTGTGAGTGCTGCAAGGTGTAAGCATCAAGTGAGCTCACAGGGAACGGGCACAAACTTAATAAGAAATCCTTTGAAGTTGTTTGGATGGTATCTGCACTTGGTTTCAGAATGTGATGTGTCTGACCACAGTTGGCCTTGTAAAGCCCTCAAAGTGAGAAAAGGGTCTTTTTGGGTGGGTCATGTTCAAGGTCAGCACAAGTGGCCAACTAAATGGCTACCCTAATAATTATGAGGCAACTGGATGAAAACCATGCTCAATTGCATTCTCATCTCTTTTGTGAAGTCAACACAGCAGCAGGTTTGTTCCCCATTCATGGATTTCATAACATCGAGATCCCAGCCTGGTGTGGAGCTGTCGTTCATTGTGTGCAATTTGTCATTTACTGTAGTCAGAGGCAGCGATGACGAGAGGGAGGAAGAGAGGGAGGTGGATGCCTTCAAGGGCCACGGATGGTAGATGCAAACAAACTTGCGACTCCAAACCTCCATCCTCCCGGCTGAATGGTCATGGCTGACAAATGCCGCCAAATCAATGGTCTCTCTATCGAGTCTTGAGGGTACTGGAGGTGAGCGGAATAGTCTCAGAAGGAGACTTCTCACACATGACTCTCATTACCCTGGACAAAGAGCAATGTCTCCATGTGCAGTCATATATGGATGGGAGGAACACCCATCTTTGGTCCTCCAAGATGTTCTTTACCTAGAATGGGTGGGGTTGGGGTGCCATGTCTAGACAGAGGCCAGGCGAATGGCTTAGAAATGTAGAAACATTGAAAATAGGAGCAGGAGGAGGCCATTTGGCCTTCGAGCCTGCTCCTCCATTCATTATGATCATGGCTGATCATCCAACTCAATACCTAATCCCACTTCCCCCATATCCTTTGATTCCCTTTACCCCGAGTGCTACATCTATATGGCACTGTTCTGCTGCCTTTGAGATGGAGGAAGACCTATAAAGGATATGCTCATTAAATATACCAATCCACAGATCATCTGAGATGTCGATGATGAAGGCTGCCTGCAATCCTGCCTTGGTAATGGCTCTCATCCAGATGAGGAGAAGGACAGTCTATCATAGGTTGGCACAAGTCCAGGAATAGCAAGAGCCTGAGCAGCAAGAGGCAGCGGATCAAGATGCTGATGAACAGGGTCCAGTACAACAGTGAGCATCAATCCGACCATGGATGTATTATTGGCAATGCTCTTATCAAGAAATCAGTGAAAGGCAATGCTGGAGGCATCCTCTTATGTCACAGGATGTGGTTGTTCACATCTGCCAGCTTCTCCTCTATGAGCTTTAGCCACAAAGACTCTGGAGGAGCAATGTGGAGCTCCTGGCCTGCATTGACTGAATAGCTGCCTGGGTGCTGTTTAAATATGGTGCCAGGACCTTCAACCCAATGAGATATGGGTGGGGCAAGTGACTCCCTGCCCAGCCCACCACAAGATTTCCCATGTTCTTCATGGCTGTATAATTAATGAGCTAAACAGCAGAGGATTGCGTGTGTTCAACTGACCCGCTGCCCAGCGGGAATCACTCCAAATTACCCGCCCTTCACCGGACTTAGATCAAGAATGGAAGATTCCGCCCCTAGTGTCTGAAGATTTCTTGGTAATGTGGTGAGTCTTGTTGATGTTATGGAATGGGAGAATACATATTTGACGCTTTCACTACTCCTGATATGTCTATGTTACTGAGGCTCCAACAATTTTTGTTTGGCTGCATCTACCAGTCGCCCTGTTTGGGCCTTAAGTCTATCACTCCTGAGATAACCTCCAGTCCTCTCCAAACCGTTTACAATTACCACAGGTTTTACAAGTACTTCCTGCTGAAATTGGGATCATGCCTGCCCATGCCCATGGGCTGGGCACTACCCTCCTACCTCTAATCTGATAGTTACTAGCATTGAAAAAAGCCCATATCACTCTTGGTTAGGTCGTGCAGAATCCAGTAGGTAGCTCTTAAAGGCCTGGGTTCACCATTAAAAGGAAAATTTCTGGGGTGGCAGTAATTTAGGTTAGTTGTTTATAGGGAATGAATGGGTCAATACTGCAGCCTTTGTTGATGATAGTTGGAAGGCCCCACTGCAGAACATGTGGTAAAGGGAGACGGCTGTTTTTGGAGGCTAACTGTCAGCCTCTTCCAAAAGATGAGATGCCAACTGCCTGGAGAATGTTGCTGGCTGAATGAAAGTCAACAGCCAAGTCCTTCATACATAGCTGAGATGCCATTTGGAACATTTTGCACAACCGGTGTACTTTCTCACACGCTCTTATATTGCGCCTGATCTGGACGTCACACTTTTCTTGTAGATAAAAGACGGTCAGCAAAGAGATGCTGAGGCATCCAGGCTAAGGTGCTCTTTTCCTCTGAGTTTATCAGTCACGGACACAAAAAATATCCTGTTATCCGAACACTCATTTTCAAATAATGTGCACACTTTTGAATGCCATAACAATGGTTGCTCCCTGGATGTATGTAATGATGTTTCTGTGGTCAGACATCATCTAAACAGTGACTGTAAATCTTTTCCATGTATTTTAAATTTATTTTTCCAATTAAGGGTCAATTAAGCATGGCAAATCCACCTACGCTGCACATCTTTGGGTTGTGGGGTGAGACCCACGTAGAAACTTGGAGAATGTGCAAACCCCACATGGACAGTGACCTAGGGCCCAGATCGAACCCGGGTTCGCGGCACCGCAAGGCAACAGTGCTAACCACTGTGCCACTATGCAGCCCCATCTTTTCCATGTATGAGGACCATAGGTCTGATATAAAGAGCCATAATCATAGAATTCATAGAATTTACAGTGCAGAAGGAGGCCATTCGGCCCATCGAATCTGCACCGGCTCCTGGAAAGAGCACCCTATCCAAGGTTAACACCTCGACCCTATCCCCATAACCCACCCAACACTAAGGGCAATTTTGCACACTAAGGGTAATTTATCATGTCCAATCCACCTAACTTGCACATCTTTGGACTGTGGGAGGAAACCGGAGCACCCGGAGGAAACCCACGCACACACAGGGAGGATGTGCAGACTCCGCACAGACAGTGACCCAAGCCAGAATCGAACCTGGGACCCTGGAGCTGTGAAGCGATTGTGCTATCCACAATGCTACCGTGCTGCCAATGCCACATATGTGCTATGTGCACTGGAGGGAACATTGCCATCTGATGAGAGATGATGCTACTTTTCCAAAGGAATGAAGGTCTTGAGGTTATCATTTGCCTACTGCACACATGCACTGTAGACTGGGCGTATCCCCTGAGTTATCTGGGAAAGATATGCTCGCATGAAATTCAACTATGGTAGTCTTCACTTCCACAAGAAGTGTCATCTCGGTTCACTTGTTTGCAGGCCATTGTGCAAGCAGAGCCCGCAATTCTTAATAGTTTGTCTTGTGGCAGTGAAGGGGATGTGTCTGTGTGGTGATGGAGAAATCTTTAAATATAGGTCCTGGCGTGTTGACAGATTTGGGACTAAGATGGAATTAGACCTGTGTTTGTTGGTTCCTAATCAACACTTCCTCTTTGTGCCAATTATGCAGCACATTTGAACCCCAAAAGCAATGTTTGTTCTCTCCCCTTTGTTTGGTGCAATGGTAAAGCTAGCACCAGCTAAGAATAATGAAGTTTAATAATAATAATCTTTATCAATGTCACAAGGAGGCTTACATTAACACTGCAAAGAAGCTACTGTGAAAAGCCCCAAGTCGTCACACTCCAGTGCCTGTTCGGGTGCACAGAGGGAGAATTCAGAATGTCCAATTCACCTAACAGCACGTCTTTTGGGGCTTATGGGAGGAAACCGGAGCACCCGGAAGAAACACATGCAGACACGGGGAGAACATGCAGACTGTGCACAAACAGTGACCCAACCTGGGAACCGAACCTGGAACCCTGGCGCTGTGAAGCACCGGTGGTAACCATTGTGCTTGGCTGTCTAAAACAAAAATGTAAAAATGGGGGATGACTCAACAAAATCAACTAGTGCATGGAGCTAATTGAAATGAAAAATGAAAATTGCTTATTGTCACGAGTAGGCTTCAATGAAGTTACTGTGAAAAGCCCCTAGTCGTCACATTCTGGCACCTGTCCGGGGAGGCTGGTACAGGAATCGAACCGTGCTGCTGGCCTGCTTGGTCTGCTTTAAAAGCTAGCGATTTAGCCCAGTGAGCTAAACCAGCCCATAAATGCAGCAAGAGCACATAATAAACAAGATCAGCTTGCCGATTTATCTACCTTCACTCTTTAAAAAGCCTGCTTCAGGTGTCTGTTTTTAAGGGCAAGGCTTTCAATATGGTTTGAGCCTTGGCTATTGATGTAAAATTTGTATTTTATTGTCCTGCTAAGCATCATGTTACTTCCTGGTGGATGTGGTGACCCACTGAAATCTCCATTTGGTTTGGCAGGACCATACTCTCCCACCAGGTGGAAGGGGCTGTAAAACCCTGGCCCAAGAGGCTTTGTAAAACTAATGTAAATATTTACATGAGGCCTATATATGCTGGTGTCATGAACCTTTTTTGCTCTCAAATTGTTGGAAACTGGGGTTCCCTGCAAATAGACCATGAATGGCAGACTGCCTAACTTTCCTACCCTCACCCTTTGCTTGTGAAGTACGGGCAGAGATTCTTGAAATCGACCCTTACATTGTCTGTACACAGCCGGTGTCTCTGGCTCATGATCGTTTGAATTGTGGGGGTGTGATTGACAGCGTGTCTTCGCTGGAGTATGGAAGGAACATTTGCGGTAACTGTATGAGTGGCTTCTAATTCAGTGATGCCCTAGACAGATCTTTCAGGTTGTTCTCTGGAGAGAGCAAAGATAAATTAGGTTACCATGTCAATACAGTATGATGTAATCAAATTAAAACTGCCTGCCATGCAAAGCAGATAACGCTACACCAAAGCCAAGCCATTAAAGGCAACAGAACTGTTTTCTAACTATTAAATTACACTTCCTATTCAGGCAAGCTTCAGGGCACAAAACAACAGAGAAAGAAGTAACTTACATTTACATAATGCCTTTAATCTTCTCAGGGTGGGGGCAGCACGGTGGCGCAGAGGTTAGCCCTGTGGCCTCAGGGCGCTGAGGACCCGGGTTTGATCCTGGCCCCGGGTGACTGTCCATGTGGAGTTTACCCATTCTCCCCGTTTCATCCCCACAACCCCAAATATATTGTGCAGGGTAGGTGAATTGGCCACACTAAATTGCCCTTTAATTGGGAAAATAAAGATTTTGTTAATCTAAATTTATTTAAACATTTTTTAAAATCAGGGTGCACCAAAATAATCAACAACTAACAAAATTACTTTCAAAAGCATAGTTTCCATTATTGTGAAGGCAGTCACATCATTCACAGTAAGTCTTCAAAAACAGCGATGGTTGTCTTTGGTGGTGTTCATTGAGGAAGGAATTTTGGGAAAACGCCTTGCTGATATTGTTATGAAATCTTGGCCATCACCAGAGCAGACAGGTTGAGTTTCAGTTTAATATTTGTTTGGAAAGGCACCACATTTGGCAATGTTCAGCGGTGCACAGGAGTTCAGCCTAGATTATGAGTGCAGGTCTACAGTAGAACTTAACGCAACATCTTCTCCCTTTGATGCTGGAGCATTACTAACTGAGCCAAGCTGACAAAGGAGGGGATTTACTGGAAACACTGAAGTTTCATCGTGCATCAACATTTGTCACCATCCCATGGATGATCAAGGTAAATAATTCCACAATAGCTTTCATCTACAGCGGTGGTACCACCACTTTGATCCCATATAATCCACCATGTCTTTCCACCACCCCGGACAATGATTGAGGGCAAGCTTTTACTTTTATCCCTTTCTAGAGAGGTGTCATATCAACAGGAAATTGTGAGTGAGAAATATCTACAAGTTTACCAGTTAAGCATAGACATATTGAGCTGTTTAAAGAAGACTTGTGTATTCTAAAAAACCAAGAAAATCACTGATCCAAAATGGCTGCCATGAGTCACCTGATGGCTGATATTGCAAAGTTGACCACTTCTCTAGAAAGTCTACATGAATTGCACTGCAGACCTATTACTTGTAATTTAACACCAGGGAATGTCAAGGTCCACTTAAAACAGGTACAGTATTGAAAGAAAGGCATTAAAGATCCAAAGTGTTGGACTTTGATCAGATACTCATCTGGCATTCAACACTCCTTTGGAGGGCATGAAAAATCTTTGGCGGGTAGGATCAAGGAAAACCCCAAGGCCTTTTACACATATGTGAGAAATATGAGAATGACTAGAGCGAGGGTAGGTCCGATTAAGGACAGTAGCGGGAGATTGTGTATTGAGTCTGAAGAGATAGGAGAGGTCTTGAACAAGTATTTTTCTTCAGTATTTACAAACGAGAGGGGCCATATTGTTGGAGAGGACAGCGTGAAGCAGACTGATAAGCTTGAGGAGATACTTGTCAGGAAGGAAGATGTGTTGCGCGTTTTGAAAAACTTGAGGATAGACAAGTCCCCCGGGCCTGACGGGATATATCCAAGGATTCTATGGGAAGCAAGAAATGAAATTGCAGAGCCGTTGGCAATGATCTTTTCGTCCTCGCTGTCAACAGGGGTGGTACCAGAGGATTGGAGAGTGGCGAATGTCGTGCCCCTGTTCAAAAAAGGGAATAGGGATAACCCTGGGAATTACAGGCCAGTTAGTCTTACTTCAGTGGTAGGCAAAGTAATGGAAAGGGTACTGAGGGATAGGATTTCTGAGCATCTGGAAAGGCATTGCTTGATTAGGGATAGTCAGCACGGATTTGTGAGGGGTAGGTCTTGCCTTACAAGTCTTATTGACTTCTTTGAGGAGGTGACCAAGCATGTGGATGAAGGTAAAGCAGTGGATGTAGTGTACATGGATTTTAGTAAGGCATTTGATAAGGTTCCCCATGGTAGGCTTATGCAGAAAGTAAGGAGGCATGGGATAGTGGGAAATTTGGCCAGTTGGATAACAAACTGGCTAACCGATAGAAGACAGAGAGTTGTGGTGGATGGCAAATATTCAGCCTGGAGCCCAGTTATCAGTGGCGTACCGCAGGGATCAGTTCTGGGTCCTCTGCTGTTTGTGATATTCATTAACGACTTGGACGAGGGAGTTGAAGGGTGGGTCAGTAAATTTGCAGATGATACGAAGATTGGTGGAGTTGTGGATAGTGACGAGGGCTGTTGTCGGCTTCAAAGAGACATAGATAGAATGCAGAGCTGGGCTGAGAAGTGGCAGATGGAGTTTAACCCTGACAAGTGTAAGGTTGTCCATTTTGGAAGGACAAATCTGAATGCGGAATACAGGGTTAATGGTAGGGTTCTTGGCAATGTGGAGGAGCAGAGAGATCTTGGGGTCTATGTTCATAGTTCTTTGAAAGTTGCCACTCAAGTGGATAGAGCTGTGAAGAAGGCCTATGGTGTGCTAGCGTTCATTAGCAGAGGGATTGAATTTAAGAGCCGTGAGGTGGTGATGCAGCTGTACAAAACCTTGGTCAGGCCACATTTGGAGTACTGTGTGCAGTTCTGGTCACCTCATTTTAGGAAGGATGTGGAAGATAAGGTGTAAAGGAGATTTACCAGGATGTTGCCTGGAATGGAGAGTAGGTCATACGAGGAAAGGTTGAGGGTGCTAGGCCTTTTCTCATTAGAACGGAGAAGGATGAGGGGCGACTTGATAGAGGTTTATAAGATGATCAGGGGAATAGATAGAGTAGACAGTCAGAGACTTTCCCCCCGGGTGGAACACACCATTACAAGGGGACATAAATTTAAGATAAATGGTGGAAGATATAGAGGGGATGTCAGAGGTAGGTTCTTTACCCAGAGAGTAGTGGGGGCATGGAATGCACTGCCTGTGGTAGTAGTTGAGTCGGAAAATTTATGGACCTTCAAGCGGCTATTGGATAGGTACTTGGATTAGGGTAGAATAAGGGAGTGTAGGTTAACTTCTTAAGGGCAGCACGGTAGCATTGTGGATAGCACAATTGCTTCACAGCTCCAGGGTCCCAAGTTCGATTTCGACTTGGGTCACTGTCTGTGTGGAGTCTGCACATCCTCCCCGTGACTGCGTGGGTTTCCTCCGGGTACTCCGGTTTCCTCCCACAGACCAAAGATGTGCAGGTTGGGTGGATTGGCCATGAAAAATTGTCCAAAATTCTATGATTAACCTAGGACAAAAGTTCGGCGCAACATCGTGGGCCGAAGGGCCTGTTCTGTGCTGTATTTCTCTAATCTCTAAAAAAAAAACCCATATCGTGAGGGTTTCGGAAAGTTGGATTTCTTGGTCTATAACAATGAATGTAAGACAGGCTAATCGAATTCCCTTCCAGCAAAAAGGATTTTTTAAAAAACTGGTTCTGTGAAAAAGGGAAAAGAAAAAAAAATAGGAGGGGAGAAAAACATGGTAGTCATCTAAAACACTGCTGGAAAAGAGAGGGAAAGGTCTTTATACCGCTCTCTGGGAGCTAAAGGAGTTTTTCAACCAATGTGCAGGCCTGAACAAAGTGAACTCCAATGTGAAGATCCATAGAAGATGTTGCATAGAAGATCAATGCTTGATAGCTGTAGGAAGAACCATTTCTGCCTTTGACATGGTCTGCAGAAGGCAGGTCTCCATTCACATGCAGAGGTAAAAGTGGCACATTCTGTAACACATCGGCCTTTATGCTATTGACAAGCATGTATAAAGTGCCTGAGCCGTCTTTGTGGTTCAGATCATGTCACAATATTGGAGTTGATCCTCCCAATGTTCTTAGGTGTTCCTTGTATTGGTCAGTCTAATAGCCATGTTTAATGCAACTGCAGCAGACAAAAGCTATCTATCTGCAAAAGGTCGTCAGCAAAGACCCTCAGAAAGTTGCGCAAAATGATTAATTCTCCACGAGCACTTAGAAAATACATTGGACCGGATTTTGCATGAAGCTGAAGCTAATCACTCTTACTGTAATAATTGGGTGAATTGGACAGTAATCTCTGGCCTCCCAACTCCATGCCCATCTGTTTTGAAACTCCATGTTTAAATTTATCCAGTCATGTTTCTGCCTCAGGGCTGAAACAACTCTTATCAAAGACGCCGATGACATCCTGTGTGAATGTAGTACTGAGACAGAATTCCCAGCAATGAGTGAACAGCTGTTAAGGCCAAGCAGAAAAGGGTGTAAAATCTATTATCATATACAGTGGGCACGCTTTAATAAAAAAACAGAGCCCCGTTGTGGGCGGGTTTAGCTGAGGTGTTTCCCAGTGCTTGGAGAGCCAGAAATGACCCTGCTACTGTATTCATCAGGACTCTGTTATGGGGCTCAGCCGCACTTCCCTTCATATCCTGCACTGAGCAGCATCCCAGTGCAGGAAGAGATCGGAAAAGGTGCCTGATCTCTCCCTTCCCCAACGCGACCCATGGACTCCACTCCCCAATGCCCAACTTACCTGTTGGGGGGTCCTCAAACTCCCACACCCCACCTCTGAAGGGCAGGGCCCCATCGGGCCCAATCACCAGCAAAATGCCACCTTGGCAGCGCTAGCCTGGCACGGATGGCTCTGTCAGGGTAATCATGTGGAACTGCCAAGGTGCCAGGCTGGCACTGCCAGGGTTTCCAGGTGGCATCAGCAATGCCAGGGTGCCATCCTGTCCAGAGGCAAATGCCTCCAATCACCTGGGAGACACTCCCAAGTGCCATTCCACCTGGTCCTTGTTTGTGGAGACTAGTGCTAAATGGCACCCAACTGTAGTTCACTCGGCAAGGGGATTCGATCCCAGGCGCTGCTTGGATCTGGCGAGTGCACACTCAAGTGTGCCTAACTGCACATTTAAATATGCAAATTTACATTCCGCCCATTGTAGATCGCAATGTCTTGCAAAATAAAAGCAAATTACTGCGGATGCTGGAATCTGAAACGAAAGGGAAAATGCTGGAAAATCCCAGCAAGTCTGGCAGCATCTGTAGGGAGAGAAAAGAGCTAACGTTTCGAGTCCGATGACTCTTTGTCAAAGCCTTTGTCACAAATGTCTTGCGAGATCCTGTTAGATTTCATGAGGCATGGGCAGCCCGGTGACGCAGTGATTAGCACTGCTGCCTCACAGCGCTGAGGGTCCAGGTTCGATCCCGGCCCCGGGACACTTCCCGTGTCTGAGTAGGTTTCACCCCCACAAAACAAAGGACATACAGGGCAGGTAGCTTGGCAACGCTAAATTGTCCCTTAATTGGGAAAAAAATAATTCGGCACTCTAAGTTTATAAAAAATTTAAAACATTTTTAAAATGATTTTGCAAGGTGCAGAGAGCCAGATAAGTCTCGCAAGACGCTTCTTGTGAGATTTACCAGCCGCAGCACGTCCCAAGTTGGGCACGGTGTGGCCATTAGATTTCACTCTGTGTTGTTGGATCTATGTCAAAACAGTATTTGACTATAGAAAATGCAAATAATGATCTGGGAATGCAAATATCAGGCACTGAGTAATCTATTTCCAGATTACAATAGTTCATTAGTGACCTACAAGTCATGCTGCAATTCAAGCAATAAACACAATAAAATATAGAATTTAGACAAACATATATCATTTTAATTAAATTATAAATTGCTACTGCAGTCATTATCAGGAAAACTCTGTTACGTTGCTTGCTGGGCTCCATCGGCTCCAGGTTAAGCAACACTGTGTTTTTGAAATCCGTATTCTTGTTTACAAGGCTCTCCATAGCATTTCCCCACACTATCAGTGGGATTCTCCGATCTCCGGCCGGGTCAGACAATCCCCGGGGGTGGGGGGCACAAATCCCGCCCCGGACCACGATGCCGGCTGCCATATTTTCCAACGCCGGTTTTCAGGCGGGAGCACTGCAGGGTTTATGCCACGCCGGTCGGGGGCCATTGGCAGTAGCACCCCAGCAATGCTCCGGGCCCCGATGGGCCGAGCGGCCTTCCGTTTTTGGCCAGTCCCGCCGGCGCAGGTTAGACATGGTCCCACATGGCGGGATCTGACAGGTAAGTCAGCTGGGGCGGTCCTCAGAGGGGTGCAGGGGGATCCGACCCTGGGGGGGGGAAGGGGGGGGCCACGGTGGCCTGGCCCGCGATCGGGGCCCACCGATCTGCGGGCGGGCCTCTGCTGTGGGGGCACTCCTTCCTTCCGCGCTGGCCTCTGTAAGGCTCCGCCATGGCCGGCATGGAGAAGACACTCCCCTGCACATGCGCCACAATCCGCCGGCATGTCTGCGCATGCGCGGAACCACGCCGGCGCGGCGCCAAGAGAATTCTGCACTTTCGAGGGCTGTTGACGACGGTGTGGTTTGCGCCGGTTTTCCTGCCGACGTGGGGACTTAGTCCCCGGAAACGAGAATCCCACCCCATTGATGTGTGATCTCCTCCAGTCGCACAACCGGGATGCACTCATCTAGTTTTTGGGATCCATCATTTTAATAATTTCACCATAGCCTTAAATGCCTCGGCCCTAAACACAAAATTCCCACTCTAAATCCCGCCACCTCTTGGGCTCCCTTTCCCATAGAATCCCTACAGTGCCATTCGGCCCATCGAGTCTGAACCCACCCTCTGAAAGAGCACCCCGTCAAGGCCCACCCATTCCCAACCCTAACCTACACATCGTTGGACTGTGGGAGGAAACTGGAGCACCCAGAGGAAACCCACGCAGACACGGGGACAAAGTGCAAACTGCACACAGTCACCCAAGGTCGGAATCGAAGCCAGGACCTGGCACTGTGATGCAGCAATGCTAACCACTGCGCCACCTTGCCAGCCCTTCTTCAAGATACTCTTTAAAACCTATCTCTTTGCCAATGTTTTTGACTATCTGCTCTGATAATTCCCTACGTGGCTGGGGGTCAAATTCTGTATCATGACGTCTCTGTGAAATGCCTATGACACTTCATTCTGTTAAATGTGTGATATGAATACAGCTTGTTGTGGTTTCTATTCACTCCAGCAATGTTGTAATAGTGGTCTCATTCTCTTGACTTTACATTAACTTAATGGGTCATCAGTTATTTCCGCTGCTCTTGTCCCACATGTTGGTGGCCTTCCACGTCCATCGTCCAATCCCTATCTGCTCTTTTGATAATGGCTTTCTGTGACTTCCATGCACACAACCTCAGGCCTCTGACTCTTCATGTTACATTGCCCAACTCATCGGCCAAACTCTATATTAATCGTTAATAAATTAGAAACTGTACTTGAGCTGGAGCATTCTCCGCTCTCACAGCATCCATTACTCTCAGTGTAACAGCTAAATCATTAAGCTTTGATCATCTTCTTGTCCTTCCCTGGATGGCAATAATTTTCTTTGAATTCTTCAAAACAGTGTTTTTCTCATGCTGCTCAACTACCTCTCCCCTTGATGGCTCCATTCTTGGTCTTTCTCCATATTTTCCTCAGAAACAAATCTTGTGCAGTCATTATGTAATAAAATAGTCACTGAGAACAGAGGGTGGAGGATGGGGGAGTTGGGACTGTTTCATTCATTTCACAACAAAATTCCAAATGTTTCCAAAAGATCAACATGGGGGTCAGATGTAAAGATATGGGGGCGGGACTCTCCATTGCCCGATGGCAAAATCGTGTTCGCCAATTGGGCGGAGAATAGGCCCGGACACCGAAATCGGAGCCAGTGCCGTTTTGACGCTGGTCAGCCAAGGTCTGCCTTCTCCGAAATGGCATCATCATGATGCGCGCTGCGTGCAGTCGCAATGCCGTTGGCGCCTACACGTGGTGCTCCTCCCCCAACGGGCCATGTTCCCAATGGCGCAGACCACGTGTGGTGCAACAAATCGTGAACCTGGTGTGGCAGCTCCAGACTGTGTCCAACAGCGCCATACTCAGCCGGGATGCGTGCCGCTGGCCGGGGGGGGGGGGGGGGGGGGGGGGGGGGTGGTGGCTTATGCGAGGGCTGGGGGGACTGATGGGGGGGTGGCCAGGGCGTAGCCATGGGGTGGGCTGTGGGGTCGCGGATGGTGGGTTGGGTCCACGCACAGCCGGCACCATGTTGTATAGCATGACCGCTGCCGCTGACTTTACATTAACTTAATGGGTCATCATTATCCATCCGGTTTTGGCGCGGGAGGCAGGTGTTTCTGTCGGCGCTGGTGCTAGACCCTCACCGGTACCAGAATCGGTGAGAGGTCAGCGCCAATTTTTTTCATATGAACCTCCTCCGGATTCTCCCTTCGAGCAGCACTTAGCTGCAGAAACAGACAATCCAGCCCGTAGTTTAGTATTCTATTCTGTTTTGCTCTTGTAGTATAGACAAATCCAGTGACCAATTTGCATGCAAGATCTCATAAACAGCATTCACATATATAATAGCATTACCTGTCCTTGGTGGGAAAGAAAGACATTTCTTTCTTTCTTGGTGGGAAAGAAAGAAAGAAAGAAAGAAAGAAAGAAAGAAACCTCAGGATATCCCAAAGTGCTTTACAACCAATGAGTTACTTTTGAAGTATAGTCCCTGTTGTAATTGTATTTACATGCATAAGCTATCATGTATATAATGATGTAAATGACCCCTGACCAGCAGGTGGCAGGGTAAATCTACCACGTGACTCTGTATCTCGAGGAGTTGGAAGTTAATCGTGTTCATGGATAGTCATACTTGCAGTAGTTCTAGGATAATTTATTAGTA
The DNA here is from genome assembly GCF_902713615.1 of Scyliorhinus canicula. Classification (NCBI taxonomy): domain Eukaryota; kingdom Metazoa; phylum Chordata; class Chondrichthyes; order Carcharhiniformes; family Scyliorhinidae; genus Scyliorhinus; species Scyliorhinus canicula. The sequence goes on from NC_052149.1 coordinate 38,865,690, forward strand.
TTAGTAGTTTGTAATATATTTCTTATAGTTATCTTTACTATGTATTTATTTCATGATGAAACATTTTCACTAGTCAAGAACTCAACATCCTTCTGTGCATCATTCCTACTGGCCAGGTACCAGAACGTAACATGGTATCAGGTCTGAAGATCTACTAAGAAAACAAGATTCTTTGAAGATCTGATAACTCGGGACAAAAAAGAAGAAAGAAAAAAATCTTCTACTAATCTCATGAACTACTGGCAACTTGTACTCGACACAAAGAGAAACTTCGAAGGCCAGGATGGAAAATCTTAAGGCACCGCACCAGCTTTGAGTCACTGGCAATGCAGATGGGAATTGGCGTGTATTCAAACAGCAATTCAAACTCTATGATGCAGCTCTTGGTCTGCAGGCACAGCCTGTTGAGAGTTGCTGTTGACTGTAGCAGGTCCACAAGTGATAGAAATATTTAATATGTTTGTTTTTGATAACGAGGCGGATAGCAGGAACTTCGAAGAAATTCTAAAGCAATTTGATCGGCATTGCACTCCAAAGGCGTTCAAGCACTACATATTTTGCATGCGCGCTCAGAAGGCAGAAGGGTCGTTTGATAGGTTTCTAGCTGATCACAGTCATGTAGTTTTGCACAGGCATCGATAATACACGACCAGATCGTGTTTGGGATTTGTAATGCCAAAGTACGTGAGAGGCTGTTAAGAGAAAATGAGCTTCAGCTTGATGATGCTATCAAAATTTGTCATGCCAGTGAGCTAGCTGCACAGCAGAAGAAGATGAGCACTTTGAATCTCAAACATTTTGGCATGAAAGTAGGAGAGGCAGCCAATGCCATTAGTGTAGTGACACACTCAAGTTCAAAACTTGGTCATTTTAAGCAACTGACTGAATCCCCCATTTCATGCAAGCAATGCAGCAATAGACATTTGCTACGACAATGTCCAGCGTTTGGAAGATATGCTCCAAATGTAAATGCAAAAATCATTTTGCTAAGCTATGCTATACCAGTAAAAAAGCGGAACAACATGGTTGATGAAGTATGTCTTGGAGACACATTCTTCGTCAACATGATTTTTAGCAAGGTCAAGGATAGTCAAGGCATGCAAAATGACAATGTTTTAATGATGATTTGCAGCAACAGTGAAGTAAATGCAAATACTCCAAAAGACAAATGGACAGTTCCATTAATGATTAATGACACATATTAACTAACTTCAAACTCGACACTGGAGAGAGTGCCAATCTTATCAGTTTGTCAGATTTAAATGAGCTGAGAATTAAACCACAAGTGTTAAAGCAGTACTACTGAAAGACTACAACGGAAATGAAATTACTACGCTAGGAGCATACAAGCTTGATGTAAATTTGAAAAACAAAGTTTGCACAGTTAAGTTTTCCATTGTAGAGGCGGAACGTGAAACTCTACTGGGAGTGGAAGCATTTGAGATAGTTAAGCGAGTTTACAGTGCAGAGAGTGCTGTAATCAGACAGTAATCAGTAGATTCCATACTGAAGGAATTTTCTGTGATATTTCAAGGCTTTGGCACTTTGCCTTTCACATATAGAATCCAGTTCAATGAAAACGCGCAACCAGTAATACATGCACCAAGACGTGTACCAGCTCCATTGAAAGATTGATTGAAGGATAAGACAGAAAGGATGACGGCTTCAAGCATAATCAAATGCACAGAAGAACCGACAGATTGGGTAAATTCTATGGGTCTGTGTTAAGAAGAGAAATAATTATCTAAGAATCTGTGTGGATCCCAAAGATCTGAACCTCAACATCAAAAGAGAATATTATCCGATTACGAAGAGGGAAGAAATCACATGTGAGATGTCAGGAGCAACCTGTTTTAGTAAGTTAGACGTTTCACAAGATTTTTGTCAACTCAGGTTGGACAAGGAGAGCACGAAGCTGTGCACTTTCAACATTCCATTCAGGCGATATTGTTTCTTAAGGATGCTGTTTGGTATAATTTCTGCATCAGCGATTTTCCATCAGGCAATGGAACACATCGTTGAAGGAATTCCGGGAGTCAGAGTCTATGTTGATGACATAATCGTCTGGGGATCAACGTGAGAAGAGCACAGCAAAAGGCTTCTCAGGGTGCTCAAGAGCATGTAGTTGAATGGCTTAAAGCTGAATAAAGCCAAATGTCAATTTGGTGTGAGCAATATCACGCTCTTGGGATATAAGCTTTCTGCAAAAGGTACACAACCTGATTAAGAAAAAAATAAAGACAATCTTGAATATGCCACATTCCAATGACAAAAAAGATATGCTTAGAATGTTAGGAATGATAAATTTTGTTGGCAAATTTATTCCTAATCTCGCAGCAAAACTTCACACTTCAGAGAAACGATCAAGTAAGACATGATATTCCAATGGTCTACTAGACATGAACAGGAAGGGCAAGCATTACAACAAGCATTGACTACAGAGCCAGTGCTGACATTTTTTGACCCTACCAGGAAGATGAAAATATCGACAGATGGGTTGGGAGCGTTGTTATTGCAACAAGACAATGATGAAAATTGGCTTCCAATTGCCGAAGCTTCCAGGTCAATGTCTGACATGGAGCGACGGTACGTATAGATTGAAAAAGAATGCTTAGGTTTAATTGATGGGCTTACTAAGTTCCATGACTATTTATATGGTCTATCAACATTATAGTGAAAACGGACCACAGACCCCTTGTAGCAATAGTTTAAAAAAATCAGAATGAGATGTCTCCTAGGATCCAGCGCATAATGATGAAGCTACAAAGATATGATTTTAATCTAATCTACACGCCAGGCAAGCATCTAGTTGTAGCCGATGCATTACCTTGGGCCAGAGGAATGGAAGAGATACGCCAGATGAATGAGAATGTTGAAGACTATGTGAATCTGGTCACTGAGTCCCTTCCTGTGTATGATGACAAATCAAGATTATAAAATAAGAAACGACCAAAGACAGCCTTACAAAAGGTGATAAAATATCTCCACGAGGGATGGCCTAAAGGTTCCTGCTCCAGCTATTAGAATGTAAGGGCAGAATTTTTTTTTTAAAATTTAGAATATCCAATTCATTTTTACCAATTAAGGGGCAATTTAGCGTGGCCAATCCACCTAACCTGCACATCTTTGAGTTGTGGGGGTGAAACCCAAGCAGACATGGGGAGAATGTGCAAACTCCTCACAGACAGTGACCCAGGGCCGGGATTCGAACCCGGGTCCTCAGCGTGTAGGCAGCAATGCTAACCACTGTGCCACCGTGCCGCCCTGTAAGGGCAGAATTAAGCAATGTCAATGGGTTTTTGCTTTGACAACAAAGAATTGTAATTCCACAATCGTTAAGGTTGACGATTCTTCAAAAACTTCATGCAGGGCACTTGGGAATTGAAAAATGCCAGTGAAGAGCCAGGGATACAGTTTATTGGCCAGGCATCAATCACGATATTCAAGTAATGGTCGATAACTGCAAAGCTTGCTAAAAGTTTCAGTGCCAAAAGAGCAAAGAACCGAAGCAAATGGGCAAGATCATCACAACTCCATGGCAGAAGATGGGCATCGATCTCTTTTATTTAGCGGGAAAGCAGTACCTGCAAGTAATTGATTACTTTTCCAATTTCCAAGAAGTCGTACAGTTAGCAAATAATTCTGCGAGGTGCATTACCAAGCACACAAATTATATTTTTGTGCACCATTGGATGCCTAACATTGTCATGAGTGACAATGGCCTATGTTTCACAGGTATGAGTGGTCTGAGTTTGGGGCAGCACGGTGGTGCTGTGGGTTAGCCCTGCTACCTCATGGTGCCGAGGTCCCAGGTTCGATCCCAGCTCTGGGTCACTGTCCATGTGGAGTTTGCACATTGTCCCCTTGTCTGTGTGGGTTTCGCCCCCACAACCCAAAAATGTGTAGGCTAGATTGTGTGCTAAATTGCCCCTTAATTGGAAAAAGTTAATTGGGTACTCTAAATTTATAAAGAAAGAAAAAAAAATGAGTGGTCTGAGTTCATGCGTCAGTATGATTTCAAACACATCACGTCGAGTCCTCTGCATCCTCAGTCTAATGGTAAGGCAGAGAAGTGTGTTCATATAGTGAAACAGTTGCTGAGAAAAGCCATGGATAGTCAAAAAGACATTTATCTTGTGCTGCTGAGTTATTGAGCAGCACCATTAATCAATAGGCTTTCACCAGCTCAGTTGCTGATGAATAGGCAACTTCAGACAACCTTGCCCTGCATTCTAAAAGAACCAGGTAATCAAAGATTCGAGAAGAAACTAATTTTTCAAAAAAGGAGGCAAAAGAGATATTACGACAAACCCACTAGAGGGCTCCAACCATTGCAAACAGATAACACAGTCAGGCTGGAAGGCCCAAATGGGATTGGATGGTTAAAGTATGCTAAGATACTGCGACAGACAGGTCCTCATTCGTATCTGCTCATCACTGATGACAGAACAATATTAAGGAGAAACAGAACAGCCTTGCTGTATATTCAGCAACCTTTTGTAGTGGAACTACAAGAAGACATTGTTAGCAATCCTAAGACAGTTGAAAAAGAAACATTTCAGAATACATAGCCTGAACAAAGTAAAATGCACAAATTCAAGCAGAACAACAAGAAACATCAACAATGACAAATTAAAATTAAAATGAAGCACGGTCATAAGTTCAACCAATGCTCAGAAGGTCAACAAGACAAAAACGGAAACCTGAGAGACTGAATTTGTGATGGACTGTAAATAGTTACATGTTCTAAAAAATTATGCATATCATATTGCATTGTAAAACAAAGTCATGAATGTAAGTAGTTACATTTCCAAAGGATAGGGGATGTAATGATATGCATAAGCAATCATGTATTTTTAAAATACATTTAGAGTACCCAATTATTTTTTTTCCAATTAAGGGGAAATTTAGTGTGGCCAGTCCAACTAACCTGCACATCTTTGAGTCATGGGGGTGAGACCACGCAGAAACAGGGAGAATGTGCAAACTCCACACAGACAGTGATCCGGGGCCAGCATCGTACCTGGGTTCTCAGCACCGTAGGGAGCAGTGCTAACCACTGTGCCACTGTACCGCCCACATAACCAATCATGTATATAATTATGCAAACGATCTCCAACCAGCAGGTGGCAATGTAAATCTACCAGGTGTCTCTGTACCTTGAGGAGTTGGGAGTTAGTCGTGTTCATGGATAGTTATACTTGCAATAGCTCTAGGATAATTTATCAGTATTAGTAGTCTTATAGTTATCTTATTACTTATTTCTTATAGTTATCTTTATGATGCATTGATTTTATAATAAAACACTTTAACTAGTCAAGAACTAGTCTAGATGTTCTTCTGTGCATCATTCATGTGCAGACTCGATGGGCCGAGTGGCCTCCTTCTGCATTGTAAATTCTATGATAAATTCTATGAAAACCTCTGGCAATGTGGCAATCTCTCAGTAGTTCCTCTGAACTGTCAGTCAACATTTTGTGCTCAAGCCCTGGAACTTGAACTCATGACATTGGAATCTGAGTTGAAATACTGGTCATGGCAGCAGGCGATGTACCCTCCTCTTCTTCCAATCATTCATGTTTTATATTCGCCTGAGATTGCAAACATGGCCTTAATTTAATATTTCTCATTTTATCTCATAATATCTAATCTCTCATTGGCACTGTAGCACAGTGGTTAGCTTTGTTGATTTAGAGTGCCAGGGCCTCAGGTTTGATTCCCGGCTTGGGTCACCGTCTGTGGTTAGTATTGTTGCTTCACAGTGCCAGGGTCCCAGGTTCGATTCCTGGCTTGGGTCGCTGGCTGTGTCGGAGTCTGCACATTCTCCTGTGTCTGCGTGGGTTTCCTCCGAGTGCTCTGGTTTTCTCCCACAAGTCCCGAAATATGTGCTTGTTAGGTGAATTACTTTGGTAAATGTGACAATACATTTACTTCGGTACATGTGACAATAAATATCAATCAATCAATTGAATCAGACATTCTGAATTCTCCCTCAGTGTACCTGAACAGGCATCGGAGTGTGGGGACTGGGGGCTTCATTGCAGTGTTAATATAAGCTGACTTGTGACATTATTATTATTTCTTTTCCTGCCTCAGTCGCCAGTAAATAATATGAAGATTTGTTATGGTTTCTAACCAGCAGGTGGCAAGCAATGACAGTCAAAAGTCAATTACTGGATAATATTATCACCACTAGAGGGTAGTATAAGAAATTCTAGGCAAATAAATGGTTTTAAAAAGTCTTTTAAAAATACTTTTATTCTCCTCCTTTTTCACATTTTCTCCCAAGTTTACACCCAACAATAAACAATAATCAGTAACGAATACAATGTCAAGCCCCATATCAATAACAACAATCCCATCCTCCCACCAAACCCCCAAACATTAGCCCGCATATTAACATAAACAAATGACAAAAATGAATCAGGAATCGCCCATAGTCACCATCAACACACACCGCCCCCGCCCCCCCAACCCCCCTAGCACCCCCCATAATGTTCAATGTAATCCAATTCTCGAAAGAGCATAATGAATAACGCCCATGAATTGTAGAACCCCTCCATCCTTCCCCTCAGTTCAAATTTGACCTTCCATCAAGTCCCCCTCGCCACGCCAGGGCACAGGGTGGAAAGGCTGACCTCCATCCCAACATGATCCGCGTTCAGGGATCAACGAGGCAAAGGCTACAACATCTGCCTCCGCACCCGTTTCCAACCCCAACAAGTCCGACACCCCGAATATGGCCTCCCGAGCGCCCGGGTCCAGTTTCACGCGCACCACTTTTATTCCTCCCGTATCCAAAGATGTGCAGGTTAGGTGGATTGACCACGATAAATTGCCCTTAGTGTCCAAAAAAGGTAAGGTGGGGTTACTGGGTTACGGGGGTAGGGTGGATGTGTGGACTTGGGTAGGGTGCTGTTGCCAAGGGCCGGTGCAGACTTGGTGGGCTGAATGGCCTCCTTCTGCACTGTAAATACTATGATTCTATGATTTAGTGGCTCCCACTGAAGGTGGATTTTTTCGGTACTTCCCCATCCGAATGTTATGCTGTTTGAAGGCAAAACGGAAGGTAATACTCCACTGGTGAGGTTGAGGTCAGTGTATGGATCAGTGGACGAGAAGTGCCACAAGACAGAGAGAGCAGTTGGAGTAGGAAAGCTTTCATGGTGCGACAGAGATGAAGATGGTGGATGGCAAGGGGGCAGCGTGCCCGCCCAGTCGTTGATGGAGCAGCTGGTGGAATTTTTAAATGGCAAATTCCAGCAGCAGAGGAAAGAGGCCTTGGAAGATTTGGCCAAGGTGGTAGAGCCGTTCAGGATGGCGATCGAGAGAGTGGAGCAGAGGCAGGAGGCTCAGGGTCTGACGATCCAGAAGGTAGAGGAGTCGATGGTGGAGCATGAGGATCGACTGACTTCGCTGGAGGCGGAGATGGGGATGGCGATGAGCAGGCAGAAGAGGCTGAGAGAGAAATTAGAGGAACTCGAGAACCGCTTCAGGAGGCAGAATTTGAGATTTGTTGGGATGCCTGAGGACATTGAGGGAGTGGAGGCCTCTAAGTTTATGGCGAGCATGCCGGTTAAGCCGATGCGGGAGAAGGCCTTTAACTGGCCCCTCGAGGTGGATCGGGCACACAGGTTGCTGAGGGGGAGGTTGCAGGTGGGGGAACCGTCAAGGGCGATTGTGGTGAGGCTGTATCGGTTCCTGGATAAAGAAAAGATCACGAGGGGGCGAGGCAGACCAAAAAATATACTTGGGAAGGGAGTGAGCTGCGGATTTACCAAGACCTGAGTATGGAGCTGGCTACGTGGAGGACAGGGTATAATCAGATAAGATCTCCCTCTACAAGAAGAGGGTGAAGTTCAGGGTTTTGTACCTGCCCGCTTGTTGGTGACGTGTCAAAAACAGGAGGTGATAGACTTTATGAGGGGCCATGGACTGGGAGGAGTCTGAGGATATTGAACTTTGGAGAGGAGTGGTGACGGATTGGAGAGGTGAATTGGGCATTTGAGGCCTTCTAGAGGAGGCTGTATGAGTCGGAGCCTCGGGAAGGGGAGGAAAGGATGCGGTGGTTTCTTGATTGATTAGAGTTTCCTAAGATGAAGAGGGAGAGGGTGCAGGGCCTGTGAGCCCCAATTGGGTTGAGGGAGGTAATGGATGGCATGGATGTAATGCAGTCAGGGAGGCCCCGGGGCCAGACAAGTTCCCAGTAGAGTTTTAGAAAAAGTTTGGGGCGGCGCTGGCACAAAGCTATGTGCAGGCAATTAGTGAAGACGTACAATGAGGTGAGGCATGAGGGGAGCTCCCTCCACATTGTGGTAGGTGTCATCTCCCTGATATTCAAGAAAGTGTGGGTCGTATCGGCCGATATCACCGCTGAATGTTGATGCAAAGTTGTTGGCGAAGGTGCTAGCATCATGAATTGAGGACTGTCTGCCGGGGATGCTAGGGGACGACCAGACGGGATTTGTGAAAGGAAGGTAATTGTCGGCGAATGTGCGCAGGCCGCTTATGATGCTCTCGGAGGGGCAAGAGGTAGACGTAGTGGTGGCAATGGACATGGAGAGGGCCTTTGATTGGGTGGAGTGGGCGCAGTTGTTGGAGTTGCTGGGATGGTTCGGGGTTGGGCAGGGGTTGGTGGGTTGGGTTTGGCTGCTGTACGCGATGCCGCTGGTGAGCGTTCGGATGAACCAGATGAGTTTGGGGTACTTTGGGTTATATTGTGGGACAAGACAGGGGTGCCCTCTCTCTGCATTGCTTTTCACCTCGGCGATAGAGCCGTTGGCAATGGAGCTTCGGGCATCGAGGGATTTGAAAGGGATTGAGCGGAGGAGTGCCCAGCATAGAGTCTCGCTGTATGCAGGCGATTTGTTATATATCTCAGACCTGGTGGGCAGCATTGGAGGGATTATGGAGATTTTGAGGGAATCTGGCCGATTTTCAGGGTACAAATTGAACATGGGAAAGGGCGAGGTGTTCCCAATCAATGCCAGAGGGAAAGAGAGGAGATTAGGGGAATTGCCGTTCAGGGTGATGGGGCGAAATTTTGGTACCTAGGAATCCAGATGGCGAGGAGCTGATCAAGCTACACAAATTGAACTTGACACGATTGGCAGAGGGAATGAAGGGGGATTTTAAGAGGTGGGATATGTTGCCGTTATCACTGGCCGGGCACGTGCAGGTGGTGAAAATGACGAAATGATGGTGTTGCCCAGGTTATTCTTCGTGTTCCAGAACCTCCTTATCTTTGTTCCTAAGTCCTTTTTCAGGAAGGTGAATGGGATAATTTCAGGGTTTGTGTGGGCGGGAAGGCTCCTGTCGAGGAGGTGAGGCAGGCGGGGGGGGGGGGGGTTGCGGTGGGAGAGTGGTGTTGTCAAATTTGCGAAATTATTATTGGCCGGTGAACATTGCAATGGTGAGGAAATGGCGGTGGAGGAGAGACAGGTTTGCAGACAGATGGAGGCATCTTCATGAAGGGGGACGTGTTTGAGGGCTCTGTTGTTGGAGATCCCCCACCATGCCGAGGCACAGGATGAAGCACCTGACCTCCACTCCAACAAGGCAAAGGCTAAAGTGTCTGCCCCTGCACCCGCCTGGAGCTCCAGCCAGTCCGACACCCCGAATATGGCTTCTACGAGACCGGGCTCCACCTCTACATGTAGAACCCCCGAAATAGTGCTGAACACTGTCCTCCAAAACATTTCCAGCTTTGGACATGCTCAAAACATGTGCACACGGTTCACAAGGCCCCTCCTACATCGCCCACAGACATCCTCCATCCTTTTGAACAGCTGGCTCATCCTGGGCTTTGTAAGATGCGCCCTGTACACTACCGTCAGCTCTATCAGCCTCAGGCTCAAACACGAGGTTGAGGTGTTTACCCTCTGCAGCACCTCACACCACAGTCCCTCCTCCTCCAGCACCGCCCCCAACTCTTCTTCCCACTTTGCCTTAACCCCCTCCCTGGACACCGCATGCTCCTCCAAAATCCTCCCATTAATCGCTGAGACGACCCCCCTCTCCAACCCCCTCCTCCCCCCGCTGGTAGCACCGCCTCCAACAATGGTCTTTGATATATTTGTGTATATCTTCTGATATATTTGTGTATATCTTCTGATATCTTTGTGTATATATGTGAGAAGCCTTGGATAAAAGTATTTTTTTTAAATCTCTACAGCGCAGCATTTTGTCATAATTTGACCTGTTTTTATTATTTTAACTTACTTTCTTCTTTATTTTATTTGTTACAGGTAATATGCTTGACAGTAAAATGGGAACTTTATGGTTTAATTTCTGAAGGGAGTAAAATAGCAACCAAAAGAGGGCTCTCCAGAGCTATCCACTGTCAAAAATAGCGTGCATATAGATCTCAAAGCCACCCACAGGAGAAAACAAATGGACGCTGAGGCTTTGCGGGAGGGCTAACAGAGGTCACCAAAGACTTTGGCCAAAGACATTCAGAAAGCTCTTAACAGCTGGAACTTGGGAGGGTGAACGTCAGAAGTGTTTAAGGAGAGAATCCAGAATGTTCAGCCATGGAACAATTGGGCGAGAGATTCTCGGGAGGCCGGTATGCGAGAGCGGAAGGAATGGAAAGCTGCAATGATAGGGTGCAGGAAGAGGCTGAACAGTGAAGGGATCAGCTATCACTTAAAAAAAGAAGTTGCCTTTAAATTGCATTTTGTCACGTTTCAAGAAATGGTTATGTATTTTAAAAAAGCCATTTTGGGCACAGATTGCATAAATTAGATAAATGACCAGAAATAATTTCTTGGCATTTGTTCAGGGTGACAACTCTTCTTCAAATAGTACACTTGCTTTTTACACCCATCTGAAACTATTTAGTGTATCATCTGAAGGACAGCAATTCTGACCATGCAAAACTCTCTCAGTGTAGCACTGTGTTGTCAGATTAGATCATGCAGTAAAATCCTGGATAGGGCTGGAGTTCAACACCATCTGACTCACAGATAGAAATGCTTCCAACTGAGCCAAGTTGATACATACTATTGGCTCCAGTACCAAGATAGCCCATTCATCATCTTGAATACAGGAACAACTCAGCTGGTCCGGTCAGTGAGTAAATGAGCCAGAGCCACCTGGAGGATCTCAGTTTCAATTTCCAGTCTGTGTTGGTCACTGTATATTCCGCATGTGGTGCTGAGCCATATAAAGTCAGCTGATCTCAAATGTAGGAGCAACGTTGGTCTCAGTCTCATAGGGTGGTGAGGGAAAATCTGTCTGGGTTACCACCCCCAACTGCCTGCCAGTGAGTCTTTCTGTGCATGTGAGTGAATATCTGGCAAGGAGTGGGTCGGGTGTGACTCCTGCAGTTTATTAATCTCCTGACAATCACTGTCTCGTCTAACAGGCGAGAAAAGATTGGGCAAGAGGACTATTGCCATTTATGGAACTATATTCCAGCATTGTTCAGTGTGATGAAAATGGGAGAATTTGGGTAAATTCTGTAAAGATATATAAAACTGCAGCTCCCTCCCCAGGGAATGATTTTATACACTTTCCTAGCCCTGCAGCGCCCCGCAAATTCCAATTCATTGGAGGAATCCCACGTTTTTTTCAGCTGCAACAAATGTTTTTATTTCTTTAGCGGCCTTCTTACAAGGAGACATCAGAAGAAATTCAATTCTCACCAAACGCCTTACTCCCATCACCCTAACCTTCCACGGTCAACATTGTGTTGCGTGCTGAACAACTCCACTTCAGAATTTCCATCCCCGGTTCCAATTTGACCATACCCTGTTCCCACCGGGATTTAATGATTTCCAGTTTCACGGACCCATCTCTCCAACGACGTACCGTCATTTCTGGGCTCCTGATCCACCAGTTGTGGCCTCCCAGTCGACAACTGGAACTTCCCTCTGACCTTCAAAAGTCCCACATTTTCTTTTGAGGTTCAGTCTCAAAGTGCACCACCCCGTTTTCCACTATATGCCATGATCACGGTGGTTAGCATTGCTGCCACATAGCGCCAGGGACCTGGGTTCAATTCTGACCTTAGGTCACTGTGTTGAGTTTGCATGTTCTCCCCATATTAGCATGGGTTTCCTCCGGGTACTGTGGTTCCCTCCTACAGTCCAAAGTAGTGCAGGTTAGGTGAATTGGCCATGATAAATTACCTCTTACTGTCCAGGGACATGTAGGTTAGGTTAAGGGGTTATTGGGATAGGGCAGGGCAGTGTGTGTTGGTAGAGTGCTCTTTCAGAGAGGCGGTGCAGACTTGATGTGCCGAATGGCCTCTTTCTGCACTGTGGGGATTCTATGCTTCTATTCATACACACGAGGACAGCAAAATAAATCGCAGTCACTCCTGCCATTGCAACCTCTGGAAATGGTGTATGGAGGTGAGCTAACATGTTGAATTTTGACTCCTCCAGCCTTTATATGGCTGGGGTGCACCATATGTGTTTTGCTCTTTGCGCTAGGTCTGGCTGAGACATTCTGATTTTTCCAAAGGAGGCATTCCTCAAAGGATTGAAAAATTGACGAATAAACCTGTGACTCAAACCCCCACCAATCATTGAGAGAAAAGCACTTTGACTGCTAACTTTTCCCTGGACATTAAAACAAGGTGAATGTGGCATGACGACTGAATGGGATATCTATTGATTGATTTGATTTATTGTCACATGTACGGAAGTACAGTGAAAGGTATTTTTCGGCGGATGTGAATGATTTGGCGGGGAACAATCCAAGGAAATTCCCCGCTGCTCCATTCGGCGGGCAGGCAGATGTTCGCCTCGCCACAGGCGGCACTCACACCAAACGCCACATTGAACAGAGAGCGCGCGCAACCTGCTTCCCGGGAGCCAATCAGAGCGCCGGCTGAAGTCGAAACCCCGCCCCAAGGGGGGGTATCCTGCCTTTGTGACGTCTGGCGGCGGAGTGTAACGCTATAAAGCGGCGGCAGGGATTCCCTACCCACGTGTCCGCTTGCATTGTCAATCGAGCTCAGTGCAGGCTGTGGAGTGGCTGGGCCGGCCAGTGTTGGGAGTTGTTTCAAATTATACATATTTATAATAGTCGTTCATAAAATGAGTTTGGAAGTTCAGAGAGCGCCGGGCGATGACAGCCCTCACCCTAAAGTTGCCCGGGAGAAGCCTGATTTGTGCCGGATGGTTACCGCTCCCAAGACCGGCAAATGTTACTGTCGAGGACGGCTGCTGGGCAAGGTATATACAGCTTGTGCTCGTGAGCTCTTTTAACGGTAAAGGCGGCTAGGGGCTGAGTTGTTGCAGTGCATGGATTTGTTTTTGTTCAAATTATTCCACCCGGGGGTTTAGAATTTTATTCGATTCGGATTTGTGAGCAGTTTAATTATTCCTCCATCTCGCGCTTGGGAGTACAAATAGTTTCTATTTTCCTTTTTTTAAAGGTTCAATTTATATGACATTGAATCTGCTAAATCGTTCAAAGGAAATAGGCACTGGTCCTATTTGTAAAATGTAATAGTTTGTTAAAACCCGCAGTGTTGGTGTAAAGAACAGGCACCTAGGATGTACGTGTCCAAAAATGACACTATTTCTTAATCTCCCAAGTAAAGTACCTGATATGTTTGCTTGTGATTTAAAACCATAGCTAAGCAGCAGCCCGTCCACCGGTCGTTACATTTTAGGAAGTGGCTCAATTGTTAACAACCAGGTGTGAATGTAGGTCAACGGTGAGGCTTTTACTTAACGATTTAGGCAGGCTGAATAATTAACTGTTGGAACTGGTTAAAGAATTGTCAGCTTCTGGTTTCAATTGTGTGTCTCACGTCTACGGGGGAGTGGGGGTTTTCTCAATGGGGCAAACGTTGGCCCTAAATTCTCGGTCCACCCTCCCAGTTTTACGGACTTTATTTGCACCCTGCAGCTGTTCTCTACTTTGGGGACTAATGCTTATGTTTTTAAGGCACGTCGTCACCTCGTGGGGCGAGGGTTCTGAATCAGTGCGAGGGTTCCGCATGACCTCGCAGATTCTGAATGATGCGCGGGGGGGGGGGGTGGAATTTTTGGGTTGGGAATCCTTTAAACATCCCTTGGGAAAAACACTGGTCATTGTTGGGTTTTTAAAACTTGACGTCCAAAGCCCAATAATAGAGGAAGAGTTGCATCCGCTCTTCCAGCAACTTCATACTGCCACGTGTGCTGAATTCCTGCCACTGGAAGCGGAAACTTCCTTCCATCACTTTTATTGAAGGGAAACTCCAAATATTCTAGCTGAAGTCGTATTCGACTTGTGGCTTTTGCTAAAGGCCAATATAACGGGGCTGATTAGGTGATTTACTTTATCTAATCTGGTAAATTCCTTTCATTGAACCTTAAATTGCATTGAGACCAACAGTAACTTGCATTAAACCGCACCTATAAACGTAATTAACATCTCCAGGCGCTCGGGAGTGTTATCTGCTATCCTTCACTTGAGTTTGCTGTGGACATGATTCGTTTCGAAATAACACTTTCTTCACTATGGATAATCTTGCCCACCCCCTACATTATTTATAAGGGGGTGATGTTTTGCTATATTAATGGAAGCTATAAAATACTTCGGAGCCACGCAAAATAGTGCAGAGGCAGAAGGGAATTTTGTTGGATCTGCTCCCGATGACCAAAGTGTGTTCTCTCTCTCAACTGGCGGCATACCTGAAATGTCAGCCGTCTGACGCACTGAATACTGCCGCTGTTTTCTGTCCAACTTTGCTCTGACCATGGTGAACTTCGAAGTTTGAGGCTGATGGAGTGTTGGTGTAACTCGAATGGACGATATTAAGCCTACCTGCTTGCGGAGGAGGTTACCTCGGTGTCTGAGACTTCCACTTTGGATAAAACAAGAAGTCTTGGACATGATGGCACAGTGCTGCTGGCTTGGTTTCAAGTTGCATGAGCCTAGTATCTGAATGATGACACAATTATGACAATGACACAACAGGAACTTTTGGCAGCAACAGTGTGCGCTTGTTCTGTTGTGCATGCAAGTGTTGAATCTTGGCTTTCCAAGTTGGTCATGAGGAAAGCCAAATAATTTTCTGATACTCATTTGTACATGGTTTAAAATGTCAGATCGAAACCATTGCAAGCATTTGTGTTGCATTTGGCAATCTTCCCTGCCCCAAGGGGTTTCCTGTGCCTGGTTGTCTAGATCAGCCATGTTTTTATGAAGGGTAAATGTTTAGTGCTTTGTGCATGAATTGTAGCAAACTAATATGCACATCACGTGAATGTACATGGAATTTTGGCTAAGGGAAGAGTACAAAACTAGGGAAGATGCAACTGTACAAAGCATTGGGGTACTATTGTACAATTTTGGACCCCCTTATTTGAGGAGGGATGTAGTTGCTTTAAGAGGCAGTTCAGAGGAGGTTCACTTGTAGAGATGATTCCAGAGATGAGCGAGATTGAATAGGGTGGATTGATACTCTAGTTTGAAAGAATGAGGAGATCTAATTGAAGCATACAAGATGATAAAATATATTGACAAAAGTAGACAGTGGATGCTTCCTTGAGACCTAACTGAATTGCCTACTTTGATCCTCCTATTTGGGAAGAACAAAGTACAGCACAGGAACAGGCCCTTTGGCCCTCCAAGCCTGCACCAACCATGCTGCCCATCTAAATTAAAATCTTCTGGAGTCTGTATCCCTCTATTCCCATCCTATTTATGTATTTGTCAAGATGTCCCTTACTGCCGCTATCGTCCCCGCTTCCACCACCTCTGGCAGCAGGTTCCAGGCACCCACTACCCTCTGTTTTTTTTTTTAAAAAAACAACAACTTTGTGTATCTCCTCTAAACCTTGCCCCTTGCACCTTAAACCTATGCCCCCTAATAATTGATCCCTCTACCCTGGGAAAAAGTCTCTGACTATCCACTCTGTCTATGCCCCTCATAATTTTGTAGACCTCTATCAGGTCACCCCTCAACCTCCTTCATTCCAGTGAGAACAAACCGAGTTTATTCAACCTCTCCTCATAGCTAATGCCCTCCATACCAGACAACATCCTAGTAAATCTCTTCTGCACCCTCTCTAAAGCCTCCACATCCTTCAGGTAGTGTGGCAACCAGAATTGAACAAAGATTCATGCACAAAGGAAGGGTGGGCTAGGGGGATGTCTTCCGCATAACCCCAGCTTCTAAAACTATTCTAAGGAATATTCATTAGTATTGAGCCTTTTATATTTTCACAAATGTGTGTCCTATGTGAATGAAGGCTGCCTCTGAATTGATGATATAATCCATCTGTAGGATGAATTAGTTGAGTTTATAAGGGTCCATGTATTAAATGTGCATCAAATAAAACTACCATTATGACCACATAGCTGCATCATTCTGAAGAACCTAATGTTGTTTTCAATCGCAATTCTCTTTATTCAGATAGCACTGGACCATAGCGACCTACCTGTTAGTTCTTCTACTACATGTTCATTGCATATGGGGTGGTTGATTTGAGATGTGGAAAGGTTGGAACTGGATTTGTAATAACTTGAGTTGTTTTTCTTATTAGGGTGGATTTGCAAGATGCTATGAAATGGTTGATCTCTCCAGTAACAGAGTATATGCAGTTAAAGTTATTCCACATTCTCGAGTGTCAAAACCTCACCAGAAAGATAAGGTAAAAATTACTTATCCTACTGTCATAATCCTATTATCCATCTTGACATATTCTTGAATGCATAGTGAGTTCATAAAACTATACCTCTCCTTGAAGAGAATTCCACATCGCTGCTGAAGAAATTTTAGCTCTTCTGTTAAAGGCTGCCAGAATTTGTGGATGTGTAGTGTCACATGATTATGAATCTCCGATGTGTCCTGGCATTGGAGAATGGCCCGGATGTAAGGCCTTGCTTTGAGCTGGTGTCCTGTCTGTGGTACTCTGGAGTCATCTTTGTTTTCCCACTTTTTTTAAACAGATCGAGAAGGAAATTGAACTCCACAAATCCCTGTCTAATAAGCACATAGTGAAATTCTACCATAACTTTGAAGATGACGAAAATATTTATATCTTTCTAGAGCACTGCAGTCACAAGGTGGGTTGAATTTTGTGCTGACAACCTATTGACCGCGTGTTTGCCAGTTCCTCATCAAAACTTGGAATCCCTGAATCCAAACTTTAAAATAGTTGCGCAATTGAATTGTCTACTGTCAGTCTTTTGAATGCCCCAAATTGAATTGTTAATTCACTCGGGAATTTAAAAAAAGGTATTTGAGAACGAAGGACATTAAAAAAATTCTCACAGGATGTGAGCATTGCTGGCAAGGTGAGCATTTGTTGCCCGTCCTTCATTGCCTTTGAACGGAGTTGTCTTGGCCATTTTAGAGGGGCAGTTGAGTTAACTATTGCTGGGGGGTCACATGTAGGTCAGTTTTGATAAGGATGGTAGGTATCATTCCATGAAGGATATAAGTGAACCAGATGTGTTTTTAACCACAATCAATAGTAATTTTGTGGTCGCCATTACTAAAACTAGCCTTCAATTCCATATTTTATTAAATGAATTTAAATTCCGGCAGCTCCAGCTGGTGGTGGGATTTGAATGCATGACCCCAGAGCATTTGCTTAAGCCTCTGGATTACTAGTGCAGTGGCACGCCACTGCTTATTGAAATTTAAGGTTAAACATGAGCACTTATAGGGCCTCCTGATATTTTGTTGTTTTATTTTTTGTGTTTTATATTCAATCTGTGCAACATTCTTAACATTCCTTGTTGTCTTTCAGTCATTAGCACATATATTGAAAGCAAGAAGAACTTTAACTGAGCCAGAAGTCCGGTATTACCTCAGACAGATTATCTTGGGCCTCAAGTACCTCCATGTTCGGGATATCCTTCACCGAGACCTCAAGCTAGGTTTGTATAAATAATCTCCATGTTCTGGAATTGATTTATGGGCCATTTATCTCCAAGTCACAGGCTCAAGTTCTGATGACTTGAGGCTAGTTTTGGTGCTCTGATTTAGGGAAGAGAGAGTTTGCTTTTTAGAAGTGTGCATCTGTGAATATTGGGGTCTAGTATGATGACTACACTGCATAATTTCACTTCGCTTCTGACCAGGTATCACTTTTCCAATTAAGCTCATACAATTAGTTGAGGTGATGGATGTGACCTGATCTGCAGAACTGTATTCTAGTTGGGAATCAATTATTTTCTAGTTGGGAATCAATTATTTTGGAAGTGAATTTCTTTCCCTCTGAACAGGCTCACTTCAAAAATAATCAATCCATTTTGCATCTTCTAATCAACACATTGTGACTCCTGCTGATACAAAATCCCTGAGGATGTATAAATTATCAATTGGGGTCTGGTCCTGGAGGACACTAGATCTGCTAATACTAAGTATGATAATGGAACTTTACAGTGACCACTTGTTCATTCAAACCTTTTTGTTTTGCATCTCATAGGTAATTTCTTTGTTAATGATAACATGGAAGTAAAAGTTGGAGACTTTGGCTTGGCAACTAAGCTTCTACCAGTTGACCAGAGGAAGAGGTGTGTAATTTTTTTGTTTCATGTTACAAAAAGATTGCCCTATTGTGGCATAATACACCCAGTCCAGATTTGGGCTAGGGTTAGAAGTAAGGGTAAAAAATTCTAATTTCAGAAGAAGTATTTTAATTGGCTATATGATTTGGTTCAGGATTTGACTTGGAGAACTGCTTATTAATCTTTCTTAAATTTTTCAGGACTATCTGTGGTACTCCAAACTATCTGGCACCCGAAGTACTAAACAAACAAGGTCATGGTCCTGAGGCTGACATCTGGTCTTTGGGTTGTGTCATGTAAGTTTATTTTTTTATATTGTACAGCAATCTCAAGTTGTGGAAAAGTGGCAAACCACTGCAGATAATTCAGACTATTTTTAACTAAAGATGTTGCTCAATTTTAAACAGGCACAAGGTTTACTTGCATTAACCAAACCACTACTTCCTGTCTTGAATGCTGACATTAAGTATTAGATCTGAAGTGTGTGAATCTTCAGCAAACCAATATCCACTCATCATCAGCTTTACATGTATTTATTTTAAACCCTATTTGATTTCAGTAATGCTTCTCAATAAGAATTTTCTGTAGCACTGCCGTCAGCATCTAAATTCAAGCTGATGACCTGCACTAGTTCAGTGAGCAAGAAACTCTCTCCCATACCACTCCTCCTCTTGTCCCCCAGCCAGAAGGCTTTTTCCTACAGTCAGCTTTGCATGTATTTCTTTATGAGGATAAGGACACTAAATGACATTCTTTTGTAGGTACACAATGTTGTTTGGGCGGCCACCATTTGAGACCTCTGACCTCAAAGACACCTACAGATGTATTCGAGCAGTTGAGTACACCATGCCGTCATCATTTTCAGTAGCTGCAAAAGATCTCGTTGGTAGCATCCTGAAGAAGAATCCAGAAAGCCGACCTACTCTGGATGAAATTATGAACCATGATTTTTTCACAAAAGTAAGCATGATGTTAACATGAGGGGAGAATACCTACTTTGAAAAGTTCCAGCACCAACTCCAGGAAGTGGTGCTGATTCCAAATTTCTCAATGTAAATAGAATTTACAGTGCAGAAGGAGGCCATTCAGCCTGTTGAGTCTGCACTGGCTCTCTGTTACAAAAATTCCAGAACAGGATTTTTGTGTGTGGTGGGGGGGGAGGCAGCGTGCAGGAAAGAGAAGGTTTGCACTGCTGCCTCATAGCACCAAGGACCCATGATGAATCCCAGCACTGGATCACTGTCTGTATGGAGTTTGCACATTCTCTGTGGGTCTTGCCCCCACAATCCAGATGGGCAGGATTGGCCACCCTAAATTGTCCCACTTTAAATAATAAAAAAAACTCTGGCTACCCATGTGGCTAGCTAGAATATTCAGCTCTGCTTTGGTTTTGGAATGTAATGATTTGCATGTCTACTTCGAAGTCACGTCTCTAGTTTCTTTTTTTTTTTTTTGTTCCCCTCCTTGTTCAGGGCTTTATACCTGATGTGCTCCACCCAAGCAGCTGCCTAATGGTTCCTGAACTGAGCAGCCCAACGCCCACTAAAAACCTCTTCAAAAAGTTTACAGAGGCTTTCTTCTTTAGGAAAAAGAGCCCAAAAGGTTAGTATGGGTATCGTCTGGGTAGTTTTAAAGTACCACATATACTTCCAGACCATTAAATAATAGAAGGAAACTACCTGACATTAATTTGCTTAAACTCTTTTTAAATGGTGTCGTCTTTGTATGTTTAGAAGCAAAATTATTTGTCTTTGATCTTGCCCTACCACATGATAAAATGCATGTGACCTAAATTCCAGTTAGAAGTGCTAACCGTCTATATTGCACAAACTTTCGTATGCCGGTAAAGCTGTTCTAATTTACAATAAATTAGATCTGGTTTTTGCAACCTTGAAGGCAGGATTATTCAAATAAGTATTGTCATGGCATTTCTGTTTCCAATGTGGGGATGTTTTGGCACTGGAAAGAGATGGGGAGGGGGGGGGGGGGTAACTTATCACTGTTTCTGATATCTAGTGAATCTTGTGCCCTTCCGCTTGGTTTCAGGTTGCAGAATGCATGTTCCACCCACCAATATCTCTTTGCAATCTGTATTGAATAAGTCTGCTGGCATAGTTCTAAATTTTAATCAAGATTTGTGTCTGGATTGCAGATACTAAAACGATCTGTGTGGAGAAGGATGATATTTCCAAGCTTGCTGCAGACCTTGTGAAGACCTCCATCAACAGACAGACAAGCTATAAAACTGAAAATGTAACTGAGGTAGGAATAAGTGTTTAATTTTCAGTACCATCTTCAGCAGTGCAATCCTATAAAGATCCGAAAACGGAGAAACCTTGATGCACCATATAAGTCTCCCAGTAACTTCCAAGTTAATTGAACCTTCCATTCTTTTCCTCTTATAAAAGCAGACTCTGTTCCTTCAATAGGGTCCAGACTTCTACCTCTGGTTTAGCACACGGCTAAATCACTGGCTTTGAAAGCAGACCAAGGCAGGCCAGCAGCATGGTTCAATTCCCGTCCCAGCCTTCCCGAACAGCCGCCGGAATGTGGCGACTAGGGGCTTTTCACTAACTTCATTGAAGCCTACTTGTGACAATAAGCGATTTTCATTTTTCATTTTCATTTCTTATCTGTTTTCATTCCTGCTTTCTGGTCCTCTCATTTGTAGTGGCTTTTGCATTTGGTAATAGTAAAGCGTATGTTTCTGTTACTAATTCTAATCTCTATTCCCAGCTTCTAAATGTTGCATATTTGTCGGGTAGGAACACTTGGTACATTAAACCTTGTGTTTTCAAATCTAATTTTTGGGAGCCCTTTGGCATCCCGTTTGCATCTGAGCTACAAAGAACAATATGATGTTGGATGTATTTCCTCTGACATGTTGTACATAGTTTTTTAAAAACATGTTGCACAGTTACAACAGCAAATGTAATAAGCTTGTAAGATTATGTTCTTGAGGTCAGAATGACTCATAGAAAATTTATATGCAAAATAAGATGAAGGAAATGCGTTCCTCTTTTATGTTGGAATCATTTGTGGCTTCCTGTATGTTCACTTAACCTACTTAACTGATGTTGATCATCAGTGTTGCAAGCAATTTGTTTCCTGCTCTTGCATAAAGCCCATCTGTATTTCTGCAGGAATTTGATTTGGTAAATTTATTTTCGGGCCTAGATGCCTGTGCCTGACTATAGCAATTTAGTATCCAAATGAGAATCTAGTTTTGGCATAAGAAAATTAATTGATTTTTCCAAATGAGTAATTTTGTCCACTTCAATGAAAACAGGAGCTTCTTGATGTATACTAATTAGATTTGTCTCTTCCTCTAGCGTACATTTCCTACTGGTCAAACTGCAAACTCCTTTCCCAAGGAAACAACAGCAGAGGAAAGATCGCCAAAATCTACCAAACCAGCTGGTGCCAACAGTGAAAGTGAGTTGGTCATGTGTGTGATAAGCAAGTGTAATGTAACTGAACATTTGTGCCTGTTTGGATTCAGATTAAGCATAAATGCTGATTTGGGCCAATGGCCTGTTTCTATGCGAACCCGCTTAATTGTAGTTTTCCTGATTGGCTTTCTTTTCTCTTGCCTATCCACATGGGTGGATGGGAAATTGTTTGTTGTTTGTCTCTTTGGAGAGGGTGGGGTGCCTGCATGCAGAAAAATGAGTCCTATCATTTTGGTTGATGCTGACAAAGCTGGACTTTGTGTCACTGAACTATTGGTACCAGTGTTGAGCATAAAATTAAACTATCCTCCGCTTTGACTATAAACTTTCCAAGATTGTCTTAGCTGGCTGGCTTGATTTAACAGTTCCAGTAAAATGCATTTCTGTGCAGTATTGTTGGGTCCAGTAAGGTCTTGGTTGTCAGCTGTGCACTCAATGGATGAAATAAATAATATCCTGAGTTATTACTGAATGCCAATGTACTTGTTGTTTACAGCTGCTGAAGAGGGGCCCATAGCTCAGCAAATGGCAGATGCTGCTACCCATGTTCTCAAAAGCTGTCTTTCATCTATGCCTTCAGGTAAATGTCCATGTTTAACATTTATTTTTGAAGTTCTAAATAACACTTTCTATGTGCTTGTCAAGTAGAAATAATTTAAAATCCTCATCCTCCCTTTTTTAAATTTAGCACTGGGTTTTCTACTTGTGTATATTTAGCTAGCAGGATGGCCAATAAAACCCTCTTCGAATGGCAAATGAAACCTTCTAAAAATGAGAACATTCTTTTCATGACTTCCCATTGAAGTAGTTTGGATGGTAGGCAGTGAACATTGCACCCTCGGGCTAAACGCTTATCACCAGCCAAGTCCCCTGTGACAAATGGTGATGTACTAAACCTACCTTGTATCTGAAACCTTCTCCCTTAGCCCTGTAACCGAAGACTTGTTAAGTAGACTTATTTAAGTACATTTTTTTTCTCTTGCAGTGAAAAAGAACCCAGTCGGACACAGTCTACATCGGTCTAAACCCTTCTTGTGGGTCACAAAATGGGTGGACTACTCCAATAAATATGGTTTTGGTTACCAGTTGTCTAATCGCAGTATTGGTGTCCTGTTCAACGATGGAACTCACATGAGCCTCTCTGCAAACCGAAGGTGAGTGGTAATATCCTATTCAATTACACCTCTTCAATCCTGATTATCTCTTCTGTTGGAAATCAAAAGGATCTCCCCGAACGGGTGCCAGAATGTGGCGACCAGGGGCTTTTCACTTCATTTGAAGCCTACTTGTGACAATAAGCATTTTTTCCATTTCATTTTTCAAAAGAAGCTAAATCCATTCAACCCATGTGTAGATAACCCTGGCCACAAAATATTAGCTTTTGGACACATTGCTGAGACCAAACTTTTCTCGGATTTTTTTTTTTGTACCAATACTTTTGCTGATTTTCCAAGTTCACTTTATTTCATAGTTCATGTCTTGTTACCTGTACAACTCAATTATTTTAAAGCATGTTTCCCCAAGCACTGAACTTTCTTTTCCCCCTTCATTTCACAGGAATGTGTATTATTACCTCAATAACAACCAGCATTTTTCCTTCTCTGCCTCTGCAATTCCAGAGCAGCTGGTGAAACAGATGACAATTGTCCACTATTTTGCCAACTACATGGAGGAAAATTTGATGGAGGTGAGTTATGTAACATCTTTGACTTTGGTCCAAACAGTTTTTTTTTTTTTTTTTTTGCTAGTGCATGGGCTTTTTGGAGATGATGCCATTAGTTTCAATTGCAGCTACAATAAGGTTGAATTCTCCTTACTCCTTGCTAGGAGGTGCAAAGCCCAGTAGGTGGAAGAGAGTTGACAGGAGGCCCAAAACTCTAATTGCACAGGTTGTTGATATTCTACTCTATCCTCTACTGATGCCTGCTATGACTGAGGAGGCCAGCATGAAATTGATATGCAACCTGCTAATGTGGTACTGAGCCACCCACTCTCTAGGAAAAACAGTGCCAACAACATGGCATGCAGGTTCCAGGACTCACCCAGGCTGCCTCCATTCTGTATGGAAGCCACCAGAAACCCTGGAACACAGAGCCTCAAGAACTCCTAGAACACCACTGCCAGCAGGAGGGTGGATCATCCAGGTTCCTGGCTCCATCTTTTTTGGAGGTCTAGTGGGTCAGTGAGGTTAGGTGCCTTTTCAATGTGGCACCCCATGTGACAGCTGACTAGTTGTGCCTGCCCCACTCTGGAATAGATAACACCCAGTTACATCATTATAATAGATCAGGGCCAGAGTGTCTTCCTGCCGGCCTCTGCAACAGGAAACTCTCACTTGCATTCCCACCCCATCGCAGAACTAAATTCTGCCCCCAAAATGCAAATGAACAGAATGGCAGCAGTGGTTAGCACTGCTGCCTCATTAGTGCCAGGAACCCAGTTCAATTCTGGCTTTGGGTGACTCTGGTTTCCTCTCAGTGCAAAGATAAATAACGTTTTGTCGCAAGTAGGCTTGCATTAACGCTACAATGAAGTTACTGCGAAAAGCCCCGATCGTCACATTCTGGCACCTGTTTGCATACACGAAAGCTAGTACGGGAATTGAACTTGCGCTGCTGGCCTTGTTTTGCATCACAAACCAGCTGTCTAACCCACTTGAGCGAACTGCAGGTTGGGTGGACTGGCCATGATCAATGCATGGGGATAAGGTCTGGGAGTGGACCTAAAGAGTTCTTGGGGTTGGTGCAGACTCTGGGTCAAATCCTTTGCACTCGTGACTCTTAAGAAATTGTCTGGCATTCTGGTACTTGACTAATCGAATCTCAATACAGTAAGCACCTTAATTCTAATGTGCACATTTTAAAGCCTCTATTGTTTCTGCAGGGAGGTGACTTGCCCAGGACATTCCTTGAAGATTGCCACGATCCATCTTTGTTCCTGTTACAGTGGGTTAAAACAGATTATTCCCTATTGATGTTGTTCAACAATGGCACTTTACAGGTAATCTGCTTCTTGCAAATTTGAAATGCATAATCTAGTTTAATTGGCTGTCTGCTACTATTGTCTTGCCCAATTGTACTTGGCCTGGGCCATAATTGTCCACCTAGCACTTGCATCAAGAATGCTTCAACTAGCTTTGGTTAAACACCTGGGGCAGAAGGCCAAAGATCTGGAACTTCAATGACTAAATTGTTTGAGGTACTATGGCATCTTCCAGGATCAATTTTGAAATGCTGAGTGCAGATGATGCTTCGAACATCACCTGTAAAATGTTAACTCCCCAGCTTTAGAATTGGTGCATACACAATCACTTTTATTTGAATGTTGTAATGTACCAAAACCTTCTAACCCTGTCTCTTCTTCTTTATCAGGTTAACTTTTACCATGATCATACAAAACTCATTCTATGCAAAGCTGACCATTCCTACCTGCTTACATACATCAACAAGGATCGTATTGCTTGCACCTATAAACTGAGCACCATAATGGAGCTGGGCTGTTCACAAGAACTCTACCATCGTCTGACATATACATTGAAACTGTTACAGCAGCAGACGGCAGACTCTTAAAACCTCTTTGAAGAGGAATGACATTACTTCTGCTATGGAGTTTTACAGGGTGCAAGATACTGAGCTATTGGAGTGTACTATCTGACTGGCCAGTGCCTGGCAACAATTAGCTGCTGTTATTTGTGGAGGGAGGGGGAGTGGAATCTAAAGTCTTAAATTATTGGTGCTTTATAATCTTCCATCTGTTTAAATGTCACTACTGTAACAAGAAGGATGTGTACACTGAGCTGTTATTGAAGTTATTTTTGTTTGGTTCCCTACTCCTCCCCTCAATACTTTCTGAGGGTTTGTGAATGATTTCGGTGGGCAATGACAAGATGAGGATCGCTTCCTAATTACTACCCTGGAATAAGAACTTTAACGCTGCTACTCCAGTGTAGTTAGTTAAATGATCATCTGATTACTGGCATGGAAAGCAAATCTAATGTGATGGCTCCCACTTGCTGTCACAAGGCAGGCTTGTTGGTTTTTCTATGAGTGTTTGACTATAATGCTTCCTCATGTTGATGGGAAAATGTCAGTCAGTCAATGATAAATTGGAACTGTTTACTAGCTAACTTGGGGGGGGGGGGTCAAACTGCAAGAAAACATTTAACATCAGGATCTGCATATGGCTTATTGCGGATGGGGTACAAGACCAGTTGATAGTCCACTTGCCAGGGTCTTGATGGGCTTGAGGATCAGGATCAATATCCCAATTTGTTTCCTCTTTGGTCCCCATGAACCTGGTTGTTTTCTCAAAGCAAACTCTTCCAGCTTGATGCCAATCGGGGCATTGACTGGAAATAATGCTCAAAGTTAAGTTTTTAAATCAACAACCCTAGTTTGATGCAATTGTAATGGCCAATGGTGGTTTCTGCACTACTGTCTCAAACTTGCAAAACATTGGTAATAGTAGTTTGGTGTCCTTGAGTGACCAAGATCCAAGTGTGGCATTGTGAAACAAGATTGGCAAGCTTGATTTTACAGCAAATGTCAGTCTGTTGGAAAGATAGTGGTATCCCAATTTAGAATTGTGTACAGTCTAATTACTTTTCCAGGGTAGTGGCTATTTCTTTAAATAAATAGCTGATGGTGAAATTGGAGTCCTTTTAAAATTATGCATGTCAGGAGAGTGGCAAAAGGAAAATAAATTGTTTGGACAATTATGGTACAACTGAGATTTTCAGCTCATTTCAACATTTATCTACACCTCTAGTGAGGCCTCAGTATTTAATAAATTTGGTCTTATTTATGTTTACGCAAGTATTAAATGAGCCTATTTATTTTTGTATTATTTATTTCTTTGTTTTTAAGAACAGAATGCAACTAAAATTCTGTAAAAAGGTGTTAAGACTTTTTTTATTGAAATAAAGTTTCCTGCGAGCAAAACTTGTGTCCTGTTCCATGCCAAAGGGTGGAAGAACTGAATTTTCAAAGCATGCACTACACCCAACTTGATGTCTTTTTTTTTAAAAGATGAGATGAAGGCCAGAATTTATTCAGTACATCAGTGGAGTGAGTAGTGCTGTCTAAAACTTCAAAATCCTGAGTACACTTTTGTTCACCTCCCATGAGCAATCGCCCAGTGCTCTAAAAACCATTTTGACATCTGGTCCATCCAGGCTTTTGTGCATTATTCTCCATTTGATTCATTGGTAGACTATCCAAGATGGATACAGCACAGGACATTTTGTTCCTTCTGTACAAAATCTCCCAATTAATCCCACACCTGTAACTTCCTCTATTTGCCTTTTTAAGCTACTGCCTCCTTTTTGCCTACCTCCTTTTAAATTTTGTAGTCTCTTGGAAGAGATCATTGGCTTGCTCAGTACCCACCTGTGCCCATTCTCAAATGCACCCAGGGGCAGCACGGTGGCCTAGTGGTTAGCACAGCTGCCTCATGGCACTTGAGGTCCCAGGTTCGATCCCAGCTCTGGGTCACTGTCCGTGTGGAGTTTGCACATTCTCCCTGTGCGTGGGTTTCACCCCCACAACCCAAAAATGTGCAGAGTAGGTGGATTGGCCATGCTAAATTGCCCCTTAATCAGAAAAAATAAATCAACAAATTTTTTTTAAAAATGCATCCAAGACAGTGTTCCAGTAAATCCTGCACCCTTTCTAAGGCCTTAAAACAGCGTGGTTGACAATTGAAATGGACTACTCTTGGAAGAGTTGTGTCCCACAGCTTGGTAATGTTTTGAGTAGTCTAGGTACAAACCAGCCAACTGATCACTTTGGCAGTGACTTCATACTAAATTTCAGTCCTTTTTGTTTTGAGGTGGAATGGTGGTAGAAGTGAACTTTCCAGTTAGTTGATGCCTGTAAAACTTGGTGGGAGATGGGCACTTACAAAAGCAGCACAACATAGGCACTGCCTTCACCAACAGACTCCAGTGTCGGGTGATTTTTTTTTTTTTTTTTTTTGTACAGACTTGAGATGGACATGGCTGAACATAACTTACCTTCCCAAGTGCTGATTGACTAGCCCCCCCCCCCCCCCCCAACTGATTCAACAGTTATTTGTTTCTCCGCATGGGTCCCACTCCCACAACCCAAAGATGTGCCGGGTAGGTGGATTGGCCACGCTAAATTGGCCCTAAATCTAAAAAATTTGAATACTCTAAATTAAAAAAAAATATATAGAGGTAGGGCATTGCTGTCATAGATTTTCTGCTTAGTTGGTAGCTTCAGCTCATCCTGGGGCAGCACAGTGGTGCAGTGGTTATCTCGGCTGCTTCATGGTGCTGAGGATCTGGGTTCGATTCCGGTCCTGGGTCTCCATGTGGAGTCTGCACATTCTCCCCGTGTTTGCATGGGTTTCACCCCCCACACCTCAAAGATGTGCAGGGTAGGTGGATTGGCCACACTAAATTGTCCCTTACTTTTTTGGGGGGGGGGGGGGGAATAATTGCGTCCTCTAAATTTATAAAATAAAACAAAAAACTCATCCTGGTAGATGGGTGATCTGACACAAGTCATTGATTAGAGCCCTTGTTTGTGTCTGATGCAATAACTAACCACTACATAATGTTCAACACGTTTGGTTGTATTTGCTCTTGGCTCCCCATCAAGTACTCAATGGTGCAATAGCTTTACACAAATGTCATTTGCCAATAGTGGAATATGTATTTCTTTCCTCGGGACTGTACTGCCACGTGTTTCATAATTACCGCATAATTTAGGGAAGGTTACTAACTTAAGAGAATGTTGTCTTCATGGGACTGCTTATGGTAAGCCTTATTACTGGCTGTAAGCAATACAACAGATGAATTTTAATATTGTCATATTCCAAACAATGTAATTAGGCAAATATTTGGAGTATTGTTTATAGTTACAAAAAATTTAGAAAGCACTTTTCATAAAGTGACATGTTAAATATGATAAAGGCCATTAAGAGTTACTTTGTACTCTCACACTAGATTCTAGAACCCAAATTGTTTCATTTGGAATTTACTGTCAAAGTTAATTTGTTATCTATAGATCTGTTTCTACACCAGGGTAGCTTTGTCCATGAGTTTGATAACACTATCAATATATGTCCCTATTACAGATCATCAGGTAATGACTAGGGTATCAAGATTATTCAACAAGATTGTTTGACCCAGAAATGCAAAAAGAAATTTACTGGAATGGTAAAGGGATAAAAGATATGTGAAGAAACTGGAGGAGTTGAGGTTGTTCTCCTTTGAGCAGTAGAAGTTCAAAGTATGAATACTTTTGATAAGAATGAGGAGAAACTGTTTCCAGTGGGAAAAGGTCAATATCCAGAGGACAAAGTTAACCAGATTTAAGTAGCTTGCTAAAAGAAACAAAAGTGACAGAAAATCTTTTTTCCACAATTGTATCCTGGAACGCATTGCCTGAAAATGTGATGGAAGAAAATTCAGAAGTAACATTTAAAATAGAATTGCATAAATACTTGAATTGAAAAAAATGTCACAGAGCTATGGGAAAAGAGCAGGACCATGAGTGGGATTAATTGGATGGCTCTACCAAACAACCAGCGCAAACACGATGAGCCAATGACTTCTGTGATGTATTGTTCTCTGTCTTAGAGTCCTTTCTTTTGTTTGTTTTATTTAATTATTTTTGGTCCTTGCACTCATAATGGGAATGCACCTTTAAGCAGGGGACTTAAGTTGAGGCAGCCCGCTAGTCAGGGCAGTGTGTTTCAGGGTTTGAGAATCCAGACTTGTTGGTGCCGAGGGAATTTTAAGAACCGGCTTTGGAGGAAGTTGGTTCGATTGGTTGGCTGGCAACCTGTGAGTTGGCCAAGGACAGTATTCTGGCTGACAACAGTCGGTGATTGGTTCCTGTGCGATGCTTCTGAGAGCAGGGCAGAAGTGATTAGACCTTGAAGAGAGAAGGAACTCTCTCACTCTCTGCTGAAGTAAAGGACTGCTTTATTGTTGTAAAACCAGCAAGTGCCAGGCCCATGTTTGCTGTATAGTTGAAATGTCTGAAACCGAACTCCATAAACATTTGTACAAATTATATATTAGATTGCATATAGGTGCAAATTGTAGTGGTGTATTTGCTAGTTAAATATTGCTACATTAAATGTAATCAGGAAAATATAGTTTCTAAAATAAATGCTTTCCTTCCCTTTTCAGTTTTGTTAGTTTAGGAACTGAATAAGATTGAATTTCACCCTACCCACTCATTCAGATTTGTCAGGATTTAAATGTATGATTCCTATGACTCTGCACCCATTAGTACAATGAGAGCTTAGGCTGAAGTTCAAAATCTGGAGCGCAAGATGAATAGCAACTGATTGAGAACTAATGTACTTTCGTTTTGCACTCACACCACCAATAGCAAAAATTAATGGTACTGTATAAATGCATATTTTACATCGTTTTTGTTTGAGTGTAGGTAAATTAACTCCACTGGAGATTATGGTGTAAACTTATCGGTAAGATGACAGAAACAGGTGTAACTTTCTGAGTAAGTTTTTTTTTTTTAGAGATGCAATCCGGAAAATCTACAGCCAGTATCTTCTAGCTTTGACAAAGTGGCTATACCTGAAATGTCAACTTTTCTAATATGGGGGAAAAAAAGATGCTTGAAATACTCAGCAGGTCTGGCAGCCTCTGTGCAGAGATTTTTGAATTCTGTTCTCTCTGCAGACATAACCTGACCTGCTGGGTGTTGCCACTATCTTCTGCTTTTGTTTCAGATTTTCTAGCATCTTCCATTCCTTTCCTCTTGTTGGCAATCCTGCCATGCTGTGCTCAACTCCTCCACTGTTGTAAGATTTAAGTGGAAACGCCCTTCCTCGCTTTAATCTGACCTCATGCGGAAGATTTTAAATTTCTTCCCCTTTTGTGTTTTGATTTTAAACTAAAAGTAGGAGCCGTGACTAAAGGCAGGAGTTGGGACGGTAAGTGACTGTTTAAATATGACCATCCTGGAGAAGAGAGCAGATAGGAGTGCACGAGTATGTGCTGCCCAGGAAATTGCTCTGTTAGAAAGAAAATCTAAGCCGAAGTAGGATCATCATATAAAATGACTCCTCTCAGAGAGAGAAATATTGAATCTTACCTAGAGCAGAAACAGTGACAAAATAAGTTTATGCATGTGGAAAAGGAATAAGTTTGTATAAAGCAGTTGTCTTCAACCTTTTTTTGGTTAGGTAACCCTATAACGTATTGTGAAATTCTGTGGAATCTCAACCCCCTCCCCTTCCTCCTCCTCCCACCATATATATTATAAAATAAAAATAAGATAAAATTACTGATTGAATAAATGATGAGTTTTCATTAAATGTAAGAACAATATATCTTGTTGAAAAATTTGGTACAATTTTCAAACAACCTGAAAGTTGTGCGGGACTCTTTAGGTGTGCTTGGGGAAACCCTTGGGTGCCAGGGAACCCTATTTGAGAAATCCCAATGGAAAGTGTCATAATGATCTCTTATTTAGACTTCCTTTGAGTATTTCTGGGATATGGATCATTTAACCAAATTAAACGGAAAATTGATGGAATAGAATAGTTCACAAAGGTGATAAATTTTAAAAGCGTTCCTGATTTTACATTCATTGATATAAGTGGATTTCCTTCCACACCACTCTGGAATTCTTTTCTTCATCCTTCTTATTCTTGGTTTACTTCCTCAGTTCACTTATTTCAAACCATAGTTTACAAATGGGATACCAACTGCAAAATCTGATGCACAAAATAGAAACTCGCATTCAATTTGGTGTGTTTGTGACCATGGAGGAATAATCGGAAATCTGTATGAAGAAAACTCTTAGGCTTAAACTTTAAGAATGGCGAGCAGTTGACTTCGACAGGCCCACTTCCATTTCACAGTCTCTCACAATGTTGTGAGCAATCAGCATGCACCTCACTTGCCCTTGCTTTATGTGCATATCACTTCAGTCATTCCAGTAAGATTAAAAACTACACGGACGGAAATCAGAATGTGGCAACCAGGCGCGTGAGCAATGCTCAGCAAGATATCCCGTGGGGCAGCACGGTGGCGCAATGATTAGTACTGCTGCCTCACAGCGCCAAGGACCCAGGTTTGATCCCGGCTCTGGGTCACTGTCCGTGTGGAGTTTGCACAGTCTCCCCATGTCTGCGTGGGCAGCGCCGGCCCTAGGGTTGCTGACGCCCTGGGCAAGCTGAACTTGGGCGCCCTTCGGGGCCGGGGGGGGGGGCGGGGCCGGCCCGAGGCGGGGGCGGGCCGGCCCGAGGCGGGGGCGGGCCGGCCCGAGGCGGGGGCGGGGGGCGGGCCCGAGGCGGGGGGGGCGGACGGAAGGGGGGGCGGAGGGGGCCGCCCTTGGGCCCGCGCATGCGCTGGTTGGCACCGGCCCAACTGCGCATGCGCGGGACCCGAGTCTCTGGCGCCCCCTAGCACATGGCGCCCCGGGCGACTGCCCGAGTTGCCGGTGCCTTGGGCCGGCCCTGTGCGTGGGTTCCACCCCCACAACCCAAAGATGTGCAGGTTAGGTGGATTAGCTACGCTAAATTGCCCCTTAATTGGAAAAAATGAATTGGGTACTCTAAATTTAAAAAAAAAAACCCGTGGGTCTCACTCAAAACCCAGATCGGCCGCATGTTTCTCCCAGGCTGTAGGTTGCCCATCACTGGTCTAGGTAGTTAAGGTTAAGCAGCATCCCTACACACATTGGGGATACTGTAAACACCCTTGTAGGCAGCTCACACCTATCAATTCTAGACATAGTGAAGTGAATTTTGGCTCGGGGGGGGGGTGGCGTGGAAAAGGTGGGGGGGGGGGAGATTTTACATATAAGGCAGACAGAAACTCTAATTAAGTCACTTTCCCAATAGATTGTTTTAGTGGCTTGCAAGCACAATGATGGTCTTCTTTATATGAGGTGAACATCTTGCGGTTCACATGTCCCGGCCTGCAGGCAACAAAATTCAGAAATACACAATAGATAGAAATACATAGGAAATCTTTAATAAAATGCCAACAGTGAAACATTACTTACGCACAGGTGTAATTTATGCACCAGACTCAAGACATGACAAAATCTACACTCTTATTAGTGAAGTTTATATTCTAGCATCAAAGTTTTGCTCTATGCATTTGACATACAAACATGAGAACATGTTAAAGGTTTCCAAAGCAGAAGAGCTACCAGTCTCCAAGGCTATTTGCTTGAATATCGCTAGATATGCAATATTTCACAATGCCGCAAATAAAGTTTTTTAAGTTACCATTCAACTCTCTGGACTCTTTGTACATTTTCCATAACACGTGTTTGTGCAAATGCTTTGAGGTTAAAGATTTTGCCGGTAACAGAGGCAAAGTCTGTCTAATTATACAGAATAATTTACTCCCCATAGCAATTAAACCCAACCAGTGCACTCTTCCCTCAGAATACTTTACCAGCTGTTGGCATTATGTCTGGCTGACGCACATTTCCTTTCTGTAAAGTAGACATTAATGTATTGGTGACGTTTTAGAAAATTGTCCACCCTGTTCTCTGGAAATTATCTATATGGCCAAGTGAGGATTTGAATCAAAGAACAGCTGTGAACCCCCGGCGCTTATTGATTTGCATACTTTCAGCACCCAACCCCTGCAGGTGTTTCACTTGTCATCACACACACAACAAAACATTAAAATATGCCTGAGAAGGGTATGTTATTGAACTCCTTCAGCAAAACTACACTTGAGCAGTTGGAAGCAAAGTGTTGTTCTGAGGCTATTCTGCACATAAAAATAACTGTGCTGACAGCAGTCTGATGAAAACTTGATAAGCCTGGGAAAATTGTTTCCAATTGTAATTGCTCTTTCAAAAGAAGACTTTGCAGGGGACAAACACATTATCTATTCCAGCGGATGGAAAATTGGAGACTGGGTTACCTTCGGCCAGTTTCTAGTTCCACACAATTGATTGATTAGAGCATGCCAGCAGCAAAACTGGAAGCAGGTTAAAAAGTGTGAAACACAGAGTGATCGGGGAACAAAGTGCTTCGTAAACCGAATGCCACTGCCAGGAATTTGGTGCAAATGGGATCTCTCTGGTCTGTATTTCCTAAGCTGTAATTTAGGTTAACATTTAAAATTTGACTTCAAAAACACTAAACCTGCAAAATAAATTGAAAGCTAATTAAGATACCTAGAGAAAGAAAATCCTGACAGTGGCAGTTAACTGTCAATCTGCTGGAAGTGATCAACTGAACCAGTGTCCTGTAGCGGGTTCATGTTTTCGTAGTTGTAACTTGCATGTGAGTCTTTAGCTCTCTCTGTAAGTAGGGAGTGTTAGCTACTGCACAGAATCTGAAACACAGAGTGATTGAGAGATAGAGGGCGGGATTCTCCGATTGCCAACATCAAAAACGCGTTTGGCGATTGGCCGGAGAATCCGTTTTTACGCCGAAATTGGAAGCGCCGCCATTTTTTGGATGGTCCGCCCCTCGAAAATGGTGTAATCGCTGAGTACGCTGCACGCCGTTGGGGCGGCCTCAGGATATCACCTGAGGCCCTCCCCCAGTGCTCCGCCCCCGATGGGCCGACTTCCCGACGGTGTCGTTCACTTATGCTCACAGCTTTCAGGGACCTTGCGTGGCGGCTGCGGACTGTGTCCAGCGCTGCCACAGTTTGTGGAGATAGGGAGCCATTCCACTGGCCAGAGGGGCTTCGGTGGGGGCTGGGGGGGACTGGTGGGGGGTGGCCCGGAGGTGGCGAGGGAGTTACAGGGGGAGACTATCTGGCATGCCGGGTCCGTGCACGACCGGCGCCATGTTGTACAGCGGAGCATCGGTGCGAGGGTGGCACTAACTTTTTGGTCGTAAGACAAGCCACATGCTCCAGACATAGTCTCAAAATCGGAAAATCCGGCCCAGAGTGCTTCATTAGTGAATGCTAATATGAGGAAATTAGTGCAAGTGCTAATTTGCAGGGGAAATGAGAGGGCAGGAGGAAGGAGGTAAGAGGTGGTGTGCTTTTCATCTTTTTGGTTATGCCTCTTGTGGTTGGTGTCTCCAAGCTAGGAAACAGGAGCTTGATGTTACGAACTGATCAATTACATAAATATGGATAGACAAGCATTTACAGAACCACAGCTGGAGAATTATGTGCACTTTTATCCTTGTAAGGAAGGATATACTTGCCTTGGAGGTAGTACAGCCAAGGTTCATAAAATCATGGAGTCGCTACAGTGCAGAAGGAGGCCATTCGGCCCATCATGTTTGGACCAACCCTTCGAAAGGCCACCCTACCAAGGCCCAATCCCCAGCCTCCAACATTTAAAAAAAATAAATTTAGAGTACCCAATTAATTTTTTCCAATTAAGGGGCAATTTAGCATGGCCAGTCCACCTACTCTGCACATCTTTGGGTTGTGGGGGCAAAACCCACGCAAACACGGGGAGAAACACAGTCCAAAGATGTGCAGGTTAGGTGGATTGGCCATGCTAAATTGCCCGTAGTGTCCTAAAAAAGTAAGGTTGAGGGGGGTTGTTGGGTTACGGGTATAGGGTGGATACATGGGTTTGAGTTGGGTGATCATTGCTCGGCACAACATCGAGGGCCGAAGGGCCTGTTCTGTGCTGTACTGTTCTATGTTCTATGTTCTAATGTGCAAACTCCACACAGACAGTGACCCAGAGCCGGGATCGAACCTGGGACCTCGGCGCCGTGAGGCAACAGGGCTAACCCACTGTGCCACCGTGCTGCCCTTCCACCTTAAGGGGAAATTTAGCATGGCTAATCCACCTAACATGCACATCTTTGAGCTGTGGGAGGAAACCGGGGCACCGGGATGAAACAGGCAGACACGGGGAGAATGTGCAAACTCCACACGAACAGGTTGACTAGATCCTTGGATGAGAGGGTTGTCCTGTGATGAGAGATTGGGCCAATGGGCTGAAGGCCTAATTTTGAGATATAAAGCTCCATGACTTTGGGACGACACAGTGGCACTGTGGCTAGCACTGCTTCCTCACAGTGGCAGGGACCAGGTTCAATTCGGCCTTGGGTGACTTGTCGATGTGGAGTTTTCATGTTCTCCTCGTGTCTATGTGGTTTTCCTCCAGGTTTCCTCCAGGTGCTCCGGTTTCCTCCCACTGTCCAAAGATGTGCATTGATAGATTGATTGGCCATGCTAAATTGCCCATTAGAGTCCAAAGATGTGCAGGTTAGGTGGCGTTACAAGGATAGGGCGGGGATTTGGGCATGGATCGGGTGCTCTTACAGAGGGTCAGTGCAGACTTGATGGGCTGAATAGCCTCCTTCACTGTAGGAATTCTATGGTTCTATGACCTCTATGAGAATGAATAAATTGGGCCAAGTTCTCTAAGGTTTAGAAGAATGCGATGTGATCTCATTGAAACACACAATTCTGAAGTGGCTTGACAGGATAGACACTGCGAGAATTTTTGCCTTGGTTGGGGAATTTAGAACATGAGAGAAATTGCTTCACTCAGTGGGTTGTGAATTATTGGATTCACCTACTCCAGAGGATTGTGAATGCTTCATCGTTGACTATATTGAAGACTGGAATTGATAGATTTTTGATCTCTCAGGGAATCAAAGGATGTGGGGAGTAGGAAGGTAGAGTTCAGGTAGAAAATCAGACTTAATCATTTTGAATGACAGAGCAGGCTGAAGGAAATAAATGGCCTCCTCCTAATCCTATTTTTATGTTTGCTTCCTTGGTCTTGATATGGCATGGGTGTAGGTGCTTGTAAGGATGATTTGCACTAATCTACAGCTATAGATTCCTAGGATTAGAGTATTTGATAGGTTGTTATGTCTAATTTAAATTAAGTGCAAATATTCATGCATTGCGTAATCACCACTCTATCCAAAGAAGCAGAGAGGCCATTTGCTTTTGGCCCTTTCTCCTTGTCACTCATGGGCTTGGAGGCTACGAAGGTATCCCAGATTAACCTTTCCTCCAACTTTCCCACCTTCTTTTCCTTAAGATATGTGCATATCTGTAACCAAGATATAAAAGAAACATGGAAGATAGCAGCAGGAGGAGGCCTTTTGGCCCTTCGAGCCTGCTCCACCATTTATCACGATCATGGCTGATCATCCAACTCAATAGCCTAATTCTGCTTTCAATGGTTTTGTAAGGAATCTACCAACCTCAAGAAGCAGTTTGTTATGCTCCCATATATAACAAAGCATCAATCATAATGCAATATTGAACATTGTGATAATTGCAACATAATTATATTAAAATTTAATATAGCCTCATTAATCAGTATCATATGTAGGTTAGGTTTTAGGCAACTAAATAGATCACTAATCAAATAGTCTGCTATGTTTAAGTTAGTTAAGTTACTCAAAATATACACCATACACAGTTGCAACAGCAAAAAGTGATGAGTTTTTGAAAGTAGCTGTTGCAAAATTGTCGGTCATTGTATCCCACAGACAACGGCTGACAACCAGTATTCCCTGATCATTCATCTGGCCCAGTATC
The DNA here is from genome assembly GCF_902713615.1 of Scyliorhinus canicula. Lineage (NCBI taxonomy): Eukaryota > Metazoa > Chordata > Chondrichthyes > Carcharhiniformes > Scyliorhinidae > Scyliorhinus > Scyliorhinus canicula. The sequence continues at coordinate 38,903,079 of NC_052149.1, forward strand.
ACATTGCAGACCAGCTTATATCTAGGGACAATGATATCTTTCACTTTCAGCCTGATATGATCTGTCAAATTCTGCACTAGCTGTACACATGTTACAGGGTTATATTTATTGTCAGCCAAATAGCTTGAAAGAGTTCCCTCCAAGATCTTCTGGACCTTGTCGGGATCAAACTTGCAGCCTTCATCTGGCTGGGCTTTGTAAGTATTTTCACACTTTACTTCCCTGATAGGTTGATACAGAGGCAATCCAGAGAAACTGATTTGGCCAGAGGTCATCCAGCTCATGGAATGCCTTTTGCCTTGCATCACAGAGCTTTTGCGAGAGAAAGGCACATTGACATTACTTAAAATAGAACTCTTTCTGGATGGGATATGTGGTCTTCCATCCATGTTCTTCAGATGCAGGTGATGTTTGCTGGCATGAACATCTATGGACTGGGAACTTCTGCGAGTAGAAATGGAGCTTGCACGAGGACGCAGTCCCAATACGTGCCCAGACAGAGCCCGATTGAACTGTGCTAAAGCCTCTTGGGATAAAGGCATCTGCTTGGCAGTCATGATAAACTGTATATCGATCTGTTTAAAGGATAAAAGATAAATCAACTTTCATTCTGATCAATAGCTCGCATCTTTTACTGAGTTTTTTTTTTAACCTCCCTACTTTTAATGCATTTTTATCTCCTGTATTATTCCATGTCTGAAAGGATTGTACTCCTAGATCTCTCCAGCCATCTGTGTTTTTATATAATGGTGACACAGTGTTGAATCACACTAGTCTTTGTTTTGGGCTTCATTCCGCACCTCCTTGTGTTGCAGGGTCTAAGTTTAGACATTTTATGCACTTTTGCTTTTCTCTTATTGGCGTCAAGATTTTAAGCGTTGGTTCTGACTTGTAACTAAATCACTGGAATAGAGGTCAGAATGCAGGAACAATCACCCTCTCTCACAAGCAGAAAAGGAGGATAGAAAAGCAAACCTAATGGACAAAATATAAAGATTTCCAGTAGGGATTGGATTTCTAGCAAAGTTGATGGCTCATATAGGTAAATGTATTGTTTAATGTGGTACTGAATCATGTGGACTGGGACGTTTCCAGCTGGCTAGATTAACTAATTTGATAAACAGCAATAGTACGGATAATGTAATTGTTCAATTGGAGGATGCTGTTGTTGTGGGGGAAGGGGGAGAAGTGCAATTAGCGAATCACAGTTCCTGGTGGCTGTTATGTGACAAGTCTGCGTGTATAAAAGTGGGGTGAGGATGTTCTTGATGACACATAGCTGAGTATCCCAGTAACTGCTCAGACTCAAGATCATAAACGACCACTTGGAGAAGGCCACAGCACTGTCTTTGGGACCTTTTAGGTGAGATAGGCTGTGCTTAAAATCAACAGAAAGAATTGCCAAGTCTTTAAGAAGGCAGATTGTGGGGTGGAAGTGAAATTGCCACCCAGTTTTGACAGCAGGAAAAAACAGTAAAACGGGGAAATAAGAATACTGGTCTGAATTGTTTCTTTCCTTCTGGGTGGAAACTGCAAGGTTTAATATGTTTTCCGTTCTAACATTAAAAACAATCTTGCCCAGCTTTCTTGGACATAGATTGTGCGCTGTGCCAAATTTAAAACACTGGCGTGTCTGGGTGGATGAGGATTCATGGTGAACTTACTTAGATACACGTTCCTTCTGGATTCATCTGCACAACCTCTTTATACATAGACAGCTATTTTCCTACCTTTTAAAAAAATAAATTTAGAGTACCCAATTAATTTTTTTAAGCCCCTGCCGGCTAGCTCCGCCCACAGGGAGCTTGTGTATAAATATGCATGAGAGCCACTCAGACCCTTAGTCTACAGTTGCAGATGGAGGGACAACATTGTACAACAATAAAGCCTCTATTGAACCAGTCTCTCGGCTTTGAGTATAATTGTTAGCGCTACAACTTGAAACACGACAGGTCCCCAATAACGTGCACCTGTCAAGCAGAACCCACCGGAGGTGCACAGGTGAGTACAGGCCCCAGGGAAAAAATGGTCATGCCCGGGCAGACGAGGGGACAGTTTTGTGAGTGGGGGTTCCGTGGCGGGGAGTTCCATGGCGGGGATTCCATGGTGGGGCAAGGGGAGTTCCATATTGGGGGGTTCCCTGGGATTGTGGACTGGGGATGGAGGGGAGTTCTGTTGTGGGGGGAGGTTCTGTGAGGGGGAGGGAGGAGAGAAGGGAGTTGGACTTTATGGGACCTACCCTTCACTTTCTTTTTTCTAAGAGCCTAAAAATATGTTGGAGTAAGCGGCACTTGTGGTTGACAACTTCTACCTGTTTTTCCCTCCCGCTGCACCACTCTGCGAGAAAATTAGAACATTTCACCCAATTAAATTATTTAAAGACATTTAGGATAAATTCTCCTGGTTAGTATTTATCAATCAATCGGCACCAACAAAAAACTGGTCATTATTTTCTTTCATTCTGTGGGAATATTAGAACATAGAAAATAGAACAGTACAGCACAGAACAGGCCCTTCGGCCCTCGATGTTGTGCCGAGCAATGATCACCCTACTCAAACCCACCCGATACCCGTAACCCAACAAACCCCCCCCCCCTTACTTTTTAGGACACTACGGGCAATTTAGCATGGCCAATCCACCTAACCCGCACATCTTTGGACTGTGGGAGGAAACCGGAGCACCCGGAGGAAACCCACACACACACACGGGGAGGACGTGCAGACTACACACAGACAGTGACCCAGCCGGGAATCGAACCTGGGACCCTGGAGCTGTGAAGCATTTATGCTAACCACCATGCTATCGTGCTGCCCCGAATTGACTTCTGTGTTTGCTTACAAATTAACAGTGATTCTATATCAAAAGTAATACATTGGCTGTAACACACTTCAGGATGTTCCGAGGATGTAAAAGATTTTAGATTTTTTTTCATTTAAAATTTTTTTTTAGCGTACCCAATTATGTTTTTTCCAATCAAGAGGCAATTTAGTGTGGCCAATCCACCTACTCTGCACATCTTTGGGTTGTGGGGGTGAGACCCATGCAGAAACAGGGAGAATGTGCAAACTCCACACGGACAGCGACCTGGAGCCAGGATTGAACCTGGGTTCTCGCCGCCGTGAGGCAGCAGTACTAATTTTTTTTTTTTGTTATCGGCAGCAGTACTAACCATGGCGCCATTGTGACCCCTGGGGTAAAAGATTTTAGATGAATGTAATTTTTTTCTTTCTTTCTTTCCAGCATCAGCCATTGGAATGAAGCAATTAATGCTTGAAAGTGGTTGAGGTAGAAATAGTATGTGCATTGTCAGGTATCAAAATTCCTGCCCTGTTCTATACCTGGGAACCAACACAAATTAGGATCTTAAGTGGCGGAGAGCAAACTGTTGTCAGCTGTTTCATTGCTGCTGCTTTATTTACTTGCTTCAGCTTGGACACTGTATGAGGTATACTGATGCATTTCGTTGTATTTGTTATTCAGTTGTTAATTTACATACAACAAAAGAAAAAATCCTCTACCGACTGTCTTGAATCTTGTGCTTCTGTGATTTGGAGAGATCCAGTCTATAAGATTGTATTTCGTCAAAATTGTGAGAATGTGGTTAGTTGGATGAAGGAAGAATAATAATTCCATAGGCAGATTACAGGAAATTTTGGCAAACAAACATAATAATATATGATTAGCACTCTTTTGATATACATTAAGTTCTGAAGGAAGTTCAGCTTAGAAGAATGCACTTTGATATGTGATGACTAAAGTAAATGTATTAAGCCATGTAGAATGTGTAGAAAATAAGTAATGGCACAAGTGAGTTAGCTATACAGCAGAGGGAAGGAATTGCATGTACACTTATGGAAGCGCACTGCCTCCCATCTTGACAGAGGACGTCACATTTTGGTGAGAGTACATGTTGGCAACATTCTATTAGATATGTTTTTTTTTAAAATAATTTTTATTGGAATTTTTTACAGAAAATATAAAAATGTAACAACAAGTAATAATATGCAACAAACTGCCCCATAACACCCGCAACTCCCCCCAAACCGTAACATCACATGTATCCCACCCCCCCCACCCCAACAAGAAAACTTAACCATAAATTAAAATTAAATAATCAAATTTAAATAAAGTAAACAAACATAGTCATCGTCCCGTCCCCCCCCCCCCCCCCAACCCCCCCCCCCCCCCCCCCCCCCCCCCGGGTTGCTGCTGTTACTGTCCCATAACCCTATCGTTGAGCCAGAAAGTCGAGGAAAGGTTGCCACCGCTTAAAGAACCCTTGCACCGATCCTCTCAGGGCGAATTTGACCTTCTCTAGCTTAATAAAACCCGCCATGTCATTGATCCAGGTCTCCACGCTTGGGGGCCTCGCATCCTTCCATTGTAGCAGAATCCTTCGCCGGGCTACTAGGGGTGCAAAGGCCAGCACACCGGCCTCTTTCTCCTCCTGCACTCCCGGCTCCACCCCAACCCCAAAAATCGCGAGTCCCCATCCTGGCTTGACCCTGGATCCCACCACCCTTGACACCGTCCTCGCCACCCCCTTCCAGAACTCCTCCAGTGCCGGGCATGCCCAGAACATATGGACATGGTTCGCTGGACTCACCGAGCACCTGACACACCTATCTTCACCCCCAAAGAACCTACTCATCCTCGTCCCAGTCATGTGGGCCCTATGCAGCACCTTGAATTGAATGAGGCTAAGCCGCGCACACGAGGAGGAAGAATTAACCCTCTCCAGGGCATCAGCCCATGTCCCGTCTTCGATCTGTTCCCCCAGTTCCCCCTCCCACTTCGTTTTCAGCTCCTCTACTGACGCCTCTTCCACCTCCTGCATAAGATTGTAGATATCGGATATCTTCCCTTCCCCGACCCAGACCCCCAAAAGCACCCTGTCACTCACCCCCCTCGCGGGGAGCGCAGGGAATCCCTTCACCTGCCATCTAGCAGATGCCTTTACCTGCAGATACCTAAACATGTTTCCCGGGGGAGCCCAAATTTCTCGTCCAACTCCCCCAGGCTCGCAAACCTCCCGTCGATAAACAGGTCCCCCAGCTGTCTAATGCCCGCTCTGTACCATCCCTGAAATCCCCCATCCATGTTCCCCGGGACGAACCTATGGTTCCCCCTTAACGGAGCCTTCATCGAGCACCCAACTTCTCCCCTATGTCGCCTCCACTGTCCCCAAATCTTGAGGGTAGCCGCCACCACCGGACTCGTGGTATACCTTGTGGGAGGGAGCGGCCACGGCGCCGTTACCAGGGCCCCCAGGCTTGTATCCCCACAGGACGCTCTCTCCATCCGTTTCCATACTGCCCCCTCCCCCTCCATCACCCACTTGCGCACCACTGACACGTTGGCCGCCCAGTAGTACCCCGAGAGGTTGGGCAACGCCAGCCCCCCCCATCTCTACCCTGCTCCAAGAAGACCCTCTTCACCCTCGGGGTGCCATGCGCCCAAACAAATCCCATGATGCTGCTGGTTACCCTTTTAAAAAAGACCCTAGGGATAAAGATGGGCAAGCACTGGAAGAGGAACAAGAACCTCGGGAGAACCGTCATTTTGACGGATTGCACTCTGCCCGCCAACGACAGCGGCACCATGTCCCACCTTTTAAATTCCGCCTCCATCTGCTCCACTAGTCTGGTGAAGTTAAGCTTATGGAGAGTCCCCCAACTCCTGGCCACCTGCACCCCCAGGTACCTGAAACTCTTCACTGCCCTCCTGAAAGGGAGCCTCCCAATTCCCTCCTCTTGATCTCCCGGGTGCACTACAAATACCGCGCTCTTTCCTAAATTTAGCTTATAGCCCAAAAAGCCCCCAAATTCCGCTAACAGCTCATTACCCCCGGCATTCCCCCCTCTGGGCCCGCCACATATAACAGCAGGTCGTCTGCATACAGCGATACCCGGTGCTCCTCCCCACCCCGCACCAGACCCCTCCATCTCCCTGACTCCCTCAACGCCATAGCCAGCGGTTCAATCGCCAGTGCAAAGAGCAGGGGGGACAGGGGGCACCCCTGCCTGGTCCCACGATAGAGCCTAAAGTACTCCGATCTCCTTCCATTTGTGACTACACTCGCCATCGGAGCCGCGTAAAGCAGCCTCACCCATTTGATGAATCCCTCCCCAAATCCAAACCCCTCCAGCACCACCCCACTCAACTCTATCAAACGCTTTCTCTGCGTCCAGCGCCACCACTATCTCCGCTTCCCCTCCACTGCCGGCATCATGATAACATTGAGCAGTCTCCGCACATTCGTGTTGAGCTGCCGCCCCTTGACAAATCCTGTCTGATCTTCGTGAATCACCTCTGGCACACAATCCTCTATCCTGGTAGCCAGGATCTTCGCCAGCAACTTAGCGTCTGCGTTAAGGAGTGAGATAGGCCTGTATGATCCACACTGCAAGGGGTCCTTATCCCACTTCAGGATCAAAGAGGTCAGTGCCCGCGACATCGTCGGGGGAAAAGCCCCCCCTCCCATGCCTCATTGAAGGCTCGCACCAGCAGGGTACCCACCAGGTCCGCATACTTTTTGTAAAATTCCGCCGGGAACCCGTCCGGCCCCGGGGCCTTACCTGACTGCATTTGTCCGGTTCCCCTGACTAGCTCCTCCAACTCTATCGGCGCTCCCAGCCCCTCTACCAGCCTCTCTTGAACCCTTGGGAAACATAGCCTGTTCATGAAGCTCTCCATCCCCTCTCTCCCTCGGAGGTTCCGACCGGTACAGTTCCTCGTAGAAGTCCCTAAAGACCCCGTTTACTTCTGTCCCCTTCTGCACTACATTTCCACCCCCATCCTTCACTCCACCAATTTCCCTAGCCGCATCTCGCCTACGGAGCTGATGCGCCAACATCCTGCTCGCCTTCTCTCCATACTCATATACCGTGCCCTGCGCCCTCCTCCACTGTGTCTCCGCCTTTCTGGTGGTCAACAAGTCAAATTTGGCCTGCAAACTGCACCGTTATCCCAGCAACCCTTCCTCCGGTGCCTCCGCAATACTCCTGTCCACATCCAGGAGCTCTCCCACCAGTCTCTCCCTCTCCTTCCTCTCCCTCCTTTCCCTATGGGCCCGGATGGATATCAGCTCCCCCCGGATCACTGCTTTCAGAGCCTCCCAGACCATCCCCACCCGGACCTCCCCCATATCATTGGTATCCAGATACCCCTCAATGCTTCTCCGAACCCTCTTACACACCTCCTCCTCCGCCAGCATCCCCACATCCAGGCGCCAGAGCGGGCGCTGGTCCCGCGCCTCTCCCATCTCCAGATCAACCCAGTGCGGGGCATGGTCCGAAATCGCTATGGCCGAGTACTCGGCATCTTGCACCCTCAGAATCAATCCCCTGCTCAGGACAAAAAAGTCTAACCGGGAATAAACCCTATGGACATGAGAGAAAAAGGAATACTCCCGCGCTCTCGGTCTCCCAAACCTCCAGGGATCCACCCCTCCCATCTGGTCCATGTATCCCCTGAGCACTTTGGCCGCTGCCGGTCTCCTACCCGTCCTTGAACTGGACCGGTCCAGTGGGGGATCCAGCACTGTGTTAAAATCTCCCCCCATGATCAGGCCCCCTGCCTCCAGGTCCGGGATGCGGCCCAACAATCGCCTCATGAAGCCAGCATCATCCCAATTCGGGGATATACCAGCACCATCTTCTCTCCCTGCAGCCTACCCTTCACCATAATATATTTGCCCTCCTTGTCCGACACCACCTCAGCCACCTCAAACGCCACCCTCTTCCCCACCAGAATTGCCACCCCCCGGTTCTTCGCGTCCAATCCTGAGTGATAAACCTGCTCCACCCACCCCTTCCTCAGACGAACCTGGTCCGCCACCTTCAGGTGGGTCTCCTGGAGCATAGCCACGTCCGCCTTCAACCCCCTCAGATTGGAAAATACCCTGGTTCTCTTAACCGGCCCGTTCAGCCCCCTCACGTTCCAGGCAATCAGCCGGATCAGAGGGCAACCCGCCCCCCTCCCCCGCCGGCTAGCCATAGCTTATCAGATGTTCGCCCCAAGCCAGCACACCCCGCCCGACCTGTTCCCCGTGGCGATAACGCCTCTCCTCTTCCCCCCCGGCCCCCACTGGCTCCTTCCTAGTCATTCCAGCAGCAACCCGGTATCTCCCCCCCCCCCCCCCCCCCCCCCCCCCACCCCCCAGGCTAGGACCCCTCCCAGCCGCGACGCACCCTCCATGGTACTTCCGTGAGTCAGCTGACTTCTGCTGACCCCGGCAGCTCCCGCCAAAACCTATCCCCTCCCGGCATGGGGTCATCCCCCTCTTGCCACACCTCCTTGGCATTGCTTCAGCGCGGGAAAGAAGACCCGTAGAGGCCCCGCCCCCACCGCCAGCTCCACCCCCCCTGCCCCGCAGCGCAGGAAACCAGAGGAAAGCCCGCGCTTTCACACTGCCACACCCCACCCTTCTGACGCAGTTCCCCAAAATCCAGTTTCACCTCAATCCCCAGCCCCGTACAGAAGAGAACATATAGAACACAAACCCCCAACACTCCCCACCTACCCCACAACCATACCCAACAAACAAACCCACCCGTAAACAGAGCAAACAGAAAACCAGCAGACATAACACACATGTCGAAGTTAAAAAAGTTGAAACAAAACAGCAACAGCGGAACCAACGACGGCCAAAGTATGTCCCCAGACCCTAGTTCGAGTCCAGCTTCTCCGCCTGTACAAAGGCCCACGCCTCCTCCGGGGACTCGAAGTAATGGTGCCGGTCCTTGTATGTCACCCACAGGAGTGCAGGCTGCAGCATTCCAAACCTGACCTGCTTGGCATGAAGCACCGCCTTCGTCCGGTTGAACCCGGCCCGCCGCTTAGCCACCTCCGCATTCCAGTCCTGGTAGATCCTCACTACCGAATTCTCCCATTTACTGCTCCTCTCTTTCTTGGCCCAGCGCAGCACACACTCCCGGTCACTGAATCGATGGAACCGCACCAGCACCGCCCTCGGGGGCTCATTTGCCTTGGGCCTCCTGGCCATCACTCTGTGAGCTCCCTCAAGCTCCAGGGGCAAATGGAAGGACCCCGCTCCCATCAACGAGCTCAGCATCGTGGTCACATACGCCGGGAGATCCGACCCCTCCAGCCTCTCCGCCAGGCCCAGGATCCTCAGATTCTTTCGCCTTGTGCGAACGTCCAGCTCCTCCAAGCGGTCCTGCCACTTTTTATGAAGTGCCTCGTGCAACTCCACTTTCCCCACGAGGACCACGGCCTCCTCCTCCCTTTCAATGGCCTGCTGCTGCAACTCCCGGATAGACACCTCCTGGGCCGCCTGGGTCCCAAGCAGCTTGTTCGTAGTTGCATTCATGGAGTCCAGCAGCTCAGCCTTCAGCTCCACAAAACAACGCAGGAGAGAGGCCTGTTGCTCCTGCGCCCACTTCCACCAGTCCTCGGGTGTTGCGCCGGCCGCCATTTTGTTTTCCTTCCCCCGTTTTTTTGGGGAGCTGCTGCAGCTTCTTTCTTCGTCCCACTCCGGGTGAGCACCATATAGTGTGGGACAAGTTCCTCCAGGTACCTTCCCTCACCGGGATGCGTTAAAACAGCGCCGTTTGGGGCCCTTGAAACGGCCCAAAAGTCCCTAAATAGCGGGAGCTGCCGAACGTGAAGTCCTTCCTATTAGCTATGTATAATGTATTTAAATTAGAGCCCTGCATTTATTGCACAAAGTCATTGTAAGTATGCAAAAGGAATATTTTCTTTTTATTTTTTTTATTCTCCTCCTTTTTCACATTTTCTCCCGAATTTACACCCACCAACAATAAACAATAATCAGCAACAGATATGTCAATTCCCATGTTTTCAACAAACAATTGGTATATTTGGGAGCTTTACAGTACAGTCCTGAATAGATGTCCAAATTTGTTATTGCGTGCCACACAACTTCTCTATCGTATGGCATCTGCTCTCATTACCAGCTGTGCAGTAAGATGTACAAGGGAGAGGAACAGAGGCAGTGGCCAAAAGATTCACTATCAACCTGCGATCTAAGAGATAAGCTCATCAAAGTAAACACTTCAACGTAACTAGCATTCCCAAACAGTTTGATATTCTTACCACTCTTCTCAGCGACATCATCCAAATGTCTTCCTTCTCTTCAAACTTATGGATCTTGCCCTCATATCAGTGTGAAAACACCAACATAAAATTCAGATCAAAAAACAAATTTATTGAGGGCAACATGGTGGCGCAGTGAGTAGCACTGCTGCCTCGTGGCGCTGAGGTCCCAGGTTCGATTCCGCCTCTGGGTCACTCTCCGTGTGGAGTTTGCACATTCTCCCCATGTTTGTGTGGGTTTCACCCCTACAACCCAAAGATGTGCAGGGTAGGTGGATTGACCCCGCTAAATTGTCCCTTAATTGGAAAAAATGAATTGGGTACTCTAAATATATTTTTAAAAACAAATTTATCAAACACATCATGTCAGCATTCACACACGAAGACTGATCTTCCTTGTTCAAGCCCTTACTGCCTGTCTTGAGTGCTCATTTTCCTATACTGGAGCTTTTATGAGTGACATCCCCAACTTCAAGTCTTGTTTGGTTGAGCACGCTGAGTTTCCATTGAGGACACATCAGATGAGCTTGGAGGATGACTTCGAGGAGTTGTGGGCCTATATGCCGTAGCTGTAGAGAGCAGCATCTCAATGTGAGCTGTAGCAAGCTGGCAGTCCAATAAGGCAAGCTACAATAGAAGCTGTCGACACAAAGGTTGGTGGAATTGCAGATAGCAATGAGGATAGTGATGAGGATATAGCAGGATTTAGATCGTTTGGAGACTTGCGCGGTGAGATGGCAGATGGAGCTTAATCGGACAAATGCGAGGTAATGCATTTTGGAAGGTCTAATACAGGTAGGGAATATACAGAACGGTATGGTAGAACCCTCAAGGGTAGTTAGCGAGATCTTGGTGTACAGGTCCACAGGTCATTGAAAGGGGCAACACAGGTGGAGAAAGTAGTCAAAAAGGCATATGGCATGCTTGCCTTCATTGGCCGGGTTATGAGTATAAAAATTGGCAACTCATGTTGCAGCTGTATAGAACCTTAGTTCGGCCACACTTGGAGTATAGTATTCAATTCTGGTTGCCACACTACCAGAAGGATGTGGAGGCTTTGGAGAGGGTGCAGAAGATATTTACCAGGATGTTGCTTTTTATGGAGGGCATTAGCTATGAGGAGAGGTTGAATAAATTTGGTTTGTTCTCACTGGAACGACGGAGGTTGAGGGGCGACCTGATAGAGGTCTACAAAATTATGAGGGGCATAGACAGAGTGGATAGTCAGAGGCTTTTTCCCCGGGTAGAGGGATCAATTACTAGGGGGCATAGGTTTAAGATGCGAGGGGCAAGGTTTAGAGTAGATGTATGAGGCAAGTTTTTTACACAGAGGGTAGTGGGTGCCTGGAACTCGCTACCGGAGGAGGTGGTGGAAGCAGAGACGATAGTGACATTTAAGGGGCATCTTGACAAATACATGAATAGGATGGGAATAGAGGGATACGGACCCCGGAAGTGTAGAAGATTTTAGTTTAGGTGTGCAGCATGGTCGGCGCAGGCTTGGAGGGCTGAAGGGCCTGATCCTGTGCTGTACTTTTCTTTGTTCTTTGTTCTGTCAGATTTGTCATCAAATGTTCCGTCGTGATGGGTTCCACGATGCTGCTGATAGATCTGACCACTGTTAAGTCAGAATGGACTTCTCCATGTTCTGTGACATTATTTGCGAACTCTCTGGCACTAAGCATTTGCCGTATGTCCAGAAACCTTCCGTAACCTGGGCTCTCAAATTCAGCATTTGAATTCTCTGCAGCAGAACTATTATGCAAACGTACCTTGCGCCAAGCTGGTGCCTGTAGTGCCCTAGTCCTCCGCCCAAACTACTGCACATTTGCACTTGTCATCACATGCAGATTCCTATTCATACCTCACCTCTACAGTTCAAGTAGTGTTAATATCTGAGCGGGTACTTGTGTAAGTCAGATCAGGTAACAGTGCAGTATTCAGGATTACTGGGCTCCTCTTTCCCTACTGGTTAAGGGACTTTGACATTCTCAGCAGATGAAGAGGGTTGTGGGTTAGCTTGTGGTGTGAGAAAGAGCAGAGAGAAGTGAATTGTGAAAGCACCTCTAGCCTACCGAGGAAAATGCCAATAGGGTGCAAATATTGTGTTTGAAGATCAGCCATGATCTTATTGAATGGTGGAGCAGGTTTGAGGGGACCACCCATGTGCTTATTTCTTCTGTTATTATCATGCAGTGTGTGTCAAGTGGGGGAGAGGATTAGATATAAATAAACCCTGCATAACATCTCCTCCATCATCACCAGTGGCCTGAGATCTGTTGTCCTTTCCAGAGGTGGCCAGGGCACTCTCTGTGAGGAAGGAGAAAACATCTATTGATGGAGAGGGTGTGTCGCTGGGCCCTTCCTCCTCCAGTGGCATTCATGCCTTGTAGAGTGTTCAACCTCCTCCTGCATGAAAGAGGAGTTTTAATATGAATTTTGTGAGATGCTTGTAGAATGTGGTTGCCATGGTGGAATAGCTGACAGTATATGCCAGTTTGTGAGGGGAAGGAGGTTTAGTGTGGTGAATGCAGGACATTGCAAGGTCATTGGCGATGGTAGCAATGGTAAATGCTGTCAGTGTTGTCATTCATAGTAATAATAATAACCGCTTATTGTCACAAGTAGGCTTCAATGAAGTTACTGTGAAAAGCCCCTAGTCGCCACATTCCGGCGCCTGTTCAGGGAGGCTGTGAACGGGACTTGAACCCACGCTGCTGGTCTTGTTCTGCATTACAAGTCAGCTGTCTTAGCCCACTGTGCTAGACTAGCCTCTGGTTGTGGAAATAATTTAGCAGTCCTTCACTCCTTTTAAAGTTCCTTATCTCAGCCTTGCTGTCAGATGGAACAATATCGGGTGACTGGGCATTTCTCTACAGGAAGAAAAAGTGAAAACATGCTTCCAGCAGATAGATTGTTGGTCTTCCTCAGTCTGTTAGTGATCAACAGTTTGACTGGCTTCCTCTTAGTGAGTTTCAGTCAAGGCCAGAGAAAGAGCAACGGCCGATTTTCCTGCATACATTGTTACACCAAAGCCTATTTCCTACAAACTTATTTTTCTTTCTGCACCATACAATATTGAGGAAAAACCTCAATAACTATAGCCAAGAACATGTAAATTCTCTCACAAATCCCTCCCAAAGAGAGTTTTGCCATATTTGCTGGCAAAGGCAGCTAGCTGGTTACAGGGCTATGTTCTTGCTTTTGAAGGCAATCCTTTGAAGAAGTGAGGGGCATTGTAATCGCCAGCCTGCATTCAAAGAAACCCCGGGAGCTACAAGCAGGTAATATTCCACTGGGTAACTGATGTTCTTCAGGGTTGGTGCACAGCAGAAAGAGGAAGAGAACTATTTTACCAGGAGTGTTATTGCTGTATCCCATTGGATTTCCAGAGTTTTAGAATCATAGAATTTACAGTGTGGAAGGAGGCTATGCGGCCCAGTGAGTCTGCACCGACCCTTGGACAGAGCACCCCACCCAAGCCCACACCTCACCCCATCCAAGCAACCCAGTAACTCCACCCAATCATTTTGCACACTAAGGACAATTTAGCATGACCAATCCTCCTAACCTGCTAATCTTTGGACTGTGGGAGGAAACTGGAGCACCCGGAGGAAACCCACGCAGACACGGGGAGAATGTGCAGACTCCGCACAGTGTCCCAAGCCGGGAATTGAACCTGAGACTATGGAGCTGTGAAGCAACAGTGCTAAGCATTGTGCTAGCTTGCCACCCTTTCTCAAAGGTTAGAATTAAGCATGTATCCATAGCAGTTCATGAACAACAATTTTGAGACTAAATTTAAATTTCAAAATTCTTCTGATAATATAGAGATGAAAAGCCAAAAGAGAAAATGCTGAAAAATCTCACGTCTGGCAGCATTCATAGGGAGAGAAAAGAGCTAATGTTTCGAGTCCAGATGACCCTTTGTCAAGCTAAAAGGCATATCAAATGGGAGATATTTATACTGTGGGTTATCCCTACAGATGCTGCCAGACCTGCTGAGATTTTCCAGCATTTACTCTTTTGGCTTCAGATTCCAGCATCCGAAGTAATTTGTTTTTATACAGATGAAAACCCACCTATTTCAGGCTAAGGGCAGTTACCTGAAATGTTAACTTAGCCATTACTCCTGAGGTTGAACTCCCTGTCCATGTGATTGTCCATTAACTGTTTTTATTTTAGACAAGCTGGTTATATCAATGGTAGAGATAATCAGTAATCAATTAAAAACAGGACACAACAGTAGACTTGTCAAGTACCTGAAGAGAAGAAAATTAAGGTTTTGTGTGTTGAGTAATTTCCTTCATTTTCCTCCTTGGACTTTAGATTTTCAAAAATTAGTTTAAAAAAAAATTCTAGTCATGAATACATGCAGAAAAAGAAAGCCTGACATTTGCATGACACCTTTTGTAATCAGGATGTCGATGAAGGGCAGCACGGCAGCACAGTGGGTACCACTGTTGCTTCACAGTTCCAGGGTCCCAGGTTCGATTCTCGGTTTGGGTGACTGTCCGTGCGGAGTCTGCACATTCTCCCGGTGGCTGCATGGGTTTCCTCTGGATGATCCAGTTTCCTCCCACAAGTCCCGAGAGACGTGCTGTTAGGTGAATAGGGCATTCTTAATTCTCCTTCTGTGTACCCGAACAGGCGCTGGAATATAGGGGCTTTTCACAATAACTTCATTGCAGTGTTAATGTAAGGCTACTTGTGACAATAAAGATTCTGAAGTACTTTTGAAGTATTGGGACTGTTATAATGTAAGGAATGTCGCAGCCAGTTTACACACAGCAAGTTCCCACGGAACGCCTAAGTGATAGTGACCAGTTTTATTTTAGCGATGTTGGTGAGATTGGTCAGTTTAACAGGGATAACTCCATTCCCTTTTCTTCGTAATAGTGCCCAAGGATCTTTACGTCCACCTGAGAGAACAGACAGGGCCTCGGTTTAAATATTTCAAAAACAGACACACACTCCCTCAGTACTGCACCGGAGTGTCAGGTCTGATTTTTGTGCTCAGGTCTCTGCAGTGGGACCTGAACCTACAACCTTCTGACTCCAAGGTGAGAGGGCCATGCCTGACACATAAATTAAGACGTGATTATCACCTTGATAGGGAGCCAGTCTTCAGCTTCAATTCTGTGAGTAAGGGACTTCTCAGAAAACTCTGCTACATTTGCATGCCGGCTGCATAAGTATATGTTACAGCAGAGACCAGAGAGGCTATTTTCGACTTGTCACCCAGATGTGAAAGTAATATTGCGGGTCAGCCATTCCATTATAGAAACAAATAGATTTTCAGTTCAGAAATGATGTAGGTTCCAAGGCTGATCTGCTTACTTCTTTCACTTTTAGTGAGCAGCAATTTTACTGATTTAAAATTGATAAATATCCAAACTAGAGGTAAAAAAAGGAAATTACCTTCAATGTATGCTGCAGGTAAATATTTTAATGAGCAAAAACACCGTGGGGAAGACAGCAATTTCAATCAAAATGTTCCCATAACGATTTCAAAAATATATTTTTTGTCCCTACATTTTAATTAAAAAGATTATAATGATAGAAATTGCAGAATAGCTAGCTGGTGATCTTCTCTATCCAGGCCAATATTGAATTTTCAATATCACTCCATAAACCAGAATTAACAGTAAGGAACACTGACCGTAAGACGAGAAGATATAGGAACAGAATTAGATCTTTTCATTCATCGAGCCTGCTCTGCCGTTCAATCATGGCTGATATTTTTCTCATCCCCACTGATCTTGCAGCACGACCGCACAGTGGTTAGCACAGTTGCTTCACAGTTCCAGGGTCCCAGGTTCGATTCCTGGCTTGGATCACTGTGGAGTCTGCACGTTCTCCCCGTGTCTGCATGGGTTTCCTCCGGGTGCTCCGGTTTCCTCCCACAGTCCAAATATGTGCAGGTTAGGTGGATTGGCCATGATAAATTGCCCTTAGTGTCCAAAAAGGTTAAGTGGGGTTACTGTGTTACGGGGATAGGGTAGAGTCGTGGGCTTGAGTAGGGTGCTCTTGCCAAGGGCCGGTGCAGCCTTGATGGGCTGAATGGCCTCGATGCACTGTAAATTCTATGATCTATGATCTGCACTCAACACAATGGACGGAATCTGCTTACCTTTGAAAATATTCATCAATTTGGGACAAATGCGGGTTACAGCCCTGAAGCGTGCATCAAAATCAAAACTGATTAGACGAAGCTCGAAGCAGGGTGATCTTCTCTGGCCAAATCATTTGAGACATGTGTATGGCTTTCCTGTCCCCGGCTCATTATTGGGATATGGAGCTTCCACCCAATGAGAGCGGACCAAACTGACAAACCCCTCTTCTTCCGTCATATCAGAATTCCTGCAAATGGTTCCACAGTTTTAAAACTGTGGGCAGCACGGCGGCACAGTGGTTAAAACTGTTGCTTCACAGCACCAGGGACCCAGGTTTGATTCCGGCCTTGGGTCACTGTGCGGTGTTTGCACATTCTCCCCGTGTCTACATGGGTTCTCTGGGTGCTTTGGCTTCCTTCCACAGTCCAAAGGTGTGCAGGTCAAATGGATTGGCCATGCTAAATTGAAGCTTAAGTGTCCAAAGGTTAGGTGAGGTTACGGAGTTGCCAGTCGGCACCGGAGTAATGTTGACAATTAATAATGATGCTCTTTAGAGTCGCCAGGTATCAAATGATACCACCAAAGGCTTTACCAGATATCGCTCAAAGGACCACACAACCAGTTAGTCAGTTCAAGTTCAAAGATGGTTTATTTACACACAAGGATTACTTCGACATGCAACACAAAACACTACAAGTTATCCTACAGCTAACAACTACAATAACCTATACTTAACTTCAGGGCAACCGGCTCTATGCAGATTGACAAGGCCTTTGTCTGGATCTTGCATGGCTGGACGGAAGAAGTGGCTCTGTTTCTGCTGGGCTCTTCCGTCTGGTAGAGATCGTTGGTCTTGAACTTGTCTGTCTGGTCGTTATGCTGCACTTGGGTTGGCATAGGCCGGATCTAAGAGAGTCCGAGCACATGGCTGTGTCAATTCTTATCCCTCTGGGATTTCGCGCTCTTTGGGGCTGTCCTTAACTTGGACCCAATAATTTGACAGGCTTCCATCACTGCCTTCGATTTTTGCCAATAAAGGGGCGTGTCCTCAGCGGTCATTGACCTTGGCTGTTTGGGCTCCCTGAGTAAAGGGAATGGCGCCGATTAGTTTGTATCTGTATCGGTTACCTGAGCACAGTTCTTTTGTTCTGGGGAAATGGGCCATTAGAACGCAAACGAGCGGGGGTTTCAATCGCGTCTAGCTATCTGGGTTGCAAATACACACACAAGCTCTGAGTCTGTCTGAGTCCTGGGTTGGCCATAATTCCCATGGTCCTTTGCAGGTGGCCATCTGAGATTGACACAATGGGGATAGGGGTGGGGCCAAAATTCTATTCCATGTCCACAATTGCTAAGGACAACTGTAGCTGTCCTACTGCTACCTTGGTTAAGCTCAATTGGCTGAGTACAGACCAAGGATTGAACCAGAGGTTGGTGGATCCATGTGCATTTAATTTTCTGAGATAAAGTAATGAGTGTTGCCAAGAATTTCACAACCTTGTGTATATAACAGAAAACTAACATGTTCCAACAGGCAAAGAAATATCTAAGTAATGTTCCAACTTGTTTATTTGTTCAGCAGCTTTAATTTACTGATTACACAGTACTGAAGCAAACATCTCAGCCTAACAATTCCTGCTACACCACAATGTTGTTGGAATCCTGACTGGGCGGAATGTCTGGCTGTCAACTGATCTTGATGCTGATCCTAAAATATATCCCAAGATTAGTGCATTTGTGTACCAGGTAGCAGGTAGGGATTATGAATATGCACACCCATAAGTCTTTCTGCACCTGTGTCTCCTTTCAAATCATGTCAGTTACTACTGATGAGACACGGTTAGTCGGTGAAGCATCAAGCACAAGGGAGCTGGAACGAGGAGTGAAAATGCAAACCAGGGCGGCACTGTGGCACAGTGCTTAGCACTGCTGCCTCATGATGGCGAGGAACCGGGTTCGATCCCGGCCCCGGGTCACTGTCCATGTGGAGTTTGCACATTCTCCCCGTGTCGGCATGGGTCTCACCCCCACAACCCAAAGACGTGCAGGGAAGGTGGACTGGCCATGCAGAAATTGTCCCCAAATTGGAAAAAAAATGAATTGGGTACATTAAATTTTTTAAAAAGAAAAAAAAAAGAAAATGCAAACCGCCTGAGTTCGGAAAAGCATCAGGGGATGACAGCCCCCGATGTAGAGCCTTCTGATCCTAATCTCACTGATTGTGTTCTGTATGGAAGGATGTTGAACAAACCTCACAATCCTGTGGAACTACTGAGGACAACCTCAGAAGATGCGAGGTAGATGGTGTGAGTTTCAGTGGAGTTCAATACCATCCATTGTGGCCAGCACATATAATTGGAAGGAGGCGAGCCAAGGTTACCCAGACAGATGATATAGCAGCCCGGTCTACTACAGAGTCATGTCCAAAATATCTACGCTGATCTAATTCTGGTTTCTTGACCCATCTGATTTTAATTATTTCACCACTGGCAACATACCTTCGGCTGCCAGCCCTAAACTATGGAATTTCCTTCCTAAATCTCTCCACCTCTCGATTATTCTTTCCTCCATTAAAATGCTCCTTAAAGGGGCTGGTTTAGCTCACTGGGCTAAATCGCTGGCTTTTAAAGCAGACCAAGCAGGCCAGCAGCACGGTTCGATTCCCGTACCAGCCTCCCCGGACAGGCGCCGGAATGTGGCGACTAGGGGCTTTTCACAGTAACTTTATTGAAGCCTACTCGTGACAATAAGTGATTTTCATTTTCATTTCATTTCATAAAGCTATTTTTTGTCCAAAGTTATGGCCATCTGCCTTAATATCTCCTTATGTGGCTCAGTGTCAAATTGTCTAACTCTCCTACGAAGTTGCTGTATAAGTCCAAAGTATTGTTATTACCTCCACAGGAGAGCCACCCCAGTCGCAACAAGCACTGTTTTTTTTAGCAATGCAGCCAATTTGCATAGAGCAAGGGAAATGCATGATCAGTAAATCTGCTTTCATGGTTCTAGTCGAAGCAGGAATATTAGCCAGGACATTGAAACTTTAATTTAGCTATCATGGGATCATTTGCATCTACTTGAACAGGCAAATGGAGAAAGTTAAATGTGTCATCCAAAAGAAACAAAGAAAAGTACAGTACAGGACCAGGCCCTTCAGCCCTCCAAGCCTGTATCCACCACTCTGTCCATCTAACTTAAAACCTTCTACAAGTCTGGAGTCCATTTCCCACTATTCCCATCCTATTCATGTGATTGAATGTCTCCCTTAAATGTCACTATCGTACCTGCTTCCACCACCTCCTCCAGCAGCGAGTTCCAGGCATCCACTATCCTCTATGTAAAAAACTTCCCTTGCACATCTCCTCTAAATTTTGCCCCTTGCACCTTAAACCTATGTAGTAATTGACGCTTGCACCCTGGGAAAAGTTTTTGACTATCCACTCTGACCATGGGCGAAATTCTCCGACCCCCAGCAGGGTAGGAAAATCGCCTGGGGGCGCCTAAAATCCCGCCCCCGCTGTGGCAGAGATTCTCCGCCACCCGGAAAGTGGCATCGGCGGAATCTCGCCACTCCGATCGGAGAGGCCCCTGCGGTGATTCTCCGGCCCGGATGGGCCAAAGTCCCGCCGCTGGGAGACCTCGCCCGCCGCCGAAGTTTAAACCACCTCTGGAATGGCGGGCTCAGCGGCGCGAGCAGGCCCCCGGGGTCCTGGGGGGGCGGTGGGCGATTGAACCCCGGGGGGTGCCCCCACGGTGGCCTGGCCCGCGATCGGGGACCCCCGCTCAGACTCTGGGCCAGTGCCCTGGCTGCACTATGTTCTTCCGCGGCCGCCATGGCCTCCGCCATGGCGGAAGTGGAAGAGAACCCCACATCGCGCATGCGCCGGCAGTGACGTCAGCGGCCACTGACGTCACTGCCGGCGCATGCGCGGACCGGTAAACGCTTTTCGGCCAGCCCCACTGCCGGGGGCGCCAGTTTTTTGTGCCAGTCTTCTGGTGCTAACCGCTCCAGCGCGGGGCTGGTCCCCAAAGGTGGGGAGAATTCCCCACCTTTGGGGAGGCGCGACCCGAGTGGTTGGCGCCACTCCCCTACTCCGGGACCCTCCGTCACGCCGGGTAGGGGAGAATGCCACCCCATGTCTCTCATAATTATGTTGACTTCTATCAGGTCGCCCCTCAACCTCCGTCTTTCTAGTGAGAACATACCTAATTTGTTCAACCTCTCCTCATAGCTAATGCCCTCCATACCAGGCAACATCCTGGTAGACCTCTTCTGTCCTCTTTCAAAGCCTCCAAATCCTTCTGGTAGTGTGGCAACCAGAATTGAACACTATGGGTGCGATTCTCCGCTCCCACGCCGGGTGGGAGAATCGCGGGAGGGCCACTCTGGCACCCCCCCGCGATTCTCCCACCCCCCCCAAAATGGCGTGTCGCGTTTTGCAACACGCTGCTCGGAGAATTGCGGGCCGCCGTTTTTCACGGCGACCCGTGATTCTCCGACCCGGATGGGCCGAGCGGCCTGCCGTTTCTGACCGGTTCACGCCGACGGCAACTGTACCTGGTTGCTGCCGGGGTGAACATGGTGCCAAAAGCTGGTTTGTGGCTTGTGGGGTCCGAGAGGGGAGTGAGCACCACGGCCGTGCTCGGGAGGGGACTGGTCCGCGATCGGTGCCCAACGATCGTCGGGCCAGCGTCTCAAAGGGACGCACTCTTTCCCCTCCACCGCCCCGGAACATCAAGCCGCCACGTCTTGCAGGGCAGCAGAGGGGAAGACGGCAACCGCGCATGCACAGCCGACGTCATTAGGAGCGCCAGCCGCGTCATTCTCGGCGCGCCGGTCCTTGATACCAGCGACAAGGCCCCGCGGCTGAGATTTACGGCACGGCCCTCCTAGCCCCCCCGGGGGGGGCGGGGGGGGGGGGGGGGGAATAGGGGGCGAGGAGCTTCTCCGACGCCGTCCTGAGCCTCTCCGGGTTTCATGACGCCGTCGGGCCTTGCGGAGAATTCCGCCCTATATTCCAAGTGTGGCCTAACTACGGTTCTATGTAGCTGCAGCATGATTTGCCAATTTTTATACTTATGCCCCGGCCCATTAAAGCAAGCATGTTATATGAATTTTTGACTAACTTCTCCATCTGCATTACCACTTTTAGTGACCTGTGGACCTGTACACCCATCCCTTGAGAGGAAGATAGAGAACCTAGTGGAATGGTGTAACGATAACAAACTCTCCCTCAATGTCAGCAAAACTAAAGAGCTGGTCATTTACTTCAGGAATCATAGCACTGTACACACCCCTGTCTGCATCAATTGGGCCGACGTGGAGATGGTTCAAATTCCTAGGTGTGCACATCACCAAAAATCTGTCCTGGTCCACCCACATCGATGCTACGACCAAGAAAGCACAACAGCTCCTATACTTCCTCAGAAAACTAAGGAAGTTCGGCATGTCCACATTGACTCTTACCAACATTTACAGATACACCATAGAAAGCATCCTATCTGGCTGCATCACAATCTGGTAAGCCAACTGCTCGGCCCAAGACCACAAGAAACTACAGAGAGTCGTGAACACAGCCCGGTCCATCACACAAACCTGCCTCCCATCTATTGGCACTGTCCACACCTCCCGCTGCCTTGGGAAAGCGGGCAGCATAATCAAAGTCCCCTCCCACCCGGCTTACTCATTCTTCCAACATCTTCCATCGGGTAGGACATACAAAGGTCTGAGAACACGCACTAATGGGCAGCACGGTAACATAGTGGTTAGCACAATTGCTTCACAGCTCCAGGGTCCCAGGTTCGATTCCCAGCTTGGGTCACTGTCTGTGTGGAGTCTGCACGTTCTCCCCATATGTGCGTGGGTTCCTCCGGGTGCTCCGAATTCCTCCCACAGTCCAAAGATGTGCAAGTTAAGTGGATTGGCATGCTAAATTGCCCTTAGTGTCCAAAATTGTCCTTTAGTGTTAGGTGGGGTTACTGGATTATGCAGATAGCGTGGAGGTGTGGGCTTGGGTAGGGTGCTTATTCCAAGAGCAGGTGCAGACTCGATGGGCCGAATGGCCTCCTTCTGCACTGTAAATTCTATGAACACGCACTAACTTCTCTTTAAATGTCGGAAAGACAAGGGAACTGATCATCGACTTCAGGAAGCGTTGCATGACACATGCTCCTGTCTGCATCAATGGCTCTGAAGTGGCGATGGTTGACGGCTTTAAGTTCCTGGGGGTCACCATCACCAACAGTCTGTCCTGGTCCACTCACGTTGATGCAACAGTCAAGAAAGCCCAACAACGTCTCTACTTCCTACGGAAGCTAAATAAATTCAGCATGTCTGCATTGACTCTCACAAACTTCTACAGTTGTGCCATAGAGAGTGTCCTATGGCTTGGTATGGCAACTGCTTGGTCCAAGATCGCAAGAAACTGCAGAGTGTGGTGAACTCAGCCCGTCGCATCACACAAGCTTGCCACCCTCACATTGATTCTGTATACACCTCCCGCTGCCTCAGGAAGGCACACAGCATTATCAAAGACCCCGCCCACCCAGGTTAAAGTCCAACATGTTCATTTCAAACACTAGCTTTTGGAGCACTGCTCCTTCACCTGAGGAACTTTAACCTGGTGTTGTAAGACTTCTTACTGTGCTCACCCCAGTCCAACGCCGGCATCTCCACATCATCCCTCCCACCCAGGCATTGCCTCCTTCCAGACCTTTCCATCAGGCAGAAGATATAGAAGTCTGAAGACCCGCACATCCAGACATAAGAACAGCTTCTTCCCCACAGCTACAAGACTCCTCAACGACTCCCCCTCGGACTTATCTGTTCCCTGTAAGAACACTATTCATGACACCCTATGCTGCTCTTGCTCTGTATTTGCTTTGTTGGCCCCTTGTTCTGCACTGTAACCAATTACTGTTTGTCAATGTACCATTTCTCAATGTACTCTGTTGATTATTCTTTTTGTCTACTATGTAGGTACTGTGTACGTCCCTCTGCCGCAGAAAAATACTTTTCACTGTACTTCAGCACATGTGACAATAAATCAAATCAAATCAACAGATTCAAAAACACCTTCTTTCCCGCTGTTACCAGACTCCAAATTACCCTCTCATGGACTGATGGACTTATGGATTGATCTGATCTCTTCACACATCTTCTCTACTGAGTAGTACTACACTTCCGAATGCTTCACCCAATGTCTGTGTCTATGTATTTACATTGTGTATTTTATGTTTGCCCTATTGTGTATTTTCTTTTTTTTTAGTTTTTTAAAACTTTTATTACACTTGGATATTTCAGGAGAATTTCCTTCTTACCACTCAGCTCAAAAGGAAAATAGAAGCAAAAATGAAATCTGAAAAGTTGAAGGAACATTATCACCAATTTGAAACTATATTATACAGATCCTGTTATAGAAACAGAGGAATATTATTGACTTAGAACTGTCAGTCCTGCAGACATGAAAACAAAAATGTCTAGAAGCAGCCAGTGTCACCCTGAGGCTGTGCAGAATTACTGGTACATCCGCCAGGCTCTGCTCCAACCCCTGCCCCCCATTCCACCCAACTTACTCCCTATTTCCATGCCTCCAGAGTTGCTGCAGTATCCCCCAGCACCGTTGCTGCTTCCGCCGTGGCGACCATAAGAGCCCATATTGCTCTGGCCCACGTTACCAGCATAACTGGACATCCCATGGTTCCCCGAGCTCCCATAACCACCCTGGCCCCCATTGCATGGCCTACATAGTTACTGCCACAGCCACCAGATCCTCCTCCCGCAGTGGAGTTCAAGAACAGCTCAATGTATCGATGTTGCATATGAGCCTTATCCTTAGACATTGCAGCTACTGCATCCTCATGTGTTTCAAATTCGACATCAGCCTCCCCCGTTGCTCGACTATCACTTCCATACTCCAGGTGGATACACAGAGGATTCAGAGGGGAAAAGAAATACACACACAATTACACACAATTTACAGTGCAGAAGGAGGCCATTCGGCCCATCAAGTCTGCACCGGCTCTTGGAAAGAGCACCCTACCCAAGGTCATCACCTCCACCCTATCTCCATAATCCAGTAACCACACCCAACACTAAGGGCAATTTTGGACACTAAGGGCAATTTAGCATGGCCAATCCACCTAACCTGCACATCTTTGGACTGTGGGAGGAAACCGGAGCACCCGGAGGAAACCCACGCACACACGGGGAGGATGTGCAGACTCCGCACAGACAGTGACCCAAGCCGGAATCGAACCTGGGATCCTGGAGCTGTGAAGCATTTGTGCTATCCACAATGCTACCGTGCTGCCCCGTGATGGGTGACACCATCCTCCCTTGCCCGGAATGGCAGGCCCCGCATGTGCACAAAGTGTCCAGTCATGTAGCCTGAGCTGGCATCTCCAGCCTCTCCATATCCATGGTTACCCATACCTCTGCTTCCTCTCATTGCCTTAGGTCCATCGTAATCATCACTGC
Source organism: Scyliorhinus canicula (assembly GCF_902713615.1). Taxonomy (NCBI): domain Eukaryota; kingdom Metazoa; phylum Chordata; class Chondrichthyes; order Carcharhiniformes; family Scyliorhinidae; genus Scyliorhinus; species Scyliorhinus canicula. The sequence goes on from NC_052149.1 coordinate 38,927,755, forward strand.
CATAGCCATAGTTGTCATATCCATTGTTATCGCCATACCCACTGTACCCACCACCATATCCTCCGCCTCCACATCGCATTCGATCATATGGTCCTCGCTGGGGACCAATGCGATAGTAACCACCTTGCCCCATTGGCCGGTGATATGGGCCCGGTCTCTGTCCCTTTAACCTCTTTGGTGGATCATAGTACGCTCTAACCTCAGCCTCTGCCTCTTTTAAAGATTTCAATATATCTAAGCCCTATTCTTTCCTTGTGTTTCCCCAGTGCTTTTTCTGCTATTTCCTTTGAAGCTAACTGCACAAAGGCTTTCCCTGTGCTTCTTCCCTGGCAGTCCTTCGGCAAAGTTATCCCATTTGACACGATTTCCAACCCTGTGAAAATCTGAACAATTTCCTCCTTGCTGCAGCCAAATGGAAACCCACGTAGTCGCACTGTGCCATCGTTGGATGTGTCCGGTTGGCTGGTACTGTTATGTTTTAGAACCCAATCCATCTCACTGCCAATAGATTTGAAGACTTCAATATACCCGTGGCCCATATATTTCCGATCTTTTGCCAAAGCCTTTTTGAAGCATTATCCAGATGCACATAAGCTTCGCCGCTTGGACGACCCTCTTTGGGGGTGGTGAATTGCACCCCACCCACACCATTTGGGTTATCACACTCTGAGAAGAACCTGTTCACTTCATCTGGTGTACACAACCATGGAAGGCCACGCACTCGGACAACATAGTCTTCTTCCTTTTTGGGAACCTCAGGCTCTTTCTCTTCTTCATCTTCAGGCTCCAAATTGGTAAAGATTTTGTCTTCCTGCGCCATCGTGTCGTCCCGGTCAGACCCTCAGCGTTCACAAAGCGGGCAGATGGCGCCGACGGCCTCACTCCAACAACCGCACCCAGCAACACTGCACAAAATGGCGCCGGCGCCAGCCGGCTTGATAGCAAGTATCCGTGTATTTTCTTTTCAGGTACACAAACACAATGATCTGTTTGAGCTGCACGCAGAACAATACTTTACTCTGTATCTCAGTACAAGTGACAATAAACCAATCCAATCCAATCTGCCGGCCAATACTCTTAAGGGCTCTGCCATTTACTGTATGAATAACCTAAATCATTGTGCTAATGCATCAACATAAATTTTGTGCTCAAATCCTGGACAGGGATTTGAACCCCCAACTTCTGGTCTCAGAAGGCCATTAACTGCGTCACTACCGTGACTTATTATCTACCATTCCCCTACTTGCCAGTCTTTTGACAATTGTTACACTTATCTAAGATGTTAATTTTAAAATACAGGAGTAACTTGCCACCACCAAGATCGACATCACTCTATTTTCCCAACCCTTTGTGTAGCATGTATACCTGGACTCACTTTTGTAATATAAATTTAAAATACCCAATTCTTTTTTTCCCAATTAAGGGGCAATTTAGCGTGGCCAATCCACCTACCCTGCACATGTTTGGGTTTTGGGGTGAGACCCACGCAGACACAGGGAGAATGTGCAAACTCCACACAGACAGTGACCCGGGGTCGGGACCAAACCCAGATCCTCAGCGCCGTGAGGCAGCAGTGCTAACCGCTGCGCCACTGTGCGACCCCTCGCGTGGACTCACCTTATGTTCCTGACAATCCAGGTGAATTTTTGAACCTGGCTGAATTGTGGAGATTAACAAAGGACATTGCATCTCCACTTTATCTTAAAAGTTATACATTGAGAATCATAAATTATTCATGCTCACTGGCACGCTCATATGAATGTCTGCCGAAAATCTGGATGTCGCATTACCCACCTGCAACAACCTGTGTTTCAATAAAAAATAATATTATTCATCAAGAGCAATGTATTTTTCTTGAATTATGTCCTATAGATAACACCTTTCAACATTTTGTGGAGATCATATAGATCATGTCATCCACTCCTCACTGGAGGGAAAATTTGTATTTTAAAAATAACATGAACTGGGTAGGAATTAAATACCCTACAATCGCCAACTAATTTTAACAACTTGAAATAAATGTTTACTAGCAAGGGAATTAAACAATCTTACCCCTAGAAATAAAGCGAAGGCAACGAATCTCTGCCAAATTTCTGCAGTCCAAGTTAAAAAAGCATTAAGACGCTCCCAAAACCTTACTTGTTGCTGTGATCAATGTAGAAGCAGTCCTGATAAAAACATTGGCTTAATGTTTTGCACTTCCATGGGGATGTTATCAACTCTCTTTGAGCCTCCCAAAATGACTACAAAACGAAAAAAAAAGGATTAATCATTCTCCCAATGCCTTTACCACCTGATAAACGATTGACCATTGATTGAAAGGCTTATTGCACCACTGCACTACATGAAGGAAAGCGGACTCAAACTATTGAGGCAGCACAGATCTGGGCAGCTTGCCACCCATATACGTCTCCAAGGCGACAACTTCAGCACTGTAACAATTTTCTCAAAACAACATTAACTTTTGTCAGACTCCAAGTCATATTACATATATATTTTACCTCAATGTCTAACATGTTTGACATCAATCCCTTTACACTTTTCAAGTCATTAGAGTATTTGTTAGTTCTTGGCATATTTAGGGAGTTCCAAAAACATCTCATTACTAGGCTGGCTCTGTTATCTCATAATTATGTCTGTGGTCACGTTTTAAATAAATACTGTAACATGTCTCAGTTGTAGTTTACATTTTCTCATTCTTCCTAAAATTGTCATTGCACCTTCCCTTGCCAACAGGTTGGCCAGGTTATGGGCATTTGGATGTATCAAATGTGATGTGAAACAATTAGCCCTCTAATTTTGCTTTCTGCCAATGCAGTGTACCTGACCTCTGTCTCATATGTTCTCAAAGGTCAAGAACTCTCTTCTCTGAGAATTGTGGTTCATTTAAATAACCATTAGTGAGTTTTGGCAAGCTCCCCACTATAATAGTCAAGTCCAATCCTACCGTTAACCAGTCTCCATACAGTTTCCTTTTCAGTAGAAGTTGTAATCAACAATGATGGATGAGCCCAGTAATATTAAGGCCAAGTGATATACTGCCACTGCTGCCTCAGCTGAAACCTGCTCGTTCATTTGCAAATAGTTTGTAGTCTTGTATTGTAGCTAGAAGTAAAATGGTTCAATGTTGCTCTTTTCCAGAATGGTTCAGGATATGTATGCGTGTTGCGTCTTTTCGTCCGACGTCACTTCGTCCAACGACACTTTGTCCACGTCATTTGGTCCAACGTCTTTTTGTCCGCCCGTCTTTTGGTCCAACGTCACTTCGTCCAATTATCCAATTACAAATTAACTCCGTTAATTTACTTGCTAAAATGCAAGTAATTGATAACATGCAAGTAAAATGCAAGTTGAAAAATGCAGTTAAAAAGTTAAAAAATCTAAAAATGCAGGTAAAAAATCTAAAAGTTTACTAATTACTTAAAATTCTCGAAATTACTTAAAATTGATGTAAATTGTAAATTCCCGAAATTCCCTAAAAGTTAGATTTCCAGAACTGTACCCGAGAGAGAATAATGGGGAGAGGACAAGATGATGTGATATTCTACAATTCCGACAGACACAGATATAAGTGGGAGTCTAATTGGATTTAGACAATGAGTGCAGTTCTGAAAGAAGCAGATTTAAACTCGATTTTCGTCGAGTGATTAAAACCTCTGGTTGGCAGTGGGTTCTGACATTACAGGTCTGAAATGATCAAATATTCCATCAGATACAATGGCTCTCATCACGCTGGAGCATACATGGGTGAATATCCTGCAGCTTATCTTAATAATGTCTGGAGATCAAGCAGCACAAATGCAGAACTCAACCTCAAGAGGCGAAATAGGTGGAGAGGATCCTTGCGCAGTAACATTGAAAAACTAAATTAAACTATTTGTAATTGGATAATTGGACGAAGTGACGTTGGACCAAAAGACGGGCGGACAAAAAGACGTTGGACCAAAAGACGTGGACGAAGTGTCGTTGGACGAAATGACGTTGGACGAAAAGACATAGCACCTATGTATGATATTTAGCAAGATAAAACATTGTTGGCAAGTGGGTGTCCTTTGTTTGCAAGGATTATGCAATCAGATGTCAATATAGTCTTTCATATAGAAAACATGGCCAAACAGGTTGATTATCAACTTGCAAGTCCTTCCAATACACCTATGGCAGGTGGTAAGTGTGGGACTGTCTCCTGGTCATCCAGAACTTGCAGAATGCAATAGCAAACCATTGTAGTACCTTGCCAAGCATAACCATGGACCAACACCCTCTTAGGGCCTAGTAACTGAAGAGGAGGAGGAGTGTCTCAGATAAGGGTGTCTCCAACAATTACAAACAAGCAACACGATGATCAAATGATCAGTTTAGAAGAACTGAAAAGGCACCTTTCAAGCGAGTTACTGAAGCCCATTAAGATCTTAAGCTTTCCTATACAATTCAAAGAGAGAATGAACAAATTGATGTTTGTTGGATCTTTATCGACAGCAAAAACTAGTAATGTATTTATTTCTCTTCACATAAATACAAGTTGTTGTTATTGTTGGACTACTGTTTAAGACATTGGGTAAGTTAAGGTCAAAAAGGATTATCTGCAGTCAAGGAACCAACTGGTGCAATATTCAGGAACTTTGCATCATGTTGACAATATCTGCTGTAAGTATCAGGATGTAAAGGTTAAGAAAGGATTCTGGATATAAAAGTGGCAGAATGATATAGTTGACTTGAAACATCTTTTACGGAGGAAAGGTAGATAAATACAATCTTCCTTCTCCATACAGGTAAATAAATATATAATTAATATAGTCAAATTTAGGCTGAATGCCATATAAGCTACAATGATTATGGATAATGACAAACCATTGAAGAAATCATATTGCAATTAACTGAGGTGCCACGTCAATTCTCTTTAATGTATAGTTACATGAATAATTTGAAAAATTACATCTTATGCTCTGATTTCGGTTATAATTTTAGACTGTTGATGAGCATCAGGAGTTCCTATCATTCAGAGTATCATTTTAAAAGATAGTGCTTAGGGTTCTGTGCAAAGTCAATAATCAACATTAATCCTTATCCTATGGTCTATCACTGAATCATTGATTGGTTACAGCACACAAGTTTTAAAGTTTTCTTTATTTCCCATTTTATATATTGTTATGATCGGTTAGCAACCAGTAACTTTTGTTTAAAGTAGAGAAAATTTGAAACCTCAGGTATTTACTAAGAGAGTAACGCCTTAGGATTCCATGGTTTTAAACAAACAGAAAATATTTTACTATACAAGAGTCAACAAAGTAAACACTATCTTCTACTCTAAAAGCCAGAGTTAAGACAGGATAGACATGAATTTAAAAAAAAAAAAAAATTTTTTTATTGGAATTTTTTACAGAAAATATGACAACAAACAATGAAATGCAACAAAATAACCCCATAATAACTGTAACACCCCCAAGACCGTATCAACGCATGTATCACATCCCCCCTGCCCCCCCAAACCCGGTGAACAACAAGAGAACTTAAAAATAAATTAAAATTAAATAAACAAACATAGTCATCGTCCCCCCCTCGCCCCCTTCCCCCCCATCTTCCCCCTTCCCCCTCTTCCCCTTCCCCCCTCTTCCCCCCCTCTCTTCCCCTCTCTTCCCCTCTCTCCCCCCTCCCCTCCCTTCCCCCTCCCCTCCCTTCTCCCCCCCTCTCTTCGCCCCCCTCCCCCTTCTCCCCCCTCTCTTCCCCCTCCCCCCCTTCTTTCCTCCCCTCCCCCCTTCTCACCCCCTCTCTTCCCCCCTTCTCTTCCCCCTCCCCCCTCTCTCCCCCCTCCCCTCTCTCCCCCCTCCCCCCTCTCTTCCCCCCCTCCCCCCTCTCTTCCCCCTCCCTTCCCCCCTCTCTTCCCCCTCCCCCTCTCTTCCCCCCTCCCCCCTCTCTTCCCCCCTTCCCCCCTCTCTTCCCCCCCTCCCCCTCTCTTCCCCCCCTTCTCTTCCCCCTCCCCCCTCTCTTCAACTCCCTCCCCCTCTCTTCCCCTCCCTCCCCCTCTCTTCCCCCCTCCCCCCTCTCTTCCCCCCCTCCCCCCTCTCTTCCCCCCTCCCCCCTCTTCCCCCCTCCCCCCTCTCTTCCCCCTCCCCCCTCTCTTCCCCCCCTCCCCCCTCTCTTCCCCCCCTCCCCCCCTCTCTTCCCCCCTCCCCCCCTCTCTTCCCCCTCCCCCTCTCTCCCCCCTTCCCCCCCTCTCTTCCCCCCTCCCCCCCTCTCTTCCCCCCTCCCCCCCTCTCTTCCCCCCTCCCCCCTCTCTTCCCCCCTCCCCCCTCTCTTCCCCCCTCCCCCCTCTCTTCCCCCCTCCCCCCTCTCTTCCCCCCTCCCCCCTCTTCCCCCCTCTCTTCCCCCCTCTCTTCCCCCTCCCTCCTCTCCCCCCTCTCCCCCCTCTCTTCCCCCTCCCCCTCTCTCCCCCCCTTCCCCCCCTCTCTTCCCCCTCCCTTCCCCCCTCCCCCCTCTCTTCCCCCCCTCCCCCCTCTCTTCCCCCCCCCCTCCCTCCCCCCTCTCCCCCCCTCTCTTCCCCCCCCGCCCCCCTCTCTTCCCCCCCTCCCCCCCTCTCTTCCCCCCTCCCGCCCTCTTCCCCCCTCCCGCCCTCTTCCCCCCTCCCCCCTCTCTTCCCCCCCCCTCCCCCCTCCCCCCTCTCTTCCCCCCCTCCCCCCCTTCCCCCCTCTCTTCCCCCCTCCCCCCCTCTCTTCCCCCCCTCCCCCCTCTCTTCCCCCCTCCCCCCTCTCTTACCCCCCTCTTCCCCCCCTCCCCCCCTCTCTTCCCCCCCTCCCCCCCTCTCTTCCCCCCTCCCCCCCTCTCTTCCCCCCCCTCTCTTCCCCCCCCTCTCTTTCCCTCCCTCTCTTCCCCCCCCTCTCTTCCCCTCCCTCCCCCCCCCCCCCCCCCCCCGGGTTGCTGCTGCTACTGTCCCAGTACCCTATCGTTGAGCCAGAAAGTCGAGGAAAGGTTGCCACCGCCTAAAGAACCCTTGTACCGATCCTCTCAGGGCGAATTTGACCTTCTCTAGCTTAATAAAACCCGCCATGTCATTGATCCAGGTCTCCACGCTTGGGGGCCTCGCATCCTTCCACTGTAGCAAGATCCTCCGCCAGGCTACTAGGGACGCAAAGGCCAGCACACTGTCCTCTTTCGCCTCCTGCACTCCCGGCTCCACCCCAACCCCAAAAATCGCGAGTCCCCAGCCTGGCTTGACCCTGGATCCTACCACCCTCGACACCGTCCTCGCCACCCCCTTCCAGAACTCCTCCAGTGCCGGGCATGCCCAGAACATATGGGCATGGTTTGCTGGACTCCCCGAACACCTGACACACCTGTCTTCGCCCCCAAAGAACCTACTCATCCTAGACCCGGACATGTGGGCCCGGTGCAGCACCTAGGATAGACATGAATTAACAGTCAAATTGTGGGCAAATACAAATTGCATTAAAATGGCAGATATAATCAAGACAGATCCCACCGATGTTCTCAGTACCTGCTTAGACATCAGTGAGTCACAAAAATCCTTTTGACTCTGTCTTCCTCACAGTTTTAAATCCCCTCCTTTGCGGGTATGGCCTCTGATTCTCCTCAACAGCAACTCCAACTCAGCCTGGAAACCCTTGTTTTTCTGCTTGCAATGAATTGTCAGGCAACCGGACTTTAGCTCAAACTGTCCCAATGATTGATCCCAATGACTGATCATCTCCCAAACGCTCAATCACTTTGTTTTGAGACTGCATCCCACGTTATTTGCTCGACTGCACTACAGATCTATATAGTCAGGCACAGTTCCAGATTCCCAGCTGCACTGCTGTCAGCTTTCATCCCAGTTGCAACAAGCTACTACTGCTCCTGGGCATCTGTGAGCCCAAATCCCAGTGGCACTGAGCTGATGCCTGGTCTTCAGCCCTGAGCGCCTGGTGCTCCTGTGGTTGCTCCGTGACTTGAGTTGCTAACCTTCAGGTTCTACACTCCACATTAATCACATGTGCCCTCTCTTTGCCCTGCATACTAGGTCAAATGAGCAGTCCTCTCACGCCATCTCCCTAGGCCCTGTGGTCGGATTTGCGCACCATCCCTCCTGCTCTACGCTTGCTCTGGAGCTCCGGGTTGTTGGGAGTCATAGTCCTCGGCCTCTGAAAATACACAAAGTTCGAAAAAATAGCTTTTCAGCTTGGTTCTCACGTTTATCACCAATCTTTTAAAAAATAAATTTAGAGTACCCAATTATTTTTTCCAATTAAGGGGGCAACTTAGTGTGGCCAATCCACCTAGCCTGCACATTTTTGGGTTGTGGGGGCGAAACCCACGCAGACATGGGGAGAATGTGCAAACTCCACACGGGCAGTGACCCAGAGCCGGGATCAAACCTGGGACCTCAGCGCTGTGAGGCAGCTGTGCTAACCACTAGGCCACCGTGCTGCCCCGTTTATCACCAATCTGACAACTGCCAAACACGCTGGATTTCTGTTTCATCTTACTCTCTATCGTCACACCGGAAACGCTGACTTTGTTTATCCTACCATCCCCATGTGGGAATGCATCTTCACAACCCTGAAGGCAACCCACTGTTCAGTTAGAGTTTCGCCTGACAATATCTGATTCCAATTTACCTGGATCAGGTCCGTTCTCATCCCATGAAAATGGACCTCACCCGTTTAATTGTTTTTACACTCTGGATTGCTCCTTGTCTTTTTTCTATAGCTAACGTAAACCTGACAATACTATGGTCACTGTCCCTTACATGTTCCCTCTGCAACCCGTTTTTGCTAGGCAAAGTGGGTGTGGAGGGGTTAGCACAAACACAGGAATGTGCATGTATCCCACATCTAGGCACGTTGGAGGCTTCAGATAAAAGCAAATTAATGCGGGTGCTGGAATCTGGAACAAAAACAGACAATGCTGGACAATCTCAGCACGTCTGGCAGCATCTGTGGAGAGAGAAGGGAGCTATCTTTTGGAGTCTGGATGACTCTTTGTCAAAGGCTTCAGCATCCCTTCGCATCCTCCTGGGAAAATTACTTTCCTGATCATGGGCTCTTTATATGGCAAATTCAGCAATTAAAAAAAAACAAGGAAAAGAACCAGTTGCAGTGTGAATCCTTGACAAGAGAGTTTAATGCTGGTTTTCAACACTTTTAAATTTGGCTTTCCTCAAATTAATGCACTTGTTCATCTTTTCCTCCCTCCTCGCAATTTTACATGCTCCCGTTTTATTTCCTTCTCTGGTGTTCTTACCCCCCTCCCCTCTCTCCATTTCCATCTCTCCCCCGGCTGGCTGCAGGGCCCTCACCCTGGACCTGCAGCCTCCTGACCCCCCCAGGGCTCGGAGACATGTCCGACCCTTTCCACTCCGCCTATCTGCGGGGAAACCTCGGCGCCTTCGCCGCCGACATGAGGAGAATGATCGACGCGCCGGAGTTGAGGTGAGAGCGGCCGGGGAAAGCAGGAAAATTCGGGGATTACAAGAGAGTGTTAGGCCTCACGCTGACTGTCCACACCTGTAAATAATAGTTTGTGGATAACACTTCGGGAGGGGGGATTTTTAAAGAAATTACCATGAAAAGCTGAACTTCAGCACGAGCCAGTTTTGGGGAAAAAGTTTGTAATAATTTAGCAACCCCAGGTACATAAACTGTCTTCAATACAGAACAATGTTAAAATAAAAGCCTATTTTCCTACATCACAACAATAATGACCACTTCAAAAGTATTTATTGGGTGTGAACTGTGTTGAGACATCTTGGGGGCTGTGAAAGACACTATGTAAATGCGGATTCCTCCTGCTCGAGATTTAGAACATCAACTGCACTTTTTTGAATAAGCAACTGTCTTAATGCTCAGAATTTGTTTTGCAGTCACACGCCACAGAGGCTGCCACTATCTTTGTTTTCAATTTCTAAAATGAAAACCAAAGGGGGTTCACATACTGTAGTAAGCCAGAAGACCCCAAATTCACCAAATGTTATGTCATGTATGCTCTTGAGAGGCAGCCTGTAAATAATGGTTGGGGATGTGTTTCTCACATCCTGCTGATTTCTCTACAGTTGCTGTTTGTAGCATGATTTGTTACTCGAATTTTGCAGTTTTGCATTTAAAAAATCCCTGGGGAAGTTAAGTTCTCTGAGCAGATTGGAGAAAGAACAAACTACTACCTCAAAAAAAAGTAAGATGATAGCTGTCATGTCCAAGTTTCTGATGAGTGATGAAGCCACATTGAATGATTGACAACTGATGTAATCACTGCAAGATGACAACATCTGATAGAATGCAAGCAATATATTGCAGGATTATAACACCTTTAGGTGTTCCAAAAACGTAGGTTACAAGCGTCAAGAATAAATTCCATATGACTGAATAAAGTTGCAGCCAGGTATACTTACAACATTTAAAGAAAATAAAGGTAATTGTATGTATTTTTAATGTCAATATCTTTGTTGTTGTTCTTCCTGATATCTCCCTTTTTACGAGTCGGTTAAGGCTTTTTTGTCAGGACTCTTCCAATTCTGGAAACATGAAATAATGTATATTTATAAACCAATTTTTGAGATCACAGAGTGATCAAAAACGTTTTCTTGCCATTGAAGTACTTTTGACATGTTGTCATTTTGTAATGGGGAGAGATGCTCTCTTGTAATTGAGTGCTATCTATTATCTTGGAGGTTACCATTGGCTAGAAACTGAACTGGACCAGTCATATAAATACTGTGGCTCCAAGAGCAGGTCAGAGGCTCGGGATTGTGCAGAGAGTAACTCACTTCCCGACTTCCCAGAGCCTGTCTTCTACAAGGCAAAAGTCGGGAATGTGATGTCCACTTGTCTGGATGAGTGCAGCCCCAGCGACACTCCAGAAGCTTGACACCATCCAGGACAATGCAGCTCACTTGATTGGCATCCCATCCACCACCTTCACCATTCACCTTCTTCATCACTGATGCATAGTGGCAACAGTATGTACCATCGACAAGATGCACTGCAATAATCCACCAAGACTCTGAACAGCACCTTCCAAACAAGCGACTTCTAACACCTATAATTACAAAGGCAGCAGATGCAGGGGAACACCACTACCTGCAAGTTCCCCTCCAAGTCGCACACTATCCTGACTTGGAACTATATCACCTTTCCTTTACTGGATCAAAATCCTGAAACTCTCGTCCTAACAGCATTGTGGGTGTACCAACACCGCATGAACTCAAGACTGGCGGTGCAGCCCTCGTAGACCTGTCATCGGCCTATGGTTTGGATTACAAGCCTGATGTTGGAACTCCCAAGGATTATACCCTGCCCCAAAACATTGTGTCTGCTTTTGGTAATGCTAAGCAATGGGTGGCTATGTATCCAGCGAGTCAAGTCACCTCTACCCTCGACAGCAGACTGCCACAGAGATCAACACTGGCTGTGAAGAAAAGGGTAATATATTTAGTAATTTGCTGGTTTATTGTGTTAATCTGCGAAGCAGGCTTGTGTCTATGTGAACATAATTTCATTAAGCTGGGGACTGGCGTCTACAAAGTTGAGGATGCTAAAGTGCCTAGGTGTGAAAGGCAGGCACTTGAAATAAATATGGCCAAGTTGATTCTTCCATAAGCAAAAAGACATGGGTAGTAATTTGCATCAGGAGATAAATAAAGTTTGTTGTGTTCAGTTGTTACATTTCAAAGGGAAGTAAAAAGGATATACAACTTGGAAAAGGTCATAAATAAATAAGACATTGTTATTAAATTGTATTTTACCTAAATATGGTGGCAGTAGGGAAAACTTAAATGATTTTTATGTTCTAGGAAAGGTACGTTTTGCAGTTTTGCATTTGCCTGGAATGTGTGGCTTTTGACTCCAGTATACATATTTTTTTGTGGCAAAATACAAAAAGAAAAGAGTTGTGATAGCTGCCAAGTTTCCCTTTGGGATTCGGTTAGCATGGCACCTACCCAACTGTCAGATCATAACTTCTGACATTGCGATGTAAGGAAGATAATTGATTATGCGGCTAAAGATAGTTGAGCCTCGGGCACTACCCTGAGGATCTACTGTAGTGATGTCCTGGAACTGAGATGACTGACCTCCAACAACTGTACGTATCTTCCTTGGTGCTCGGCATGAACCCAACCAGCGAAGAGTTTCCCCCCTGAAAACAGTTTGCGATTGTGATCGCGCAGAACAGACCATGGAACACATAACAACTCAATGTCTGACTCATAAATATGAAGGGGGTAATACAGTGATACACACTGCCACTTCTGATGCAATGTCCAAGCTTGACCACCTTGATCTAAAATTATAGTTGTTGCTACCCAGCCATACAAAAGAGGTGGACTGCAATGGTTCACGAAGGCAGCTCATCACCACTTTCTGAAGGACAATTGAGATGGGCAATAAATGCCTACAACCCATGAATTAATTTTTAAAAATGTGTTCTGTAAGTCTGACAAATTGATTCTCTAATGACAGCTTCAGGAAGTGACATGGCAAAGATTGGCAACTCAATGTATAGGTGCTAACTTGATGGTGTATCACCTTGGTGTTGCAACGTGTGATCTATGATGCGGTCCTCTTGGTTTCACATTTTTATCTCTAAGCTTTCCAGTTTAAAGATAGTAATAGAACCATGTGGCACTTAGAGAAGTCTTTACTGAAAGATGATATGCAGTATTTTCCTGGCTCATGGTACTTTTAAAATATATTACAGTCTAATAATAGCCCAAAACGAAATGACAGAAACAAAACATTTTGCAAACATCAAGTGAGACTTGGGAATTAAAATTTCCATGGGTACATTACTGAAATCATTTCCGATCCAAAACAGTTTTATGTTAGTTAACTACTTTTCTTTAAAAATAGCTGGGGCAGCTTCAGAGCAGTAGGATATAAGCTTACGTATAAATATAGATGATTGAATGCTCTACAAATATGCTGACTTCAATTTGGGAAGCATGTAAAAATCATCAAATAGAAATTGAATGGTGCTGATTGTAATGATGGCCTAGAGCAGGGTTTCGCAGGGTTCCTATGATCTATAAAGGAGTTCCATGGTAGGCCTGGCTGGTCCAATATGTGGCATTCAACTGATGTACTTTTGAACATAGCTACAAAACTAACAATTAGAGGTTGGTTTCTCGCTGTAGGCCTATCAGCAGCTAATGCAGTGAAAACCAGCGTGTGATTGAATGAACTAGAAATAGTGGAAAAGTAAGTTTCTAAGCTATGTTCTAGGGAGAAAGCTGACCATGGAGCAGGGGGGAGGATTGGCCACGGAGCGAGGGGGAGGGTGGACCACGAAGCAGGAATGGTCATTGGTGTAGGGAAGACAGCAGGATATGGAGGCGAGGTCGAGTAGGCTATGGGGTAAGGGGAGAACAGAGTCCATCGGCGGATGAGAGGAAGGGAGGTCCAAGTGCGAAAGTGATGAGTGCGTGTGAGAAAGGATGATGGATATGTGCGACAGAGAAGGATGAGTGTGTGCATGTATGAGAGGGGCAGGGTTTGCGCGCGCGCGCGCGAGAGAGAGGAACGAGTGTGCGTGTATGTCTGATATGAAAATTCAGCTCTCCAGCATCACTCCTAATATTAAACAAATTTGTGAGCAAAAGAAGCAGTATCACTCCTCCCACTAAACCTGACAAAAAGAAGGTAAGGTACTTTGATGACGAAGATAACTTTTTAATGATGATAAATATTATGATCCCAGCTCGTGTTGTTAGTGGACTAGTTAAATCCGAGGGTGGAACACGGTTTCATCAATCCTAACTTTTACTTTCTGTTTAGAAAGGTGGATGATAGTTACTGAACCGAATCACAGGGACTAGCTGATAAACGAGAAAAGATGATCTATATTATATAATTCCTTCACCTACACCTTTTCCTTAACAGATATATACAGATTTATAAGGATAACATAATTTACAAAAGCTATCTTACTCGCTACTGTTTCACCATAAGTACACAGTCGACGTAAACCATTAGATGACCTGTGGTCAGACATATCACACTCTGAAACCCAGTGACAGATGCCACCCCAAACATACTATGGAACTCTCATCAACTCCCTCCAGAAGCCTGTCACACATGAGCCAACTGGTCTTGCTAAACTCTGCCTTTCACACAAGGGTTTGCAATCTCAACTCTAGAAGAACTCGCTTTGGAATCTTCCCCAAACGATACTTTCACTTGGACGTCTTCAACAAGGATCCACCCCCAAGGTTTCAACCTCTCTTTCTAATGTTCCTTCCCCCTAGATCTCTACATAGTTCAGGCTTCATTTTTCACCCATTCTCTCAGGTATTTGGCTGTGCCAAGCAGAACACCACTGCTCTAAAGACCTGTAATAGTAGTAAGTTGCGAACCTTTGGCTGTCTCCTCCGCTCTTCTGGCTTCTTGCAAGCCCATTTTCTTCCAAATTTGCTTCCTGCAGCTCTATCTTTTAACTTGGAGTCTTTTCCTCTGCTCCTTACTTTTCAAGATTCATGCTCTTTTCCTCTAACTAGAAGGTCTTCTTGGACCTTTCTCCCTGGGTTTTGGACTCTTCTTTTTCATTCTTTGGAACCTGCCCCCTGCAGTTTTTCCTGGAACCTGCTTCCAACTGAACTTAAAACTGCGATTCTGTTTCTCCCTGTCTCTGTGGGCCTCCTGTTGCTCGGCAACAACACATTTTTGGCACATTGTTTTAACTTCCCTAAACTATTCACCCCTTGATAACACAGCTTCCCACTTCAAGGGCCATAAAACCTAATTGAAATGCAGATATACAAACAATTTCCCCAGGTTTACAGGCAGTTGTCTAAAATGAAAGCAAAACTTGCATGCCCAATCATCACTGGAAAGAACCAGTGAACCCCATAGTGACAATAATATGTGCTGAAAAAGCTTTTTCAAACAAAACAGCCATTCAGTCATAATTTTCCACTTTCTTCAAAAAATAACTCATTTCATTACAGGCCAGTGAAGTGTTGGCTAGTGTAGACTTGAGAGATGAACAGACACTTCCAAGACTGATAAAGGTTCAACTCAATTTTATTAACTACTTCTAACTAACTAACACACGATAACTGTGGGTCTAAATGGTGCTAACTTAAACTAGAGACCTAAGCCTTGTCCGAACCAGTTGATTCTCTCAGCACGTGTTGTAAGTCTGTGCTGGGCTGGATGAGTTCTTGTTACACTCAGAGGCAGCACCCAGAATGAGCGGGAACCGTGGTGCCCTCTGCCTTTATAGTGTGTGTATTCTAACTGGTGATCGGCTGCGGTGTTTGTACATGTTGATTGGTCCCTGTGTGTGTCCATCAGTGTGTGTCTGCACCATGATATACTGGTGTATATTATGACAGCCAGTAAAAAAATATAATAATCTGTGGGAGGACATTAGTGAACCAGTGGGTTTTTACCACAATATATAGTGTCATGGCCACCATTACTGAGACTAGCTTTCAATTCCATATTTATCAATTGACTATCAGTCCTATATTATGACATCCACCCTTTTATAAAAAAAATGTTGTTATAGGCATGTGATAATAAATAGTGTGGGTGTGTGGAGAATGTACCTAGCTACGTGTGAGGTGCGAAGACACCTGTACAAAGCTATATACAAGGAACAAGACTATTTACAGAGGAAGGTGCCTGGTGCAGATGACTACCATGAACTGGAACAACCAACGGATCTATTTACAAATCACTGGATAACGAATGCAACAATAAAGGATATAGGAAAAAAAAAACGTTTCAGAGAGTCCACATGTGTACAGAGTTCATAAGTTCAGCCTCTGAGGTGGGCGACGAACTCTGGTTGACCAGATAATAATGTCGTCGACATATACCCGAACGCCGTCGATCCCCTCCATCATCTGCTCCATGATCCGGTGGAAAACTTCGGACGCAGAGATGATGCCGAATGGCATCCGGTTGTAGCAGAACCTGCCAAAGGGCGTGTTGAACCTACACAACTTCCTGCTTGACTCATCTAGTTGGATCTGCCAGAAACCTTTCGAGGCATCCAGTTTTGAGAATAATTTGGCGTGGGCCATCTCGGACGTGAGCTCCTCACGTTTCGAAATCGGGTAGTGCTCCCGCATGATATTCTGATTCAGATCTTTAGGATCAATACAGATCTGCAGCTCGCCGGACAGCTTCTTGATGCAGACCATGGAGCTTACCCAGTCTGTGGGTTCCATGACCCTAGAAATGACTCCTTGGTCCTGGAGGTCCTGGAGCTGTTGCTTGAGGCGGTCCTTGAGGGGCGCTGGGACTCTGCGAGGTGCATGAACGACAGGCATGGCGTTGGGCTTGAGTAAGGTTTGTACGTGTAGGGGAGCGTGCCCATGCCTTCGAAAACATCATGGTATTTCTGGATGATGGAGTCGAGTTGTGCCCTGAAGTCTGTGCAGTTTAGGTGGCTTGGCCTTGCTAAATTGCCCCTTGGTGTCCAAAGGTTAGGTCGGTTACGGGGATAGGGTGGGGGATTGGACCTGGGTGGGGTGCTCTTTCGGAGGGTGGGTGCGGACTCAGTGGGCCAAATGGCCTCCTGCACTGTAGGGATTCTATCATTTCTATGAATTCAAAAATTCCACCAGCTGCCATGTTGGGATTTGAAGCCATGTTCCGAGAGCATCATTCTAGTGACATTACCATTATGCCACAGTCTCTTAATGAGTGTCACTAGCTGCAATTGCAAGCACTTGAAACTTCTTTATCTTGTGTAAATAAACAGAATGCAATTGACAGAAAAGATCAGAGAACCAGAGCTATGAATCAAGCCATGTTTTCGCTGGAACCAAGCTGTTTCGAAGGTCTTATAGATGCCTGGGCTCTCAGCCAACCTCGCTCTGTATTCTCAAGTAGCAGTGTTAAAAATCAGAAACCCCAGGAACTGGCTCAGGAATGCTGTAATTAGTTCCTGGCCACTATTTCACCCTTCCACGAATCCTTCCCCAACTCCATGAAAATCTAGCCCTATTTGCCAACCGCTGATAATAGATAGTACTTGCACATACTTCACATGAGGGCAGCATTGGGTTTGGCTGTGATACATTCAACAGTTGAATAGCTTGTGGGAAGTATGAGTACTTCTGTATCTTATAGTAACTGATGACTGTGCAACTGAATCCCAACAAGGAATCAACACTCAGAATTGTAGGAGAAGGAGGAAAATCATTGTTACTTGTACCAAAAGAGCACTTTTTCTGTTGCATGCCAAGATATTTTTCTGTTGCATGCCAAGTGTACTGATGTTTTGCTAAATTGTCTTTATGAACTTCATAAACTTTGCAATGTAAAGAATAGCAACCATGATCTAGCACAGTCTTTTGAGGGATTCTACCTATGTAGCAACTGAGACTTTTAAAGGGGCAGCTATGATATTATGCTAATTATATGGTTTTTCCATTTGTTCTGCAGAGTAAGCATTTAAAAAGTTTAAATTTTTGTGTGTGTGCTGTGTGAATAATTTGTTTTATTGTGTTTTTTTAAAAATCAGTGATGTAAAATTCATTGTTGGAGAGGAGAGGAAAGTGGTGTATGCCCACCGCTGCATCTTAGCTTATCGCTGCGAGGCATTTAGCACCATGTTCGCCAAGCAACATCTGTCATGTGATGCGAAAGAGGATGAAATTCCATTTGATCTCTCAGACGTACAGCCAGACGTCTTTCTGGCTGTGGTTGAATTTCTCTACACAAACTGCGTGATGCTGAGCAGCAAGATAGTGAGTACTTGACTCCTTGGGCAAGACGGATAGATTTTAACTTGAAAATGAAAATGAAAATCGCTTATTGTCACGAGTAGGCTTCAATGAAGTTACTGTGAAAAACCCCTAGTCGCCACATTCCGGCGCCTGTCCGGGGAGGCTGGTACAGGAATCAAACCGTGCTGCTGGCCTGCTTGGTCTGCATTAAAAGCCAGCGATTTAGCCTGGTGAGCTAAACCAGCCCCTTGGGCAGTCACCTGGCATAGTATGACCATGCCTCATGAAGAACATAGCATGGAGCAGGCCTCATGAAGAGCATCAATGTGCTGCAAAAGTGAACGGAGCACCCAAAGCAGCTTATTCATTTTGGGCTAGGTAGCAAACTAAGTCTTGGCAGGGGGGTTTGCAAGGGCGGAGGAGGGCAAAAAAGGCAATCGGAATCACAGTTTTGGAGGGGGCAGGGCAAGATATGGTCTTGATCGCGATGGGGAGTTGAGGGAGAACAGCGGGAGCTTGAGTGGGAACTTCCTAGATTAAATTTATAATATATTATTCTCTTGGGGCTCTAACTCCTGGCCCCAAGAGAATAATTGAAAAGTTACCTTTTGGGGCCTCCTTACTGTACCACCAGTAAAATAGGCCATAGTGTGCTATGGTCTGTCTTGGATGGCAGTTGAAACCCTGTGCTTGTTGTGTGACCCTAATTTTCATATTAGATGGGGCTTATTGCCTCAAACAAATGCTGTGGCATTCTAGCTGTGGGCCCCTGTTATGGTGACAATGGGGATGTTGGTGTTAACAGGGTGGTAAGTCTACTGACTCCAATGTGAGGCCGTTATTGCCCTTTAATAACCGACTTCGGTAAGTTAATAATAATACTTTTTTATGTTACAAGTAGGCTTACATCAACACTGGTGAAATTACTGTGAAAATCCCCTAGTCGCCACACTCGGGCGCCTGTTCGGGTACACAGAGGGAGAATTCAGAATGTCCAATTCAGCGAAGAAGCACGTCTTTCGGGACTTGTGGGAGGAAACCAGAGCACCAGGAGATAACCCACACAGACACGGGGAGAACGTGCGGACTCTGCATAGTCAGTGACCAAAGTCGGGAATCGAACCTGGGTCCCTGATGCTGTGAAGCAACAGTGCTAACCACTGTGCTACCGTGTAGAAAGTCAGCCCGTTAAATATCCTTTTCACTGGTTAGTCGACCAATTCAAACAGCTGCTGTTAGCAACAGTGAAGGATTGGCTTGTGTTATGTATTTGTGATTAGGTGAAGCATCCAGTTGTCCTAGCATTTTCCCAATTATCCTGCTTCATGAATTTATACCCTGTAACAGTCAACCACCCCTGAAACACATCGCATTTATTGGTTTTTGGTTTTGATATTTCTGGTTTCAAGCTAAAATTACTCCACAAGTGCACACAGACTCTCTGCAATACTCATTAGTCACCTGGAATGTTTTAAAAAAACATTTTATTCCTTTCACAGAGTTACAAAGACAATGTGCAGAGTGGACAGGTCAAGCCCTTCATCCATCTCCTATTTGCTCCAAAAAACAATTCAAATTGAATCCAATTCATGGCCCCCACAAGAGAGACATATTAGATCCAAGTTGACAAAAATAGGCATTACAACTGATCTTGGGCTTGATCTTAGCCAAGAAGGCACCTGTAATGTTCAGAGGGAAGATGAAGTGTAATCTTCTGGAGAAGTGGATTCGGAGGTCGGGAGGGTAGATAATTCAGGCTCTATGATAAAGTTAGACCATCCACCCTTATTTTTATATTTCTATTATAAATTCCTGTTCACACTTGTATAAAATCTTCCTCGGGGAACTTGTTATGCTGTAAGTACATCTTCATCTTGACAAAGAGGTATGTGCAGACGTACAATTTTTTTCCATATGTTAAGTGGCTGGTTAACAGCAGCCTGCTGAATTTGAGAAGCATTAAAGTAGAATTGGTTGGAACTGAAGAGCTTTTCCTGCAGTCCAATGCGTGAGAACACTACCACCTGCAAACTCCCCGCCCAAACTAAGCCCCATCCTGCTCAATTCCTTCTCTCTCACTGTCCAAACTCCAGAATCTCCCTTCCCAACAGTAGTGTGGGTGTACCCATACACACCAACTGCAGCAGTTCAAGCAGGCAGCTTACCACCACCTTCTCAGGGGCAATTAGGGATGGGCAGCAAATGCTGGCCTCAGTACAAAGGGGATTTTATTCTGTCGGCATTGTCTTTCTACTTTATCCATTATAAATTCTCATGTCCACATCTATAATGGAACCTGTTAACTTGTCTATGCAAACTGGTCACCCTGTGATTCAGCCCTCCCAGGAGTGCTGATGCTGCAGTGTCTCAGGTTTGTGTTTCTCAGCTCGTCAACTTTGTTTTATTCTCCCACAGAAGTTGGGTGTGGCTGCTAAATGGTTTGAAAGTCAATATCCCTCAGACTTTTTCTTAAGCTTTTCTTTAAGCAAGTTAAAAGAGATATTATGATGTAATGACTTTAGATGGCACGGTAGCTCAGTGGTTAGCACTGTTGCTCCACAGCTCCAGGTCCCAGGTTCGATTCCCGGCTTGGGTCACTGTGCGGAGTCTGCATGTTCTCCCCGTGTCTGCGTGGGTTTCCTCCGGCTGCTCCAGATGTGCAGGTTAGGTGGATTGGCCATGCTAAATTGCCCTTAGTGGGGTGGGGATAAGTTATAGGAATAGGGTGGAGATGGGTGCCCTTCCAAGGGCTAGTGAGACTCGGTGGGCCAAATGGCCTCCTTCTGCACTGTAAATTCTATGATTCTATGACTTGCCTTTTGACATTAGGAGAAGCTCACATTTTTCCCTGTTGCTTTTGTGATAATATATTTTAAAAAATGAATTGAATAGAGGCCATTCCAAAAGCATTATAGCCAAGGTGTTATCAATATATATTTTCAGAAGCATTTTTCTAAGTCCCAGTGCACTATTTTCTATCCTTAGCAGTTGGATTGAAAAGAACACAAAAAGACTATGACTGGTCTATAATAACAGAGCTGATGCCAATAATGTGGAGTGAATATCCTCCAAGGGAATCTCATTTTCTACTTCATTATAATACAGTGGAATGCAAAAACCCCACTTGGAGACTGGCAACAACTTGTTGAAAATGATTAACACTGACATAAGTACACATAATTTCTTGCTTCAAGATTAAGACATCCATTAAATTAAATGGGTCACGCTAATCCATGATCATCATGATCTCCATTAATTTGTTTGTTTCAACCTTCTGATAACTTTTTCCTTTTCCACAGGCTCTGGATGTACTTACATCAGCAGTCGAATATGGGCTGGATGAACTTCAAAGGGTAAGACTTTCTGATGAATAATATTTGCTTAACAAGGTCATACGGTCAGCGATCGCTGTTGCAGTGGGTATGTAGAAATCTAAAATACCTAGTTTAGTTCAAGTGAAGTCCTCGGGATAGACAATGATTCATAAATTCTTTCATATGAAACTTCCTAATTTCATACTTGCCCATATTGTGACTCATACTTGCTTATGGAATTTGCACAGTGTTGGGGAAGGGACTACACCAATGCAATTATACTTTGATCATTTTGGAGTTTAATGATCATGTATTCTACAAATTTGGTTAATTATTTTTTTTTGCATACTTTCAGGTTGTTCATTTAAAAAAAAATGTTTGTTCCTTCACAAATAGCACTTTATCCCCCTACTTGTTTGCACCACTCTGGTTCAATGCATTCACGTATGAAGGGGAGCACTGAGTGGTAACCTAGTTTACTTTGCTTTAAACTTTCCAAATAGATGAATTTAAAATTTGAAAATTACCCAAAAAGTGCTGTTTTTATTAGCGTGTAAATTCTTCTAGAGAAGTGAGTAATATACACAAAGGGAACATAATGCCTTTATTTGCCCTTTACCTCAATGTGAATTTGGATGTTGATTTGAATGGAAAATATGTTGAGATGACAGTCGCTGTGTGTTTCTGTCATATGTTATGACAGCATTGATATAACATGTGGCATTTGTCTTCTGTTAACTATCCCAATAGAATGCTGAGAGCTCTACTTCTTACCATTAACTGGTCTGTATAAAGTTTTACTTGGATTTTTCGAATTAATGACTTATTTTGGGTAGTTTCTCTGCTGTCAATGCCCTGTACAATTGGATGGATTTGAAGGTGGAATGCTTCAGCGCAAATGGCTTTTGTAGTAGACACAAAACATAATTTAAAAGGGAACTGGATCAATATTTGAGAAAGAGAAACACAAGAGATTAGCTAAACAGGGCAGAGAGTTTCTCAAACAATCTTGCATATTAAAATGGTTTACCTTTGTCCCTAGTTAATGTGAATTATGGTACAAAATTCAATGCTTGTGCACAAAAATGTTATCTTCATGACATGATTCACTCTCGTTTCCAACCTCAAAGGAAATATATTCATGTGTGAACACATTAATGCATCCTGGATATGTGTTACCAGCTTTATCATCAAAAAAAGCTACACCATGGTTACTACGTAAGCGTAGCAAAAATGAGCAGCAAGAGTCCTTTATATGAAGACAGCTGATAACCTACGAGCTCTATACATGCACTGGATATGCTGCCAGTCTGTCTTTAGCTTTTCAACTCGCGCTGTGACATTTATTTCCTTAAATTTTCAATATAATTGCATTTCGACTACCAGACTAACTGAAATCAGCCAACTCAGCATACCTGTGGATTGAGCCTAGTAGGTTCCCGGTTAGTGACTTACTGACTTGGCCAGTTTAATTAACGGGTAAGTTCTATCCCGTTTCAGGATCCTTTCTTCACACCCAAGTCTTTTCTGACTGAGACGACAATAGATAAGAAAAAGTTTCAGACCTTCTACCAGAACAGTTCTGCAACCAACCAGTAAGAACAAAGGAATGAAATGAAATGAAAATCGCTTATTGTCACAAGTAGGCTTCAAATGAAGTTACTGTGAAAAGCCCCTAGTCGCCACATTCTGGTGCCTGTTCGGGAAGGCTGGTACGGGAATTGAACCCTCACTGCTAGCCTGCCATCGTCTGCTTTAAAAGCCAGCTATTTAGCCCTGTGCTAAACCAGCCCCAAGACTCACATACCACTGGCCTCAAAGTGCTTTACAGCCTGTACAATACATTTGAAGTGTAATCAATGTTGTAATGTAGGAAATGTGGCAATTAACTTAGGCACAGCAACTCCGACAAACAGCAGTGTAATAATGACCAGATATCTGTTTTGTAATTGTGGGCCACGGTAGTATAGTGGTTAGCACTGTTGCTTCACAGCGCCAAGGAACTGGGTTTGATTCCTGGTTTGGGTCACTGTCTGGGCGGAGTCTGCACATTCTCCCTGTGTCTGCGTGGATTTTCTCCAGGTGCTCCCGTTTCCTCCCACAAGTCTCAAAAGACGTGCTTGTTTGGTGAATTGGACATTCTGAATTTGCCCTCAGTGTACTCAAACAGGCACCTTAGTGTGGCAACTAGGGGATTTTCACAGTAACTTCATTACGATGTTAATGTAAGCCTCCTTGTGACAATAATTAAGATTAAATATAGACCAGAACACCCAGGATAATTTCCCTGTTCTGCTTCGAAATAGTGCCATGGGATCTTTTCAAATCACTTCAGGCAGATAGATGATGTAATGCCAGATCCCAAAGACAGCCCCTCTGACAGTGCAGCACGCCCTCTGTACTGAACCCGGGATTTAGCCTTTTTTTTGTGCACTCAAGTGAAGGAGTTTGTGGTTGATTCTTGAAGCTATTACATCCATCCCTCCAATCTCGTCAAGTTGGGAACCTTGGCTGGGATTCTCCTCTACCCGGCGGGGCGGGGGGTCCCGGCGGGATGGAGTGGCGTGAACTACTCCGAAGTCGTGCTGCCCCAAAGATGCGGATTTCTCTGCACCTTTAGGGGCCAAGCCCTAACCTTGAGGGGCTAGGCCCGCGCCGGAGTGGTTCCCGTCCCACTGGCTGGCGTGGAAGGCCTTTGGCGCCACGCCAGCCGAGGCCGAAGGGACGTCGCCGGCTGGCAGAAGTCCATGCATGCGCCGGAGCGTCAGCGGCTGCTGACGTCATCCCCGCGCATGCGCAGGGGAGGGGGTCACTTCCCCGTCCGCCATCATGAATGCTATGGCCAACGCGGAAGGAAAAGAGTGCCCCCACGGCACAGGCCCGCCAACAGGCGGGGCGCGATTCCCGCCCCTCCTGAATCTCTGGTGCCGGAGACTTCAGGATACGGCGGGAGCGGGATTCACGCCGCCTCCCGGTGATTTTCCGATCCGGCGGGGGGGGTTCGGAGAATCCAGCCCCTTGTCTTGTATGGAACAATCATAGGCAGGAGCTCAAATCCATACATAATGTGCACTGGATAGTGAAGAAGAATGTGAACTTCTTGATATCAAGAATCTAAAATAAGTGTAAAATAATGAGCTGTCAACTCCCTCCAAGAAAAGAAAGTTATTTGTATGGCTGTGAAAGAAGCTATAGTTCGATATTGAGGTTAACAATTCATTCAACGACCACAACTTTTCGCAGTGTGAATGTTTGTGATGCCACCTGGAATGGATCTTTCAGCAGAAGTTCAGTACATGGGGGCGATGGCCTGACTTGGACGGCCACGGTTTGAACTATTCCTCATGTTCTGCTTGTGGAGCAGGTGGCCGCATCTGCCCTGGCCTGTCCTCAAACTGTTGAGGGTTGTCCAGGTTTTCCATGGAAGGTTGAAACCTGAAACTTCACTATTTGGGTGAGTCATTGAGATGCAAATGGTGAAGCTTGCAGTCAACCAGGAGGTGCGCCATTTAGAGATGGGCTGTCTTCAGTTTGGAGGCTAAGGAGTGTGTTCCCATTAGGGACTAAGGAAATTTCCCGCCAGTATGCGCGTTTTTTCTATTTGAGGTCCTGTGCCAATGGACGTGTTCTGTTAGCAGAAGGAGCCATTCAAGTTGTGTATAACTAACATGTTCGTGGGGCAGCTCCTGGTTGAACAGCAATACTCTGCTGTTAGGTAGGATACGACAAGTGAGGCAGTGCATACTGTGTTAGTTCTGCTACCTCAGGTGATACCTGTCAGTTTCTGTATGAGATGGATCACCCATTGAGGACAGAGATGAGAATTTTTTTTGTCTGAGGGTTGTGCACCTTTGGACCTCTCGCCTCAAAAGGCAGCAGAAGCAGAGTCTTGGAATATTTTTAAGGTAGAGTTAGATAGATTACTGATAAGGAAAGGAATGGAAAGTTATTGGGGTAGATGGGAATGTGGTACTGAGGTTACAATCAGATCAGCCATGATCTGATTAAACAGCAGAGCAGGCTTGAAGGGCCGAGTGGCCTAATCCTGTTCCTAATTTGTATGTTCGTGTGCATGTTCGTATTCACTGTCATCTTGACCTTAGTTCTGATGTTCTGCAGGTGTTGTCGGTCAGGAAATGAATGGTTTCAAAAGTATTGGATTGTGGGTGAGTGGTCGGCCACAGAAGTCCTCTCTGGCCTTCGAGTTCTTCAGGTGGAAGGCTGAAAAAAACGTCTTGGCAGTGCTTTGTTGATGTTTCTGTTTTCTGAATTCGGCTTCCAGAGAATATAGATCTTCAGTGAATGCTTGCTCAGTGTCTTGACACCGTCAGACATTCTTTAGCCTGGAAAGCCAGGGCCAAGTCGTCAGTATATGAAAAGAGCCATGACTTTGTGGGAGGGAGGTTATTGGTCTGGATACTGAAGAGAACTGGTGCAAGGACTGATCCCTGCAGGAGTCCATTGTTGGTTATGCATGGGTAGCTGATTTGATCCCCAAGGTGCACATGGAACTGTCGATTGCAAATCATGGAATTGATTAGTTGCAGGGTTTTCATACAGCAGATGATTTTGGAGAATTTCAACAGCATGCCTGTGAGCCACACTGTGTAATTGGTACAGGATAAGTTAACAAAGACAGTTCCTGCCTGCAGGCTTTTCTGGAAACTGGCCTGAAACTGGTGAGATCAATGTCAGGGCTTGTTTGCAGCAGTTGAGGCCTGTGTGAAAATCTGCCTATTGGGACCCAAATGGAAACACAAGTCGACTTTAAAATGAAGGGTACCTGTAAAACTTGTCCTTGGGCGGCATTGTGGCGCAGTGGTTAGCACTTCTGCCTCACGACGCCAAGGACAGGTTCGATCCCGGCCCCGGATCACTGTCCGTGAGGAGTTTGCACATTCTCCTCGTGTCTCTGTAGTCTCATCCCCACAACCCAAAGATGTGTACGGTAGGTAGGTTGGTCACGCTAAATTGCCCCTTAATTGTATGGCTTATCTCTTTATTTGGATCTGGATTACTGGTCCTGTGACATTGTCGCTCTACCACCGTCTCCCCCCCCCCCCCCCCCCCCCCCACCTCTCTACTCACCTTGCACAGTCACCTAGTGTGACGGACCGCACTACTTCAAAATAAGCAGGTCCTATAGTTGCACATTTGCTGGTTAGTTTGAAAAAAAATGCCTTGCATTTCAGTGCTGCCGATATTGGCGTTGGCTGCCACTTTTCTAGCCATAGGCTGGCTGGGCTGCTTTTTCATTGCTGGCCTTGTAATAACTCCAGTCGAGGCTAGGCTAACCCAAAACTCGGGTTTATTTCTCAAACAAAAAGAAGCCGCACCCGCGCCGTACAGAGCTAGCGTCCTCACCCCAGGACCAATGGGAACACCCATTTTAAAGTCCCGCCCGTGAGTCCCTATGGGGTGATCCTCCTCCCACTCAACATGGGAACACGTATTCCATAAATCCTGTGGGGAGATCAATAGACAGCCCCGTGTTCATCGTGGGCATCATAACAGGCCTGTATAAACCATTTGCAACCATTCTATTTTTCAGAAATTCTGATTAGTCTGGGCATGGTGCATAAGTATGACATTATTGCTTTCAAGGGATGGGATTATGCTGAGGTAACTGGGTCTCCAGCGGAAGAGGGAATTCTGTGACTGAAACAAAGATAGCTTCGAGAAAAAGGCACTGAATTTCATGGGGGGAGGTTCTGTATTGCTTCCGCCCAGCTCCCACTCTCACTGCAAAATTCAGTCGCCAGCTGAGCGACTTAAAAAAAGTCCACTCTGCTGGGGCGCTTAAAGAACAGAGGCTGGAGTTGTTCAACCCCCAGCAGCAGGTTTCTCTCTTGGCGGAGGGGGCTCACCATTGGCTGACAGTGGGATTCATAGAATCATAGAGTTTACAGTGCAGAAGGAGGCCATTTGGCCCACTGAATCTGCACCGGCCCTTGGAAAGACCACCCTCCCTAAGCCCACACCTCCACCCTATCCCCACACCTCCACCCTATCCCCACACCTCCACTCTATCCCCACACCTCCACTCTATCCCCACACCTCCACTCTATCCCCACACCATCACTCTATCCCCACACCTCCACTCTATCCCCACACCTCCACTCTATCCCCACACCTCCACCCTATCCCCACACCTCCACCCTATCCCCACACCTCCACTCTATCCCCACACCTCCACTCTATCCCCACACCTCCACTCTATCCCCACACCTCCACTCTATCCCCACACCTCCACCCTATCCCCACACCTCCACCCTATCCCCACACCTCCACTCTATCCCCACAGCTCCACTCTATCCCCGTATCAACCTTTTTTGGACACTAAGGGCTATTTAGCACAGCCAATCCACTTAACCTGCACATCTTTGGATTGTGGGAGGAAACAGGAGCGCTCGGAGGAAACCCAGGCAGACATGGGGATAACGTGCAGACTCTGCACAGACAGTCACTCAAGCCGGGTATCGAACCTGGGACCCTGGATCTGTGAAGAAACTGTGCTAACCAGTGTGCTACCCTCAATTGTCAAGTCGTGCCGAATTCGTTGATAATTTTCATGGCACGACCACCCGCTTTGGCAAGACCAGAAAATCCTGCCAGTGTAAGGGCCAGAAAATCCCCCCCCCCCCCCCCCCCCCCCCAAGGGAGTGGGAGTAACCTAGCCAATCACACTCACATCCCGCAAATGAATCCGATTGGCCGGCAGATCTAGCAGTGAGTAGTGGGCATTGCTGGGACTGCGACTGAGCCCTGGGATGAAGACAGTCATGGCGTCTGGACCCCAGGTAGCTCCAGGGTTTTGGACAGGGAAGTATCGGGGACAAAGTGGGTGGAGAGAAGGCAGGAAGGTACAAAGGGTGGGAGTAACATCTTGGAGGGTGGGGGTAACATCTTGGAGGGTGGGGCCTGCCCTAATGTGCACAAGGCGTTCCTCTGAATATGTGTTACTCTTTATTCCTGCATTTTCCACAAAGTTTTAAAAAAGGCCTTCTCACTCCCGCCTGACCATCTACGTAGATAGCGTAATGTCTGGGCTGTCTAGAAGGACAAGGATAGTAGACATATGGGAACACCACCACCTATAAGTTCCCCTCCAAACCAGTTACCATTTTTGGACATATATCACTGTTCCTTCACTGTCATCAGGTCGAAATCCTCAAACTCCCTCCCTAACAGCACTGTGATGTACCTACACCTCAAGGACTGCAGAGGTGCAAGGCAGCTCACCACCACCATCTTCTCAAGGGGAATTAGCAATGTGCAATAAAGGGGGCGATTCTCCAAAATGGAGACCAAGAGTTCGCACCGTCGTGAACGGCGTTGCGTTTCACGCCGGCGTGAAACGGGCACGGGGTCGACCGAAGCTGTCCCCCACAGGGGGCCAACATGGCGCTGGAGCGGTTCATGCCGCTTCGGCCTTGATGCAACATGGCGCGGGGGTTCTCGGGCCGGAAACGGAAAAAATTGGCCCGGGGGGTGAGGGGGAGAGAGGCCGGCCCGCCGATCGGTGAGCCCTGATCGTTTGCCAGACCCCGTAGGAGGCACCCCCAGTTAAGGAGCGCTTTTCCCCACCCCACAGGCCGTCCCCCGATCCTTCGCGCAGAGTTCCCGCTGGCAGCGACCAGGGGTGAACGGTGCCGGCGCGACTCTGCCGTTTCCGCGTGGCCTCTCGGTCCATTCGGGCCGGAGCATTGGCGCCCCACCGATTCGAGCGGCCCACTGCTAGCGCTGCGCCAACCGTGCCTTTGCAATTGGCACCGATTCTCCGCGCCTCGAAGAATCATGGCGTGGTCGCGGCGATTCTCCGGCCTGGCGCGGGGATCAAAGAATCGCGCCCGCATGCTGGCCTAGCCTGCGACATGCCCACCCCAGGAGTGAAGTTTAAAAATGAACTGATCAGTGCAGTTATAATCTCATTGAATGTTGGAGCAGACTCAATGGGTCAAATGGCCGACTGCTCCTATGTATTATGGGCTTGTTAAGCTCAATTGCCTGTTCATTTTTAAAAATAACAGGCAGTTTGCTGATTTTGTCTCTTGCCTGCCTACCGTTTTATGAGGAGTGTATTGGAGATAGGTGGTGGATTAGCCATGTGACATATTTTATATGTCTTGCCCCACCCCGGCTGAAAACACATCCGGCAGGGAGCTGTAAAATCCAGCCAAAAGTCTAAAGTTTGCCATGAAGTTTGACCTGAAATTCCTGAACACTAATGGCATAAACTAAGCTGCCTGGATGATTGAGCTGGTTTACATAAGATAAGGCATGTTCGTGTGAATGACATTTGCATGTTGGAGATGAGAATTTTTGGGGTCAATCTAGCCTCCGATGATCAGCATAGCGAAGGAACTTGTAAAACATGGGGCGCGGGGAGGGGGGGTCATTTTGCGCCCGTGTTCGCGGTCAGCAAGAATGGCAACGTGGCCTCAAAATACCGTGAGAGTAAGGGAGCAAGATTCTTGCAGGTGAGATGACCGATATTCCCCGCCCCTCGCCAGTGACTATGATGATGACCCAGAAAGGGCAGGGAAATAATTTAAATGCATTTCAATGAATCTGCATATTATTAAAGGGCCTACCTGTCATATGATCTCCTCCACCCCCCTCACTGAATATTCAGTGGCACTACCCCCAGCGCAGGCAACCTGGCAGTGCCACCTTGTGACAACGTGGCAGTGCCAGACTGTGCAAACCTGCGGCAGGGGGCAGTGCTAGGGCCCAATTGGGGTGGGGGAGAGTGGCAAGGCCTTTGAAGGGGGGACTTGGCAGTGGCTGGGCTAGCGAGCAGTAAGGGAGAGGACCTGGCATTGGGAATGGGGGTCCTGGCAGTGAGGAGGGGAGGTGGGAATGCCGGCGATACTGGCCTGGTGGTGATTGGTTGCAGGGGAATGGAGGGGAGAGAGACCCCCCCCCCCCCCGATAATTGTGCTGTGGGGGTAGAGTCCTGATACATTTGTGGTGGAGTGGGGGTGACTGGTAGGGAATTTCACTTCCGTTCTGATCGGGGTGCAAACAAATTTAGAGTACGCAATTATTTTTTTCCAATTGAGGGCAATTTAGAGTGACCAATCCACCTCACCTGCACATCTTTTGGGTTGTGGGGGTGAAACCCACTCAGACACGGTGAGGAGGTGCAAACTCCACACGGACAGTGACCCAGGGCCGGGATTCTAACCCGAGTCTTCAACGTTGTAGGCAACATTCATTCCACTTTTAACTATGGTTTTATCTCCAGCTGCTTGTCCAACACCAGGAAGGTGAGGTATTAAAAAAATATTGGAGATTAATTTCAGGGGAACAGATATGATCTTCCATTTTAGTAAACTATAATTTGTTGTTGGTGTGTGTGCTTTTCAACACATGATGCAGTTTTACTTGGAGCTGTTACTGCCTTTGTCCCCTCTGACATGCATGCTTGGCCAGGTCCCCGGGCAGCAGCACGTGCACGGATCTCCCAGGAGCTGATGGTGTGGTGCTTGTTGTAACGGGCCTAGCGGGAACCCTCACCAATGATGCGTGAGACGATGTAGTTGACATATGTGTTCATGATGCTCATGACCTTACTGGCGTCGGGGTGAATCTGCTTCAACACTTTGCAGATGCAGATAGAGTAATTCTCTGCTGGATTTTGTCTTCTTGCTAACCTTCGCTGTGTAATGATATGTTTATAGGTACGCCAATGAAGGGTTAATTATTACATCTCCGTGTAATTCAAATACTAGAGGGCACCACCAGTTCCCAGTATAAATATCAGACCTCAGGGAATCTTGGGTAGTTAGCAAAGGAGAAGTATTGATCACAGCACGAGGAATAGTTTAGATTAGAGAGAGAGTTAACACAAGATCATCATTAGTTAATACTAGATTATAGATTACTGTTTAACAGATTTGACCTTACTTTATTAATAGTTATAGCTCAGTAGTGTGTGCAAACATTATTTAATTAATCGTTATTCAATAAATTAGTTTTGCTTCAATTTAAAGATGGGTAGTTTCTTTATCATCAACTCATCAGAACATTCTGGATCACAAGGCAAAGAATAGCAACATATTACCACAAAGTATAATATAACACGCTGGTGATTTTGTGATGGAGAAACAGGGTACCCTCCCCTCACTACCAATGTACGGGGAGGGGGGGGGGGTAGATACTCTGATTCTTAAAACAGTTCACAACACGTTTCTACAACAAACAAATGGTACCAGCACTAAGCTTTGCGCTGGAGAGACCAGATACCCTCGCCTCTGTACCAACAGAAGGGAAAGGAAAGGGGGTGGTGGGGAGAAAGGGGCCAGGAGGGTGGTGGGGAGGGAGGGAGTCGGAGTGTTGGTTAAGGCGGGGCGGCCATTAAGGGCATTGCCTGAACTATCTACGGAGGCAGAAAAACAGAAGAACCTTCAATTATGATGTGACAGATTCCGGGAGTCCCCCAGAGGGAGTGAGGGGGCGACACAGTGTCAGGCACGAGTGAGACCCACACCCCGCTACAGAGCGTCTCGTGCACGCTGCGCTCCCGACGCTGGGCAGCTGACAGCCTTCAGTTGCCCTCCGGGCCCGAATCCTCCACCACACTGAGTGCGGCGGGCGACACGGCATGTCATCGGGATCATTGACAGGCGGGATTGCCTCAGGCTCCATGCTAAATTGCCCCTTAATTAGAAAGAAAAATAATTGGGTACTCTAAATTTATAGAAAAAAAACTAATTTAAAGGTTCTTAAGGCTATCTATTGCAACAGAGTGAGTAACCAATTGGACTGGATTAATATGTCCCCCCCCCAAAAATCTAGTTTACGTGTTCTGGATCGAGAGATCAGTTACTTAGAGAAAAAAAAGCAAACGAGCAGGAATTTACCCATTGTTAAGTGACCTTGTGATGCCTTGGGGCAGAATGATCTAATGGGAAGCATTTTCATGAGAAGCATTATTTTACGTAGAGCTTGCAGAGGACATTTTCTCACAAAGATGAGAAGATTTATGAAGTAATCATAATGCCTGTTTAACAATTGGCAACATGTGAGTTTCTGAGGATATTTGAAAATTAGTCACCATTAGACATTTGCTGATGTGCCTAAGATCAAAACTAGGAGTCAAAAGTTCAAACTTTCATCTTTCCAGGCTGGCTAATCTGTCTGTGTGGATGTGTGAGTGTATGGTGCTGTGGGTGTGTGTGATGTACATCTTTTATCTCAGATTTTTTTCCTTTCCTTTCATAGATACACTTCCCTTCTTAAACCGTGCTTGAGAAGTTGGAGTGGACTGTCTTCTCCAATATCATCGCTGGTGTTGCTCATAGCTGCTCACAGAACAAAGAAAAAGAAAATCTTGCATTGATATAACACCTTCTTGGACATTCTCGGTAGTTCCAAAGCCAACAAAGTACCATTGATGTGTAGCTGCTGTTCTAATTTAAGAAAATAGAACAGACAAGATGTATACATCAAAAATGCAGAAAATTAAATGAGATAAATGACTTTGGGCGCGTTTTAACGGGAGAAATAGAGAGTCCCATTTTGGGCGCATTTAGCGAGGTGTTTCTCGGTGCCTGCAGCATCAAAAAAAGACACCCTATGAAAAGGGCCTTTTTTTTTTGTTTTGGTGGGGCGCTTACCTTAATTTCCTGCTTGTCAGTACAGGAAGAGATCGGGGTGCCATTTTTAAATGCTGCCCTGACTCCCCGAAGTCTGGACCACCCCATCGCGGCCTCCGGATCCCCCCCAATGCCCCAACTTACCTGTGAGAGGGTCCTTGAGCTCCCCTCACCCACCTCAAAAGGGCAGGGCACACTGGGCCTGACCCCTGGCAGTGCCAACCTGGAACCCAGGCAGCCTGGCAGTGTCATTTCGGCACCCCATCAGTGCCAGGGTGACCGCCAGGATATCTGGGTGGTGGTGCCAGGCTGGCAGTGCAAAGGTGCGCAGGTGGCAGCAGGAGTGCCAGGATACCACCTTGCCCAGAACCTACCACCCGGTGGTCTAAGACTGCCTGGGACACCCCTCCTCAGGTGCCGGAATGCCTGGTCCACGTTTGCGTGAACCAGTGCTAAACTGTGCCATGGCGAGGTCTGTCAGGCGTTTGAGAGAGAGAGGGAGGGAGAGAGAGAGAGAGAGAGTGTGTGTCTATGTATGCCTGTGTTGGTTCCTTTTGCTTCCAAGGTCTAAACACTTCTGCTAAGTTCTGTCAAAATACATTACACAGGAACCAATCGCTGACCATTGTCAGGCAGAACACTGTTCCTAGCCAGACCACGAGTTTCCAGTTAACTAATTGAACCAAATCCCTCCAAAGCTGGTTCCTAATATTCACTCAGTGCTGAAGAATCTGGCTTCTTCCTTCCAAATTACAAAGTCTGGGAACAGTATCCTAGCAAGCAGGCTACTTCAACATCGAGACTTCTGCTTAAAGACATATCCCGATTATGGGCTCATGGACCAAAATAATAAAATAAAATAAATGGGAACAAAGGAAATGAACAGGTAGGACTCTTACACGAGCCCCAGAGAAGTGCAGAATGAGTAATATGAGTAATATCAAAACATGAAAGTGGTTTTATGATTAACTTGTTCATGTCAGCCTTCACTCAGTGGTAGCATTAATGCCTCTGAGTCAATAGGTTGTAGATTCAAGCCTCATTCCAGAGCCTCAGACTGGAGTACTGCACTATTGGAGGTACCGTCTATCAGATGAGAAGACAATAAAGTGAGATTTCATCTGGCCTCTGAGGTGGACATAGAAGATCCCATGGCGCTATTCAAAGAGCAAAGAATTCTCACAATATTGAGTCCAACATTTATCCCATAACCATCACCACCACACACAGATTACATAGGGCCCGATCGAACGGCCTTGTTGCACCTGATTCGGGCCAGGACAAGGCTCACGAGAGGCCAATTGCGAAATTTGCAACTCTCTGGACGCCTTGCTTTTTTAGCTCAGTGGTCTTTGTGACCAGTTTGTGACCACGGGTCCAGATCCGCTAAATTGGTTGGTGACCAAATTTTGAACTTTTTGGTCATAGCTAGATGTACAGTTCGTAACTGAGCTATTGGGGAAATGTGCAGCAGTGTTTTTTTGAGTACATTTTTGGAGGATTGCTGCAGGAAGTGCTATTGGCCCTGCCATGCATTGAAGGATTAAGTGTTATTTAAACATTAGATTTCTGAGTGAATTTTCATAGCCAGTTACTGGGAAATGTTATAGAATCAATTTCATTTTCAGCTACCACATTTCATCATCAGTAAACTTGCATACATGTACCTTAAAGCCTCAGTG
Organism: Scyliorhinus canicula; assembly: GCF_902713615.1. Classification (NCBI taxonomy): domain Eukaryota; kingdom Metazoa; phylum Chordata; class Chondrichthyes; order Carcharhiniformes; family Scyliorhinidae; genus Scyliorhinus; species Scyliorhinus canicula. The sequence goes on from NC_052149.1 coordinate 38,962,022, forward strand.
AAGTTAAAGACTATTCAATTATTAGAACATAGAACATAGAACTGTACAGCACAGTACAGGCCCTTCGGCCTACGGTGTTGTGCCGAACTAGTCTGAAACTAAGATCAAATCAACCTATTCCCAACATTCCAGTGCACTCCATATGCCTATCCAATAACTGCTTGAAAGTTCCTAAAGTGTCCGACTCCACTACCATAGCTGGGAGTGCAATCCACGCCCCAACCACGCTCTGAGTAAAGAACCTACCTCTGACATCCCTCCTATATCTACCACCATGAACCTTATAGTTAAGCCCCCTTGTAACAGCTACATCCACCCGAGGAAAAAGTTGCTGAACGTCCACTATATATCCCTCTCATCATCTTATACACCTCAATTAAGTCACCTCTCATCCTCCTTCGCTCCAATGAGAAAAGCCCTAGCTCCCTCAACCTTTCCTCATAAGACCTACCCTCCAATCCAGGCAGCATCCTGGTAAATCTTTGCACCCTTTCCAATGCTTCCACATCCTTCCTATAAAGAGGTGACCAGAATTGCACACAATGCTCGAAATGTGGTCTAACCAAGGTTTTGTACAGTTGCAGCCTAACCTCACGGCTCTTAAATTCAATCCCCCTCTTAATAAATGCTCACACACTACAGGCTTCCTTCACGGCTCTATCTAATTGGATGGCAACTTTCAGAGATCCATGGATCTCTCTGCTCCTTCACATTCTTCAGAACCCTGCCGTTAACCCTGTAATCCGCATTCAAATTTGTCCCACCAAAATGTATCAGCTCGCACTTATCACCTCACAATTTGTTGCAACAGAAAATTTAAACACCGTCCCCCCCCCCCCACAATGATCCATTGGTTTTGTCAACACTAAAAATAGAAGGAAAGGAACTTGAGTGCTTCAAAAGGAAGAGATTGCTGAAGTTTAAAAAAAAACAATCTCTAGCAGAGGAAATGCCTGCTTTAGAGGTGGAAACTGCAGGAAGCCATCAGGTAGAACCAAAGAAACATAGAACATGGCTCGCCACCTCCTCCTTCCTGCTCCGATGGGAAACATTTCAAAGTACTGGAATTTTTTTTTTGCTATTAGTTATGGAACAAAGGGACAACATTTTGAATTTCTTGGCCAGCTAAGCTATTGGCAGTTTCAATAAGTTGTTCAACAAGTTGTTCCTGGGTATAACAAGAAAAATCTATGAAACAGGAGCACTTTCCTTAACAAAAATGCATTTCAATATTGGTCGTCATATTTTTAAAACATGATTTCCTTTTAAAATTGTTTTCATTATCCTTCAATTACCCAAAGTGCTTAAAAAATGGTTGCATTCCCGACACTGAGATAGATCCTCAAGATAATTCTTTACTTCAGAAGAAGGCTATAAAAGATTAACATAGAACATAGAAAAATACAGCACAAAACAGCCCCTTCGGCCCACGATGTTGTGCCGACCTTTTGTCAGATTAGGGGTAATATTCAATTCCTTCCAATGTTTAATGCTTTTAAATCTCACCATATTAGCACAGGGCTAAAGAGCTGGCTTTTAAAGCAGACCAAGGCAAGCCAGCACCACAGTTCAATTCCCGTACCAGCCTCCCTGAACAGGTGCCGGAATGTGGCGACTAGGAGCTTTTCACAGTAACATCATTTGAAGCCTACTTGTGACAATGAGCAATTTTCAATTCGTTTCATTTCATAGGAAACAGTGATATTTTCCAAAGTCCTGTGAAGCAACAGAACTTTACACTATATTTTAATTAAAATATATCTTTGTTGCTATTTCTTAATTTTAAACCTTTTGGCTGAGCAAAGACCATTAAGTTGGCTGACCCTGGACGGCACGGTGACGGAGTGGTTGGCACTGCTGTCTCACGGCGGCAAAGATCCGGTTCGATCGCAGCCCCGGGCCACTGTTCGTGGTAGAGTTTGCACATTGTCCCCGTGTCTGCGCATGTTTCACCCCCACAATCCAATAAAATGTGCAGGGTAGGTGGATTGGCCACGCCAAATTGTCCCTTAATGAATAACGTGTTTTTTCAAGAAGATGGCTACTCTGTGAGTCATCAGGACAAAAGAAGCTCTTCGCAATTTTAGAAATGTCACCCCAAATTATTTCTGAGGAGCTGTTAACTGACCACCTGGGGACTGCACAGCCAAATTTAAAGGGAGCTACACTAAGGCTATTCATATTTGATAAACCAGGTCAACCAACCAAGTCAACGTGTCTATGAAGACACAACCCATAATGGCTGAGACACTTTCCAGACACTGGATGAACATCCTTTCTTGAAGATATTGTGGCGAGGTAAAGCCACATGATCTAAGACTCTGCCTTCTTGAACTGCAAGCCCACTCTGTTGCTTTAACATCTGATTAAAGGGCCACACAACCGGAACTCTGGCCAGGCTGGACAACTGGTTCCATCTGCCCTGTCTCTGCTGAACATTCTGTCCTATCACCTACCAACCTATTTCATCTTGCAAAAGCCATCACCACCAGGAAAACAAATTTTACACCACTGGTTTTCAAACAGCCAATCTCTGTTAAGGAATTCCTCGTGATACTTTTGATTCTGGACTCTGAACTAATATTTTCTCTGACCTCTGCATTGTAAAACCTTCTATATCCCTCTCTTTACTGTATGTGTGTGGAGGAGGTTATTGCGAGCTCTGCTTTGCACAGTTTTTGAATGTGTGCAATAAGTTAACTTTTTTGAGTTCATCCTACTTCGGGTTTTCTGCAGGGTCTGTAGGAATTAGATCACACAAAAACCGAGGGGTTGGGAAATATGCCACCCCTTATTAAAAAGGAAACAAAAACAAATCACCTCTCTATTCACAGACCAGTGGTGAGAAGTAAATTTAGTAACTTAGTGCTGATTGAATGGCACCCACTCCTGTTCATAACGGTCCTCAAATGTTTATTGAGAATTATATCACCATGGGCACAGCACACATAATAGAATATTTATTCTGCAAGATTTACAATGAACATGAGAAAGGCCTGAGAGGACATGTGTGATCTTTTCTTTTGGCACAGGGGAATGCAAATATCATGATCGTTTCAAAAAAGCACAGTGCTTGTTGATTCTGTTGCCTTTTTTTTGCTTGCTATAAATATGGCAGTCAATAAGGTTTCCCTTCTTTTATCTAGATAGTGATATGATATGCTCTCAGAGTCGCCAGGTATCAAATGATACCGCCACAAGGTTCAACTGGGTATCGATCAAAGAGCCAAACAACCAGTTAGTTAGTTCAAGATCAATGATACTTTATTTACACACAAGATTAATTTACACATGCAACATAAACACTACTGGTTAAACTACACCTAACAACTATGACAACCTGTACTTAACTTCAGGCACCCAGCTTAGGTCAGAGGAACAGTGGCCTTTGTTTGAATCTGGATCTACTGGGTCTGGAGAAGTAACTGCTGTTCAGCTAGGCTCATCCGTCTGGTAGCGAGCGTTGAACTTGAACTTGCTTCTGGTTGTGGTGCTGCAATTGGAGATGGACGTTGCCGGAGAGCCACGCCCAAAAGAGATCGAACATATGGCAGTGTCTGTCTATCCTTGTGGGGTTTCGCGCTCTTTTGGGTGGTCCTTAGGCTTGGACCCAATTAATTGGGCAGTTCTCGATCACTGCCTTCGTTCTGAGCCAATAAAGGGGCGGGTGCCTTGATGGCTGGGTGTGCGTGTCCTAAGCGGTCATTGACCTTGCTATTTATGCTTCCTGAGTAAAGAGAGTGGCGCTGAAATATCTGGACTTGTATTGGTTACCTGAGTGTCAATCCTTTGTCTTACGGAGATGGGCCATTAAGATGCTAATCGGTTGGGGGTTTCGATGCTGTCTGGATTTTCTGCTCATGAATATACATGCAGGCTCTGTGCCTGCCTGAATCTTACATTGTCCATATTTCCCTTTAGGCTTTGCGAACATGTTTCTTTGTAAGTGGCCACCCAGATGGCTACAATTCAGATACGTTTTTTTTTACGTTTCTGTGTGATAATTCAACGGATTAGAGTTGATCACTGAGGAGTGGAGCTAACACCAGCAAATGCACGATGAACATATAATGGTTTCTTTTGGCAAACTTTCTGTTCTGTGCTTGGAAGGTACCAATGTACAAACATTGAAAATAATTTTACTTGGAGAATCCAGTGCCGTAATAGTGGGTTGGAGGTCTAGGTTGTGTATTCTTTTCCGAAACCCGCTGGTTGCATTTTGGATTTCAGATCATTTTGGTTTTTGGGTACTGCATACAAACTTGTATTAAAGTAACCTGAGCCTCAGCCACCTCCAATCTAAAGCTAATAAAATAGCTAGAAAAGTGAGATGTATTACAAAATAATAGATATTGGGTACCGGTAATAAGTTTCTTTTTGACTTGTTCACCCCAAAAATCCCAGGGTAAACAGTGCAGACAAACAACTAGACCCCCTCCCCCCTTCTCCGGTAACGGTTGATGAGGTTCACTTTTCGGATTTATGGTTGAAGGATATTTAACCTGTGTATCGAAAACCCTTATTTGAGTAAAATTGACCCAGAATGGATGCAAAATCTTGTGCTAAAATTGTAGGAGCTTCCAGAAACATTAAAGAAACTGTCTTGTATAATTTGACTTCAAATGTGCCCGATATTTTACCTGCATTTGAACTCATTAATTATTTTTGAACTGCCGGTATGGACTCAATTTGATGTCTGTGGTGCTCATTTGTTTATGACCTTTTTTTTATTGTTCAGTTGTATTTATTTATGATGGTGAAGCATGTTTTTGCATTTTTGTATCCTGTCTCCGTACCAAGAACTCTTAAGCTGGATATAGGATGGAATTTTGTTGCAGAGTTAAGCGTTACTCCAACGACGAGTCTTAACCACAAACTTGAAACAGCACTTCATTACAATTTCTCGCACAACCCATGACAACACAGTGATGTGACAAAAACAATAAAGTTGTATCTCCCACAATCCAAGATATAATGCAGTATTTTTATTATGTACTTAAACTAAAAGTGTGTTTTAAAATTGACTATCATTTGCTGCATCTTAAAAAATAATTACTTTGGCCGTTGTCTTGAAGTAATATACAAATCTGCATGGAGGTAATCGCTGTTCCTGATAGTTTTAGGGGGGGTAGCGAAGAATTGAGCATCCCCCTTTCCGTGCAAGATGTTCCTGTAGCATATCATTCCAATTCACCTCATGCTTTGGAGGTTCAAGTCCACTTTTGGAAAGTACTTTTTTCCTGTAAATATGAATTAGGGGCCTTTAAAGACAACCCAAATTATAACTTTAAATTGCTGCTGAATTGTGGGTTCTATATATTACGCACTGAAGCATCTTCGGCGCTGGCTGATACTGTCCAAATTTACTTCTTGGATACAAGTCTGAGGGGGCAGAGATTCTACCTCATCAGTCTGAGAAGGATTGAAACCTAACTCCCAGAGTTGAAACCAATGGGCCTACACAATTTCTACCACATACACACACACCCAATCTTTGCAGTCCTGCTTTTTGAGCTCATTAGTAAGACAAGTGCTTTAGGGATACATTAAGTGGATTACTGCTTCAGCAGTGATTTACATGTTTGTGTAATTGAATGCACATAGCTGCAAGAAATGTAAGGTATTTCCGATTGACTGGCCGAAGTTGTTTGATATTTAGAACAGTTATCACTGTTTGAGAATGCAGACATTCATTTGATCATATCTTAACTAAATCTGAAACCAGGTCTTGGATATGAAAGGCATTCCAAAATATTCTGTGCCCTGCAATTTCATGGTTACTCTTTAATTAAAATTGTCCATTCACTTATTCTACCTCTGTCTGCCAGTATCTATCTTTCTTGTTTTACTATGTTCAGTTCTCCCAATGTTAACATTTGGAAGACAGAATGCGAAACACAAGATTTTACGATGAGGGTTTTTTGCATATTAGAACATAGAACATACAGTGCAGAATGCAGAAGCATAAATGCTTCACAGCTCCAGGGTCCCAGGTTCGATTCCCGGCTGGGTCACTGTCTGTGTGGAGTCTGCACGTCCTCCCCCTGTGTGCGTGGGTTTCCTCCGGGTGCTCCGGTTTCCTCCCACAGTCCAAAGATGTGCGGGTTAGGTGGATTGGCCATGCTAAATTGCCCGTAGTGTCCTAATGAAAGTAAGGTTAAGGGGAGTGTTGTTGGGTTACGGGTATAGGGTGGATACGTGGGTTTGAGTAGGGTGATCATGGCTCGGCACAACATTGAGGGCCGAAGGGCCTGTTCTGTGCTGTACTGTTTTATGTTCTATGTTCTAGAAGGAGGCCATTTGACCCATCGAGCCAGCACCGACCCACTTAAGCCCTCACTTCCACCCTATCCCATATCCCAGTAACCCCTCCCAACTTTTTGGCCACTAAGGGCAATTTATCATGGCCAATCCATCTAACCTGCACGTCTTTGGTCTGTGGGAGGAAACCAGAACACCCGGAGAAAACCCACACAGACACGGGGAGAACATGCAGACTCCACACAGACAGTGACCCAGTGGGGAATCGACCTGGGACCCTGGCGCTGTGAAGCCACAGTGCTATCCACTTGTGCTACCATGCTGCCATATTGATGCTTTAGTATTTTAAACTCTCCTGCTTCTGACTTTAGGATTGGGTGTGGTATTTTGCATTTAAATTCTGCTCTCTGTTCCTTCTGTGTTGCTGTAAGGGTGCCAAGTTTCGGTGATACTGGCCAGCGGTATGATTTCTGCTTCGTTGATCTGGATAAATCTTTCTTTAACATAAACAAGGGATGGCCCACAGAGAATTAAACCTATAGCTGCTGCTGCTTGGCAATCACACATGCAAGATTGTGCCTGCTCAGTTTTTCTTTTCAGTGTTCCCACTGGAAAACCTTATCTTTCTGCAAATCTTTCAATTGTGAGTTAATGAACCAAACTCAGGGACATTTGTTGCGAATGCAAGTTACACCTTTGTGCTAATTGCCACATTCATGTTGTATGGCTCACTTGGTAGTCTGTATCCTGACAATGGCTCAGTGTCTGATCTTTGGGGGCAAATGCAAAAGGTGCAAATGCACGCTGGCTGCTGTGTAAAAGCAATTTATGTGAAACCCCACATAAAAGAAATTCCTTAATTAATTGAACGATTTAAAAAAGACTGTAGTGCACAAGTGGCTGGCATTTCAGTTCTGTACAGAAGTGTATTATTATTGTTTTGATTCTTTTTTGTGTCATTTTTTCTGTGCCTTTTGATTTCCTCTGCTCATTTTCCCTCTGTCCCTCATGCCCCATTTTTCTATCTTTCATTACCCCTCCCTCTGCTCATATTTCCTCAGTTTCCCAATCACCCCACCACCATTTCCTTATCACTTATTAACTTTGTTCTCTGCCCTTTTAACTGTCGGGGTTTCATGTGCCGCTATCTTGCGTGATTACTTTCATGATTGTGCAATATTCCTGTTGGCAATTGTCCTGCCATCCTCAATCTCTCCTCCTGTCAGTGAACTGATTTACGTAAAACGGGCATAAAATCTTTTCTATCTGGCCTGAGATTACGTGACAAACTTCTGGTGGAAGATGTGAGAAAATAATGCTGGCTCCCAGCTACAGCAGCACAATAAATCATTCTGGAAGTGATATTTATGACGGGTTATTACTGTGAATCAGTTTTTCAGATAGATTGAATCCATATTAGGCAGAGCGCTATAACACTACAAAGAGTGAATCTGACTCAATGCGCAGTATTGTCTCACTGAAAGGTCAGAGATGTTGAATGAAGGAGCAGCTCCAGAGGGATCTGTCTGAGTAATTTAAGCTTTGATGAGGAGTGCCGTTCTCTGATCTAGGACAATCTGTCAGAGGTTTCAAGACGTTTGGTAATTTTTCTTGTCTTGAGTTGTGACCTTCAGTGAGTCACGGTCTCCAGGAATTCTCACAGATTTGAATTGAAGTTTTAATAAAATGTGCTGATGTAACAGCGTAAGTACTCAAGAATCCTGCTGCTGGAAGCTACTCTACATCGAAACCAAGATAATGAATTTATTTCATTTCAATTGTTTTGTTAAAAAATATGTAGAGTTTCGGCTTCCAAACCAAGGATTTTCTACACTTCTGCCTTTTTTAAAAAAAAAAGTTTTTTTTTCACTTTTCAGCTCCTAATATGTCATACATATTAAATTTATGTTAAGAGGCAAGCACTTATTGTCAGGTTCCTATCAATGACCTTTTGTTTGAGCAAGGCACTAAAAGGTGCATGGCTCACCTGCTTTATTAAACGAGCCATCAAAATTTGGGAACGGAGAGAAGCACACATAATTAATTCTGGGGTTTATGTTTATATGTTTGATTTGAAAAGAAGAGATTTTGCTTTCTTTTTCTGCTCAGCAAAATCAAACTCTTAATGATGAGCGAAATCATGAACTCTCTATATATCTGCCAATGAGAAAATCCCAGGTAATCCATTTTTCACAGTATCAGAGCAGTTTTTAATCTCAATCAATGTTATCAGGGAGTAGTTGGCGTTCCGCCGGCTGGCGTGGAAGGCCTTTGGCGCCACACCAGCCGGGGCTGAAGGGACTTCGCCGGCCGGCGGAAGTCCGTGCATCCGCCGGAGTGTCAGCGGCTGCTGACGTCATCCCCGCGTATGTGCAGTGGAGGGGGTCACTTCCGCCTCCGCCATGGTGAAGACTATGGTGAAGGCGGGAGGAAAAGAGTGCCCCCATGGCACAGGCCTGTCCATCGATTGCGTGCCAGGCCACCGTGGGGGCATCCCCTGGGGCCAGACCGCACCGCGCCCCCCCAGGACCCCAGAGCCCGCCCGCGCCGCCTGCTCCCACCGGTAAGGTAGGTGGTTTGATCCACGCCGGCGGGAGAGGCTTGATAGCGGCGGCACTTCGGCCCATCGCGGGCCGGAGAATCGCCGGGGCAGCCCTCCGACCGGTGCGGCGCGATTCCTGCCCCCGCCGAATCTCTGGTTGCGGAGACTTTGGGACACGGCGGGGGTGGGATTGATGCCGGCCCCTGCCGATTCTCCGACCCAGCGGGGGGGGGGGGGGGGGGGGGGGGGGGGGGGGTCGGAGAATCCCGCCCTAGGTTTTAATTATTCATTTAAAAAAAATATTCACCGAATCTTTGAGCTTATTGCATCATTGTCACAGCCTTGACAGAAACCTGGATGAAGGATGATGGCATCTTCCCCCTAGAACCATAGAATAGACCCATAGCATCCCTACAGTGCAGAAGGAGGTCATTTGGCCCATTGAGTTTGTGCTGGCCCTCTGCAAGAGCACCCTACCTCGACCCACACCCCTGCCCTTTCCCCAGAACCCTAATAACCTACACATCTTTGAATACTTAGGGGAAATTTATCATGGCTAATTGATAGAGTGTAGTTTTATTCATAGTTTATTCATATAGGGGCTAGTTGAATGCATATAGCAAATAGGCTATTAAAAGTGTCATCACTGAGGGAACTTTGTCATTGTCTCATATAATGAATTAACCATTGTCTTCCAGTGTATTCAGCACTAAGAACATATTGTTCTCTCTCTAATCAACTAATCAGTTCTAGTAAGGTTTCTGCCAAACTGTGTAACATGGCGAGTATGATAAAACATATCCAGTAATATTCCTAAGCTAGTTTTGATAGGCATTAGTCAATCTTAAGTAATGTCCAATGTTTGATTAACAAATCATCTTCTAAGTAACAGACATTCATTTGAACAAACCAGGAGGTCTCAGCTGGGAATTAGAAGCCAATGAAAGTAAATGAGGGGTCAAACCAGAGATAAGAATTCCCTTAAAAATAGAACCTTGCGACAAGTGCTGGACTTTGTTATGTATTGTTTGATATTTTGTTTCTAAGTTTTTTATTCAGTTCTTATTCAAGTGTGTACCAGTGAGTAATTAACAATAATAAACTGTGGGAGGAAACCGGAACACCTAGAGACAACCCATTCTGACAAAGGGAGAAAGTGCAAACTTCTCACAAACAGCCACCCAAGGCCGGAATTGACCCCGGGTTTCAGGCTCTGTGAGGCAGCAGTGCTAACCAATGTGCCAACATGCCGAAATGAAGCTACCCGCCAGGCTATATGTTCCATCACTTGCGTGACCAAGACAGTTGCAATGGTAGTATCTTATATCCAAATCTCCCTTTGTCTCCTTATTCCTCTTTAAGTATCCCAATTTGTTTTATCCCTCTAACCTCTCATTTAAGATCCTTGTCCATCCAATTAGAGTAAAAGGTTCAGGACTGCTTTCCGTTCTGAACCTCTGCACAGAACGATTTCGCATCCTCGGTGATCTCAAACTCCACCTCAAATCATCATACTTGGAGTTCACCACCTTTGTACACTCTTTGTAAAAAATAAATTTAGAGTATCCAATTTTTAATCCAATATCCAACAAAGGAGATTTTCCTCGACTTCAGGAAGCGTAGTGGAGAACATGCCCCTGTCTACATCAATGGGAGCGAAGTAGAAAGGGTCGAGAGCTTCAAGTTTTTAGGTGTCCAGATCACCAACAACCTGCCCTGATCCCTCCATGCCGAGTCAAGAAAGCCCACCAACGACTACTTTTTCAGAAGACTAAGGAAATTTGGCATGTCACCTACGACCCTCACCATAGATGCACCATAGAAAGCATTCTTTCTGGTTGTATCACAGCTTGGTATGGAGCCTGCTTTGCCCAAGACCGCAGGAAACTACAAAAGATCGTGAATGTAGCCTAATCCATCACGTAAACCAGCCTCCCATCCATCAACTCTGTCTACAATTCCCGTTGCCTCGGAAAGGTAGCCAGCATAATTAAGGACCCTACCCACCCCTGGACATACTCTCTTCCACCTTCTTCCGTCAGGAAAAAGATACCAAAGTTTGAGGTCACGTACCAACTGACTCAAGAACAGCTTCTTCCCTGCTGCCGTCAGACTTTTCAATAGACCTACCTCCTATATTACGTTGATCTTTTCTCTACACCTTGCTATAACTGTAACATTATATTCTGCAGTCTCCCCTTCCTTCTCTATGTACGGTATGCATTGTTTGTACAGCATGCAAGAAACAATACTTTTCACTGTATACCAATACATGTGAATAATAAATCAAATCAAATTTTTTCACAATTAAAGGCCAATTTAACGTGGCCAATTCACCTACTCTGCACATCTTTTGGGGTTGTGTGGGTGAGACCCACGCAGACACGGGGAGAATGTGCAAACTCCACACGGACAGTGACCCGGGGCAGTGATCGAATCCCGGTCCTGAGCTCCATAAGGCAGCAGTGCTAACCACTGCGCCACCCACCTCATACTCTTTCAATCTTTCCCTCTATCAAAACTCACCAGTTCATAATCACAGCAACCCCCATAATCTAATCATCTCATGTGGCCTCATTACACCCATCATATCAATCATGTTAAGGCCATCTCTGATCAGTTCCTTGTATTATAATCCACCCCCATTCCATCTCCTAGTCCTACTTACCCTGTCTCCATCCCTGGGGGGAAAAAAAAAACACTTTGGTTTCTGCCACTTACTTACAGCTGCACTTTCAAAATGCCAACTAACCTTTGATCCTCAACACAGATTTCTGCAGCTTCTAATTTGCTCAACCGTACCCTCGCTCATTATACAGGAATGATCCCAGAGGGAAAAAATAGCGCACAGCTACTTTCACTCTTGTCCCCTTCATGCCCCACCCAAATTTATCATATTTATCCTAGGGTCCCATCTCCTACTCCCTTGACCACATTCCCATAAACTGTTAACCTGTCCCTGTGTGAGCTTATTTTTTAATAAACATTTTATTGAGGTATTTATGGTTTTACAATAGCAACAAAATAAACAATGTACATGAATTTATAAACATAGTGCAAAAGCCATCTTCCTCCCTTACAGGTCCCACCTTTACTAATCCCCTACACTAAACTAATCTAACCGCCCCCCGCCCCCTTCTGATGATGGTTTATTTTGCGCAAAGAAGTCGATGAACGGCTGCCACCTCGGGGCGAACCCTAACATTGACCCTCTCAAGGGGAACTTGATTTTCTCCAGACAGAGAAAGCTAGTCATGTCAGTTAGCCAGGTCTCCATCGTCGGTGGCTTTGAGTCCCTCCAAGCTAATAGAATCTATATCCGGGCTACCAGGGAAGCAAAGGCCAAAACGTCTGCCTCTTTCTCCTCCTGGATTCCCGGGTCTTCCGACACTCTGAAAATCATCACCTCTGGACTTTTTTTCAGCCATCCTTCTTTTCAGCATTTTGGACATGACATCCGCAAATCCCTGTCAGAATCCCCTAAGCTTCGGGCATGTCCAGAACATTTGGACATGGTTTGCTGACCCTCCCTCACACCTTGCGCACCTATCTTCTACCCCAAAGAACCTGCTCATCCAGGCCACTGTCATGTGGGCCCGGTGAACGACCTTAAATTGTATCAGGCTGAGCCTGGCACATGTTGTGGATGCGTTGACTCTTCTCAACGCGTCCACCCAGAGACCATCCTCTATCTCTCCTACTAACTCCTCTTGTTCGTTTCAGCTCCTCGGTCTGCGTCTCCTCTGACCCCATGAGTTCCCTGTAAATGTCAGAAACCCTCCCTTCTCCCACCCACGCTCTGGAAACTACCCTGTCCTGTATACCCCTTGGTGGTAGGAGCGGGAAGGTTGAGACCTGCCTTAGTAGGAAGTCCTGCACCTGCAGGTACCTAAATTCATTTCCCCTCACTAATCCAAATTTCTCCTCCAGCTCCCTCAGGCTAGAAAAGCTCCCCTCCATAAACATAGCTCCCATCCTCTCAATCCCTGCTCCCTGCCATCTCCGGAACCCGCCAACCATCCTTCCTGGGGTAAACCGGTGATTATTACAGATTGGAGACCACACCGCCACCACCACGGGCTGGTGGAGTACCGTGCCGGCCGGAACGGCAGAGGCGCTGTTACCAACGCCCCCAAACTCGTGCCCTTGCATGAAGCCGCCTCAACACACTCCCATACCGACTTCCCCCCCCAACACCCACCACCACCACCCATTTCCCGGTCATGGCTATATTCCAATAATAATTACTAAATTTCGGCAGCGCCAGGCCGCCCTCCCCCGGCTCCGCTGAAGCATCCCCCTTTTTACTTGTGGGGTCTTACCCGCTCATACAAAGCCAGTGATTACCTTAGTGGCCTGTTTAAAAAAGGACCGTGGAATAAAGATGGAAGGCACTGAAACACAAACTGGAATCTCGGGAGGACCGTAATTTTCATTGTCTGTACCCTCCCAGCTAATGACAACGGGATCGCGTCCCACCTCGGAAAATCGTCCTTCATTTGGTCTACTAATGGGGCCAAATTTAACTTGTGTAGCCGTTCCCATTCTCGTGCCACCTGGATGCCTAGGTATTAGAACATAAAACAGTACAGCACAGAACAGGCCCTTCGGCCCTCGATGTTGTGCCGAGCAATGATCACCCTACTCAAACCCATGTATCCACCCTATACCCGTAACCCAACAATCCCCCTCAACCTTACTTTTTAGGACACTACGGGCAATTTAGCATGGCCAATCCACCTAACCCGCACATCTTTGGACTGTGGGAGGAAACTGGAGCACCCGGAGGAAACCCACGCACACACGGGGAGGACGTGCAGACTCCACACAGACAGTGACCCAGCCGGGAATCGAACCTGGGACCCTGGAGCTGTGAAGCATTTATGCTAACCACCATGCTACCGTGCTGCCCGAATTGTTTTTGAAAACTCACCACTATTCTTAGAATTCCCCCTATACTAAAAAGGGCCGACATTCTAAATGGTGAACAGGGATTCTCACTCCCTGACTCCGGAATGCAGGCTTCGGTGGGTGCTATTCAGGTCAAACTATATTTTCAAGTTGTCCCCCGGTATAACCCATACGTTCACCGAAGATTTTATCTACTTACCACTTAGTAGCATCGATGTCCTGTGTCCTGCATTGCTAAGTAAGTAAAGTAGACTTTCAGGAATAAACCACTTTTTCAGGTTAAGTTAAGTTATTTTATTATTATATTTTTTCTTTTAAAAGCTGCAAACACTTTCTTTACAGAAAGGTAAAAAGATCTTGCTTCTGGATCCTGCTGGTTGGTTGAAGGGACCTTCAGGCCCACCTTGACAATCAATCTTCTTTAAAGTCTAGTCTTCTTAGGATGTATTCGCTGGTTAGCTCTGTTGCTGTGTTTTGTCAATCCATGTACTGAGCTATAAGAGCTGGCTCTGCTAGCTATCTCTAAGCTGACTCTGACTCCTGTTTAAATTCTAGTCTTCCTTAGATGTATAGCTGTTTAAGATCGGCTGCTTGTCTTGTCTTTCCCATGACCGAGCTGTGAGAGCTGTGATTCTCCTCCTCTCTCTGAGTTCTCCTCCCCTTCTCTCCTGTTGCTTGTCTGCTACTGCTCCCTGGGTTTATATTCTCTTTCTACCAATTATTAAGTTTTTAGAGCCTTATTGTAAATTAACTTATTTCACTTTATGATTGTTAAAAAGTATCTTTGATACTTCTAATACAACTAAGTATTCATTTTGGGCATGGCCTCACCTCTCAGATCAGATTACATCGTCCTTTGTGATGTTCAAAGTTCCTTTGTTTTAAATAGAGGTGTTACTTTTAATTCTGTGATTTCGAATTGTTTAATTTTCCAAATGTCCCTAGCTCATAACTTTGCGTTTGATTTTGACTTTAAATTATGTTTCTCATAGAGAGGTTGTCTCCAATTTTATTTTAATTGACTTGATGTTAGTAGAATTTCACACTTAGAATTGACACCAAATTCGACTGAACATATCCATCCTTTCCAGCTGTTTACTAAGAGAGTTAATTTCAATGAAGATGTGAAACCTTTGCTTTTAACTGTATGCTAAAATTTTACTTGGTTATGACTTGAAAGACCTGCCTGTTTTAAACATTCATCACTTAATGCAATTGAAACTCCCATCCATGCTTTTCCAGATACTTCCTAAGATATTTACTTTCAATGAAAGTGTGAGCCATTGTTTTATCTTAATACATGAATCCTGTGTGTTTGCTAAGCCTGTTGTGAGAAAGAATCTGCATTTTATAATCCTGCTCTTTGCAGCTACTATTAACCCTTCCTGGGATCTTTCCCTGTATCCTCTCAGACCAGATATTGCCAGACTTCCATGTTTCAAATGACACATTTTTCTGTATTTTCAATTACAGTACCGAAAGCTTCCCCCTACCACCCGAAACGGTAGTGCCCCCAATCGCCTCTCCTGCCCCTTGCCTTGCCTGGACCGTGAACATCTCACTTTTCCCCATATTTAGTTTATACCTCAAAAACTGCTACCTCTTCCAACCCAATCGGGGCCCCAAGCCCTCCTACCAACCCTCCGTCCACCTTCGGGAAATTCAGCCCCCTAAAAAGTGCCTCGTCCCCTTCGGCTCAGCTGGGGGTTCTGATCCATACAGCCTACTGTAAAACTCCTTGGGCGGAATTCTCCGCTCCCCATGCGGCCTGGGAGTATCGCGGGAGGGCCTCCTGACGTTTTTTACGCCCCCCTGGCGCCCCCCGCGATTCTCTCCCCCCCCCCCCCCCCCCCCCCCCCCCCCCCCCCCCGGCTAGAGAAATTGCCGCTCACCGCTTTTCACGGCGAACGGTGATTCTCTGAGCCCGAAGCTGGTCCTTTACGCCCGTTTCAACACGGCAGCAACCACACCTAGTCGCTGCATTCATCAAACGGGTGCCAGATGCCCGTTTGGGGCATCTAGGGGCCCGATTGGCACGGGAGCACCACGACTGTGCTCCAAAATGGACGCACTCTTTCCCCTCCGCCGCCTGGCAAGATCAAGTCGCTACGTCTTACTGGGCGGCTGAGGGGAAAGACGGCACCGCGCATGCGCGGGTTCGTGCCGTCTGCGTGATGAAGTCATCTGCGCATGTGCGGGTTGGAACCGGCAACCCGCGCATGCGCGGATGACTTCACAAATGCGCCGGACGCGCGTCATTCTCGGCGTGACGAGGTCGCTGCCGAGAAAGACAGAGGCCCGCTCCTAGCCCCCCGGGTGGGGGTGAATTAGGTGCGGGGAGCGGGCTCCGAGGCCGTCGTGAACCTCAGCCGAGTTCACGACGGCCTTCATGAATTCGGCCCCCTGCAGAGAATTCCGCCTCTTGAATGCTTTATTCATCCATGCTGAGTCTCCAACCAGGTTCCCATCCCCGTCCTTTACTTTCCCAATCTCCCTGGCTGTCTCCCTCTTTCTAATCTGCTGCGTGAGCATTCTGCTGGCCTTCTCCCCATGCTCATAGATCGCCCCCCTCGCCTTCCTCAGCTGCTCTACCGCCCTCCCTGTAGTTAACAAGCCAAATTCCACCTGTAACCTCCGTTGTTCCCTTAAAAGCCCTGCCTCTGGGGTCTCTGCATACCTCCTATCGACCTGCAATATCTCCTTTATCAGTTGGTCCATCTCTGCTCTGTCTGCCTTCTCCCCATGGGCACGTATCGAAATCAGCTCCCCTCTAACCACTGCCTTCAATGCCTCCCAGACCACCGCCGCCGAAACTTCCCCCGTGTCGTTGACTTCCAGGTAGTTCTGAATATATTTCATGCGCCCGCACACCTCCTCATCAACTAAAAGTCCCACGTTCAGCCTCCAGTGCGGGCACTGGCTACTCTCCTTGTTCACCTGTAGGCCAACCCAGTACAGGGCATGATCTGAGATTGTGATTGCCAAGTACCCCGTGTCCACTACCCCTGTCAGTAGAGCCCTATTAAACATTTAAAAAATCAATCCGTGAGAACACTTTATGCACATGTGAGTAGAAGGAGAACTCCTTCGCTCTTGGCTGCCCAAATCTCCATGGGTCCACCCCTCCCATCTGCTCCATGAACCCCTTTAGTTCCTTTGCAATTGCTGGCACCCTGCCTGTCCTTGAGCTCGACCGGTCTAACCCGTAGTCAATAACTGTATTAAAGGTGTTAAAGTCCTCTCCCATGACCAACTTGTGTGAATCCAGGTCAGGGATCTTCCCCAGCATCCTCTTTATAAACTCCACATCATCCCAATTTGGCACGTACACATTTACTAGTACCACCTGCAACCCCTCCAGTTTCCCACTGACCATAATATACCGGCCTTCCACGTCTGCAACTATTCTTTCCGCCTCAAATACCACTCGCTTATTAATCAGGATCGCGACCCTTCTAGTCTTCGAGTCCAGCCCCGAGTGAAAAACCTGTCCAACCCATCCCTTCCTTAATCTGATCGGATCAGTTACTCTAAGGTGCGTCTCCTGTAGCATTACCATGTCTGCCTTCAGTCCTCTCAAATGCGCGAACACGCGTGCCCTCTTAACTGGCCCAATTAGCTCTCTCACGTTCCATGTGATCAGTCTAGTTGAGAGGCTCATCGCCTCCCCCCTTTGCCAATCAGCCATCACCTTTCTTGGACCAGTCTCCAGGCTGCACCCCACGCATCCGCCTGCTCACCACCAGGCAGTCTACGCCCCCAACCTCCTCTCTGTCCCACAGCAAAAGTCCCTGTCAGCACCCCATCAGAAGAACATTTCCCCCCCCTCCCCCCCTAGTAACAGCACTATGTAAACCGACCCCTTTGACAAGCATAACATCTGCTCACCCTCCATTGCGCTTCTGTGAGCTAGCCCACCCAGCTAGCTTGGTGATCCCTGCCATGGCGCCAGACATTCTCCCACCTATTCTCTCTCCCCCCCCCCCCCCCCCCCCCCCCCCTCCCCCCCCGGCTCGGGCACACATATTGAAAAGAGCAGTCCCAGCACAATTGCCCTAAAAAAAGAAAAAAAAACACGATAAACAAAGAAAAGATCAAACAGAAGCTCCAGCATCTAACAAACACACCTCCATCCCCCATCAGTGCAAATGTAAACTTTAACTCACTCAGCTCTGCAACTGGCCCCAAATCAATACAGAAGGCATTACAAATAATGTGCCAGAAAAAAAAACAAGAAACTTTTTTAGTGTAAGCGCTGCAGCAAAGTTCAAAGTCCTCAGTCCGCCACCAGTCCTTTCCTTCTAGCGAAGTCCATCGCTTCCTCAGGCAACTCAAAATAAAAATGTTACTCCTCATATGTGGCCCAGAGACAGGCCGGACACCGCGGTCCAAACGTCACCTTTTTCTTAAAAAAGGTCGCCTTATCTGATTGAAGCCCGCTCTTGTGCTGGCCACCTCCGCACTCAGATCCTGGTAGATCCGCAAGAGACTGTTCTCCCACTTACAGCTCCGTGTCTGCCTGGCCCACCGTAAGATACGCTCCTTGACCAAGTACCTATGGAATCTCACCACCATTGCCCTCGGTGGGTGAAGGGATCTCCCACTCTCAGCTTCCTCACGAGTGCTCTGTGAGCCCTATCCACCTCCAAGGGTCGGGAGAACGTCCCATCCCCCACCAACGTCTCAACATGCCCACTCCCGTCCAGCGTCCGTTCTTTCGGACTCCTCCGGGAGACCGACGATTCTCAAGTTCTGCCGGCGGGACCTATTCTCTAAGTCCTCCACCTTCTCTAGGAGCCCTTTCTGCTGGTCTCCCAGCATCCCCACCTCCAACTCCACCGCATTTGATGTTCCTCCTGCTCAGCCAGCACCTTCTCTACTTTCTGGATCGCCCGATCTTAGGCATCCAATCTAAGTTCCAGCCGCGCAATCGATTCTTTGATCGGGTCCAAGCATTCCTGCCTCTGCTTGGCGAAGCCCTCCTGAATAAACTGCATCAGCTGCTCCGTTGACCGCTGGGTCGACAAGCCAGGACTCTGGTCATCCGCCATACTTTCTCCCGCTGCAACTTCAGCCCAAGCCTTCTCTGTTCGTCTATTTCTTCCTTTGCGAGCACTTCTAGTCCACCTCTCCATGCACTGATGTAGAAATCACTCCATAATTGCCTCTACCATCAATTTACCGAATCAAGTCTGGTTAAAAAATCGGGGGAAAAGATCCAAAGGTCAGACCTGAGCGGGAGCCACCAAATGTGCGACCTATTCCTTCATAGCCGCCAGCGGAAGTCCGTGCTGATATCTTTGATGGTTCTCTTTCTTCAGATACTGTCCCTCTCTCCTTTAACCCTACCATAATCTCTCTTCTCTTAAAAATACACCCTTGCCATTCAGTTTGTTGTCATGATAACATGATCACATTTCTGTCGAATGTAGGTGTGTGTGCAAGACACAAGCCCATTTCAGGAGCTTCATGGGTTATTTATACATTGCAATGTGTGAAAGTGGTTTTACCAGAACAAAACAGAAGATTTAGTTGCTGATACTGTAACCAACTTGACAGCTGCAATTGTAGGCGGAAAGAATTGTTAAGTGTTGCAGTGTATTCTGCTACAATAGCTGTTGTAACTTAGCCTATGGATTGCTTTATTGAAAATGTAATGAACTGTGCCTATGGAAATTCTTTCTTTGTCAAGTAAGAATATTGTCAGATTGTTTTTTTTTTCCCCATTTGCTGGTTACATATTGATGCTATGGTTAGCTCAGTAAAGAACTTCTGAATAATATTACACACTTTGCAATGTCAGTTTGAAAACAGCCATTGTTTTATTCCTGTGTGACCTATTATATAATGGTTCCACATCAGCACACAAGATATTGTAAAAGTGAAACTAAAAACTGTAACACAGTACAAGTTGTAATGTTCTCTTGAAATACTTTAATTTTCTTGTCACTTTGTTGCTTACAGTGCAAAGTGTACAATTTAGGAAGTATATACCTCTGAGCATTGTGTGTTAAATCGGAAGGCACAAGTAAGAACATTTTCTTCCAGTTCTGCAAAATTTTGTTGATACGCCTGTATCATTTGAATCCTCTTCAAGCATCTGATTGGATTGCCTGCTAATGGTTTGTAGAAGCTACAGACTTATTCTGGGAGTTGTTGAATGTGTATCTTCGAGCTGGTGCGAAGCTTTGCTTTCTGAACATCAAGAAGATCTCCCCAATTCTGTATTTGCAAGATGCAGAAGTGTTGCTTGAACAGGCCAAACTGGTGTAGAATCAGCACATCTGATTTACAGCACTTTCAGCTAAGCCATTTACTGGAGTCACGCTCACTGCTCAGCATCATCAGGAAAGTTTTGCAGATTTCAGCACATTTTAAAAAATCTCTGTAGCAGCATTTTTGCAGGTGCATTCTGAATGCCCCATTAAGAGATGTGTGTCCCAACCCAGCCCACCTCGCAGGCCCATAGAGATCAACATCTGATGACAAACTGAGGGGGAGAGTAGTCAGGAGCTTCAGGAAGTGATGATAGAAAGGACGGGAAAATAAATCAGTAGATTACAAAGAAAAAATAAAAAGTATTAATTTATTGAGTTTCTTTACTTATTGAGACATATAAAAATGTCAACAATCGAATCTGTCAGAGCTCTTCCTAATACCCTCATACTGTCTGTAGAAGTCAGCTTCGAGGCAAGCCCATGCTGATTATAAATGGAAACTTGACCTAAAATGTGAAATATCTTGGATAGTGTTATTTGCAGAGCAAGCAATAATAACCCCTTCTGCCTTGGGAAAACGCATCAGAATTAATACAGCCTAAGCACCATGTGCTTTAGATGTCTAAACTGATGGAAGTGCCATTCTAATAATAATAATAATCTTTATTAGTGTCACAAGTAGGTTTACATTAACACTGCAATGAAGTTACTGTGAAAATCTCCTCGTCTCCACACACCGGGGTACCAGCCTGATTATACAAAGGTAATTTCCACAGTGATTGTACAGCTCTTCGATGTAATTTCAGCGAAGAGCTTGGGAAATGCTGGAAAATGCTCAAATACTTTTTCCGGATTTTCTGTAACTCTTTGTTGAAATTAAATTGGGAGAGCAGATAAGCCCTATGGAAACTCACCCCCAGGTCACTTGCTGTTCAAACAACAAAAAATTTGACAAAAGGACTCCTCGTATTTAATCAAACTTAGTCCACTTTGAACCATTTATTGCAGTAGTAGATCATTGGAGAAGCCACAATCTTTGGCTGACTGGGACTAAATCACCTGAAATTAAATTCGAATTAATGAGATTGGATCCTCAACAGTTTGTGTAGTTGGCTTTTGTGACTCAGAGGGCAATTAAATTTTATTTGACAGAGCTCCATTAAATTTGTGATTTAACATACAAGGTGGAGTTATGTTATACTTTGCTCGCAAGTTGAGACAAAATAACTTTTAACAATCACAACAGCAGTGCCTTAAACTTCGAAATCTTCCTATACCTTAACCAGGTAGTTGAAGGAAAGCTCGTAATTAGTGGGACGACAGATGAGGATACAAAGGCCATCCAGACTTGGGCCAGTAGGGAAGAACATGGGCGGTATTCTCCCCCCTCCTCCCCCAAGCCGGATGGGAGAATCGTCGCAAACGGCGAGCGGCGATTCCCTGGCCCGGATGGGCTGAGCGGCCAGCGAAAAGAAATGACAGTCCCCGCCGGTGCCGTTCACCTCTGGTCGCTGCTGGCGGGAACTGTGCGAGAACGCTGGGGTGGGGGGGGGGGGGGGTGCGGCCTGTGAGGGGGGGGGGCCCTCCGATGGGGTCTGGCTCGCGATCGGGGCTCACCGGTCAGCGGGCCGGCCTCTTTCCCCCCCCCCTCTCCCTCGGCCCCAGAACCCCAGAGCCATATTGGGTCGGGGCCGGCGTGCATAAGAAGTTCCCGGTGGATGTGCAGGATGGCGCAGCCCAACTGCGCATGTGCAGGAATGAGCTGCCCCAACTGTGCATGTGTGGGTTGGTGCCATGCCCATTTGGCGCCGCGTAAGGAGGCTTGAGCGGCGTGAACCACTCCAGCGCCGTCCTGTGGGGGCCAGAATAGGTCGTGCCCGGGCCCTGTTCGCGCCGTCGTGAAACGCGACGGCGTTCACGACGGCGCAGGCACTTAGTCTCGGGAGCGGAGAATACCGCTCCATAAATCCCAGGAGGTGTTGATGAGCTTGTTGATGGAACTGGTTAATTTCCACTTGGAATAGTGCTAATAGATCAGGGGTAGGTTTCTCCGTCGGCTAACGCCGGAATCCGGAAACGCGATCGGGCGGAGAATCGCACATCAGCCAAAATTCGGCACCGGGCGCCCAACAGAATGCCATGCTCTGGTTCCTCGACAGTGGCGTGAATGCATTCTATGCTGCATGTACAGTAAACGCCATTGGCATGTCATTAGTGGGCCTGTCCCTGTATTCTCTGAGGCCCCCGCGATGCTCCGCCTCCGCCAGGAGGAATTATCGACACAATGTTCAGATGAATACAGGTGCAGTGGCTGCTGAGGGAGAGAGCGGAGGGAGACCATGTTCCCGGATGCGTGACTGTAGGCTGGTTGTCCTGCCGCAGACATGGATGGCTGGTTGGTTGGTGGGGGAGGGGTGCGCCTGCCAGGGCCGGAGGGAATAGCGGGGGGATAATGGATGGGCCATGGCGTTAGGGTCACCCCCGGAATAGAGTTGCCCAGGCACAGATTGCCGTGGCCTGCAAGCCACTTTGCTGTGCACCACAGTGACTGCCCGCCCACTGTGCTCCGTGGTTGTGTAGGATGACACTGGCTGTATGGATGCTCCCACCCCTCCCTCCACCCCCCCCTCCCCCAGCACAACCGGGCAGCCCACCCAAGGACACCGGTCACGGTAGCCCTTACAGTAGGATGCTGAACAGGGGGGGCAGACTATACCGCTCGCGAGATAGTACAAGCCACCAGTACCCTTGCCAGCAGGGATGGGCGCTGGGTCCAAAGGCCCCCGCGGTGTTGTGCAGGCGATAGGTGGGGCTAGGAGTGGAGTGTGGAGGGCAGAGTACCAGTGGAAACAGCCGGGGGTGGGGATGGGGGAGGAGGGGGGATGGGAGGGGGACATGCCGAGGCAGGGGCTGCAGTGCAGGCTGGGGCCACCGTGTAGCTATTGGACCTGGTTGGGCACGGGGCACCATGATAATATGACTGCCTTTCAGCTCCTGCAGACAATAATTTTGGAATGCAACCAAGAATGGTTGCCATCATCCTAGCCTCTGCAGGCCTAGGGGATGCGCTGAGGCTGCACGAGCAGGCGCCTGCCCCAGAGGAACAGGAGACAACTGGTGAGGATGGAGAGCTGGCCGTGCAACACGCCGAGCAGGAGGTGGGAAGGAGGTGCCGCATTAGGCCTTGTGTGTACTATGAGCGTTTGTCTTTCGAGGACCTACCAGAACAGGCATGTCGTCGAAGACTCTGGCTGAGTAGAGGGACCGTACAGTATATCTGCTGGATCATGGCGCACCTGGAACTGTGGGGTATAGAGGAGGGCACCCGCTCTCGGTGACAGTTAAGGTGACGGTCGCGCAGAGTGTGAACTTCTCTGGGATCTCTCAGACCTTGGTGCACAGGTGCATCCGCGCCGTCAAGGAGACCCTGTGTGCTCACTCGGCACAAAATATCAGCTTCAATGTGGACCGAGCTCACCAGGATTCCCAGGCAGTGGGGTTCGCCACCATCGTCTGGATGCCCAAGGTCCAAGGGGGTGATCGATGGGACACATGTCCCTGTATGAACACTGGTGCATGAGGGGTTTCTAATCAATGAACATGGAGCTGGTGTGAGGCTACGAGATGCACATCATGCAGGTCTGCGCCCGATACCCAGTCAGCGGCATGATGCCTTCGTCCTTTTAAAAACAATTCAGGGGCAATTTAGCGGGGCCAATCCGCCTACCCTGTACATATTTTGGGTTGTGACCCATGCAGACATGGTGACAAACTCCACATGAACAGTGACCTAGGGCTGGAATCAAACCCAGGTCCTCGGCGCAGTGAGGCAGCAGTGCTAACCACTGCCCCACTGTGCCACCCTCACGACGACTTCATCCTGGCACACTCAACAGTTCCTTACACCTTTTGAGGCACTCTCGCGGGTGAGGGGTTCGCCCCTGGGCGACCGGGGTTATCCACTGCGGTCATGGCCTATCGGGAGGTTACAGACCAACGCGGCGAGCCACTACAATGACTCTCATGTCCAAGTGCCTGGACCACTCTGGAGGGGCTCTCCAGGATAGCGCAAGGAGGATCTTCCACATCATGGTGAACTGCTGTGTCCTCCACAACATTGTGCAGCAGCGAGGCGACATGCTGGAGGAGATGTTGAATGCCAGGCCTCGTTGCAACGAGGAAAATGCGTGGGATGGCCAGGGTTGGCTGGGCATGGGGCCCGGGCAGACACAGGAGGAAGCACAACGTGTGCGCCAGGGCTGGCGGGCACAGGACACTCTAATCGCCGACTAGATGTCCTAGCCAATGGCGGCACGAAGATTCCTTCCCACCCCCACAGCCTCCCCTATCCCAGCCAATCATCTCTCCCATGGCCACCCTCCCTTCATCACGGGCGAGAATCTCAGGCCCCCTCGAGTTTTCTCTCCCTGCGGTTGAGTGCCACCTTCTCCTGAGGGTGGGGTGCGTGTGGGGTGGGGGGGGGGTTAACGGATGTGTGGGAGAGGGTTTGGGGCCAGGAGTCTGGTGCTGGCTACTCACCCTGGCCGCCTTGAGGAGGTTGTGCAGCCTTTTCAGGCACTGTTGTTTACTCCTGTCTAAGAACTGATAGGGTGTGTGTTATAGAGGCAGGGTATTTTGTACTGACCTTTCTCTACTGTTTTTAAGATTAGTAATCATCTGTGCATGCACTCCCACTCACAATCATGCTATGATTTGTGGGCAGCGTGGCGGCACAGCGGTTAGCACTGCTGCCTCTCAGCGCCAAGGGCCCGGGTTCGATCCCGGCCCTGGGTCACTGTCCGTGTGGAGTTTGTACATTCTCCCGTGTCTGCGTGGGTCTCACTCCCACAACCCAAAGATGTGCAGGGTAGGTGGATTGGCCACGCTAAATTGCCCCTTAATTGGAAAATGTTGTAAAAATGCGATGATTTGTGGCATTCTTATGCCAATGTTAACATTTAGAGTGTAAATCCTTAATATAAACAGTTACCCATTGCAATGTAATTGAAGGGTCTTACAGTAGCTGGAAGCAAGTTTTTGAAGTCTCTCCTTGCATACATAAATATAACTTTTATCCATCAATTTACCGTTTGTGATGCCATGCATAGTTTATTAGTGAGGAGAATGTGATTCAGAAGATGTATGTTTCCTCCATTTTATTCTTGTAAGGTTACATAGTTAAGGGACAGAATGTTAATCTGTTTCCAGTAACCTAGTGGATTCACCTCATGCAAGCATATGTTTTCTTAAAATGGCAAATCATTACTTATAGATAAATGATATGAAGCATGATAATCAATAAATACTTATGATATCTGGGGACTTGAATACACTGAATCCTTAATGGAACAGCATCGGGCTTTCAAATGAGCTAACTAATGAACAAATTTGTTACAACGAATGTGAGTCATGTGCGCAAATCCTAATCATCACTCAGATGTTGCTGACTTTACTGAGAATCCTGGTTCAGATCACAGCTTTCCAAACAATTTGAGTGCGGTTTCAAACACCTGGTTTTAAGCCCCATCAACATCAAAACCAATAATTCTGCTCATTCTTTAATGTTGAGGTTCCGACATAAAAGATACTTTAAATACAGTGATAAATATCTACAGTTTATTTTGTATGACTGTGTCAAATTTGCAAATCATCACAGTAGCATTAACTAGTTCTTTCAACCAGAGTACATAATGATAACTGAAGGGTGCCAATTAATCTGTGTCTGGATTTTCCGTTTGAGAGACGACGGGCTGGATTCTCCGTTTTTAAAACTATGTCCGGAGCATGTGTCTAGTCTTACGGCCAGAAAGTCGGCGCCGCCCCGCACCGATGCTCCACCCGTGGGGGTCTAGCAGCCGTGCCACGTAAATCCCCCGGCTCCATCTGCAGATACGAATGGAGAATCTCTGGGTCTGTGGCTGCGCACGCGCACGGCGGCAACCTGCGGCGGCCGCTCGCCAGTTAGTGCCCCCCTGTAACCCCCCCTTGTCATCCCTGGACCACCCACACCAGTCCCCCCAGGCCCCGCCGAAGCCATCCCGGACAGCGGAACGGCTCCCACCCGCGACTGTGGTGGCGCTGGACACAGTCCACAGCCGCCACGCGAGTTTCCCGAAAACTGTAAGCACACGCGACCGACGCCGTTGGGAAGTCGCTAAATCGCTGGCTTGTAAAGGCCAGCAGCACGGTTCAATTCCCGTACCAGCCTCCCTGAACAGGCGCCGGAATGTGGCAACGAGGGGCTTTTCACAGTAACTTCATTGAAGCCTACTCGTGACAATAAGCTATTTTCATTTCTTTTCATTTCAAGTCAGCCCATCGGGCGTAGCATCAGGGGAGGGCCTCAGGTGATGTCATGAGGACGTCCCAACGGCGTGCAGCGTACTCGCCGATTATGCCGTTTTTGATGGGGCAGAGCATCTGAAAAACGGCGCCGCCCCCGATTTGGGGGTAAAAATGTATTCTCCGGCAAATCGGCGAACACGATTGTGGCGTTGGCAATCCGAGAATCCCAACATATTCCCGCTGGAACTGAATAGCATGCACTTCACGTTTCCATGTTTCCGTTTAGGGGCTCTATTCGTTCCACGATTCAGAATATGGAAATGGGCCAGCACTGCAGGCATGAATTGGAAGCAATACCCAGCCAGTGGCTGGTGTAAGTGCTAGGGCTGGAATTAGTGCTAAAGATCCTGCCAGTTGAAGTTGCTTTTAAGCGCTCCATTCACCCCACACTCATTGCAGCCATGATGATGACTCAGAGATGACCTGCCCCTGATTTCGGGAGTCTGAAGTGGACCCACTGCTCGTGTGAATGAGGAGAGGAGGGACATCCTCTTCCCCAGGGTGGACTGCAGACTCAAGCCTCCCCTCATGAACAGTGCCAGTCAGCGCTGCCAGCCTCACCAGGCGGAGACAGCTCGTGATCCTGAGGTGTGGGGTCATTGGTGAGGCCTCTGCTCTGAGAGGGGTAGAGTACCAGGGAAGATTCCAAAGACCTCAGTGCAAGTGTCTTTTGGTGCATCCCCTGCTTCCTGTGCAGTGGGGCTGCGCTTCTGAGGGTGCATTGAGGAGTGGCAATACCTGGTGGGCCAGTGATTGAGCATGGCCACGGCCATCCTCTTCATGGTACCGTTGGGATAGGAGGATTTCCAGACAGGTAGCCTGAGTAGGGTGGATCATAATGGAAGGATGGAGCATGAAGTGTCCAACCCGCGAATGAGATTTAAATCCATGTAAATTACGGTTTTGCATGGACCCACCAGCGCAGAGTGCAAATTCATTAATGCCGCCATAACGCCGGCGGACCGGAGCATGGCATCGGAATCAGCACCAGGCACAAATCACGATTTTTCCATTGCACGCTATTCTCCGCCCAAACGCAATTCTCGCTGTCGGCAGCGGGAAGCAGGAGAATTCAGGCCTTTATCTTTACATGTAAGTTAAACATGCACTTCAAATATGACTACATTGTACCAAGTGCTGAAGTAGCGTTACTTAGTAAAGTAATCAAAAAGTATTAGTTTGGTGCACTATACAGTAAGTGTCCTTTTCTACTCATTATTATAGTGGTTAGCACTGTTGCTTTACAGCACCAGAGACCCGGGTTCGATTCCCGGTTTTGGTCACTCTGCGGAGTCTGCACATTCTCCCCATGTCTGCCTGGGTTTCTTCTGGATCCTCCGGTTTCCTCCCACAAGTCCCTAAAGATGTGCTGTTAAGTGAATTGGACATTTAGAATTCTCCCTCAGTGTACCCGAACAGACACTGGAATGTGGCGATTAGGGATTTTCACAGTAACTTCGTTGCAGTGTTAATGTAAGTCTACTTGTGACACAAATAAAGATTATTATTACTATGTATATGGCGCACACAACCTGATATTGACAGAGGTGGAGTTGAAAATGGTCTAAGTCGATCCTCTATGTGGACCAGATAGAGTGAGCTAGATAGGCTGATCAATCTTTTGATGGTATAACCTTGTTTTTAAAAAAAAATAATTTTTATTGAAATTTTTACAAAATAAAATACAAAATATAAACATCTTAGCTCTATTAACATACAACCGCGGTAACACCCCATGAACAATACCCCCCCAGCTTCAATAGCAACTTCAAACAAAAAGAAAAAACAACAACAAAGAAATAAAAAAGAAAAAAAAACCAAACAAGAGGGAGATAGCACCCTCCACAAACCCATGTGCACAGTTCTCCCTCCCCCCAATCTTCCCCCCCCCCCCCCCCCCCCCCCCCGGCTGCTGCTGCTGTACCGTTCCGCCAGGAAGTCCAGAAAAGGCTGCCACCGCCTGAAAAACCCTTGTACTGATCCCCTCAGGGCAAATTTCACCCTCTCCAATTTAATGAACCCCACCATATCCGAGATCCAGGCCTCCACGCTTGGGGCCTCGCATCCTTCCATTGGAGCAAGATCCTCCGCCGGGCTACTAGGGACGCAAAGGCCAGGACCCCGGCCTCTATCGCCTCCTGCACTCCCGGCTCCACTGCCACCCCAAAAATTGCGAGTCCCCAGCCTGGCTCGACCCTGGATCCCACCACCCTCGACACCGTCTTTGCTACCACCTTCCAAAACTCCCCCAACGCTGGGCACGCCCAAAACATATGGGCGTGGTTCGCTGGGCTCCCCGAGCACCTATCACACCTGTCCTCGCCCCCGAAGAACCTACTCATCCTTGTCCCCGTCATGTGGGCCCTATGCAGCACCTTGAACTGTATGAGGCTAAGCCTCGCACAGGAAGAGGAGGAATTCACTCTCTCCAGGGCATCCGCCCATGTCCCCTCCTCAATCTCCTCACCCAGCTCCTCTTCCCATTTACCCTTCAGTTCCTCCACCGAGGCCTCGTCTACCTCCTGCATCACCCGGTATATGTCCGAGATCCTCCCTCCTCCGACCCACACCCCCGAGAGCACCCTATCCCGCACCCCCCGTGGGGGCAGCAAGGGGAACCCCTCCACCTGCTGCCTGGCAAACACCCTCACCTGGATGTACCTAAACATGCTCCCCGGGGGGAGCCCAAACTTCCCCTCTAACTCACCCAAGCTCGCGAACCTCCCCTCCACAAACAGGTCCCTCAACCTCCTAACCCCTGCCCTGTGCCAGCCCCGGAATCCGCCATCAATGCTCCCTGGGACGAACCGATGGTTCCCCCGTATCGGGGCCTCCATCGAGCCCCCATTTCTCCTCTGTGCCGTCTCCATTGCCCCCAAATTTTGAGGGTAGCCACCACCACCGGGCTCGTGGTATACCTCGTTGGAGGGAGCGGCAACGGCGCCGTTACCAGCGCCTCCAGGCTCGTGCCCACACATGACGCCGCCTCTATCCTCTTCCATGCTGCCCCTTCCTCGTCCATTACCCACTTACGCACCATCGCTGCGTTGGCTGCCCAGTAGTACCCACAGAGGTTGGGCAATGCCAGCCCCCCCCTATCCCTGCCTCGTTCCAGGAACACTCTTCGAACCCTTGGAGTCCCATGCGCCCACACAAATCCCGTAATACTGCTGTTGACCCTCCTGAAAAAGGCCTTTGGGATAAAGATGGGGAGGCACTGGAACAAGAACAAAAACCTCAGGAGCACCGTCATCTTGACAGACTGCACCCTCCCCGCCAGTGACAGCGGTAACATATCCCACCTCTTAAACTCCTCCTCCATCTGCTCCACCAACCTTGTGAGGTTGAGCTTGTGCAGGGCCCCCCAACTCCCAGCCACCTGGACCCCTAGGTACCTGAAGCTCTTCCCTGCCTGCTTCAGTGGGAGCCTACCAATCCCCTCCTCTTGATCCCCCGGGTGCACCACAAACACCTCGCTCTTGCCCAGGTTCAACTTATACCCCGAGAAACCCCCGAATTCCCCAAGGATCCTCATCACCTCCGGCATCCCCCCCACCGGGTCCGCCACATACAGCAGCAGGTCGTCAGCGTACAGTGACACTCAATGCTCCTCCCCCCCCGCACCATGCCCCTCCAGTTCCCTGACTCCCTCAATGCCATGGCCAGGGGCTCAATTGCCAATACGAAGAGCAAGGGGGACAGGGGGCACCCCTGTCTCGTCCCCCGATGCAGCCGAAAGTACTCCGACCTCTTCCTATTCGTGGCTACACTTGCCATCGGGGCCTCGTAGAGCAGCCTCACCCACCGAATAAACCCCACCCCAAACCCGAACCTCTCCAACACCTCCCACAAGTACTCCCACTCCACCCTATCGAAGGCCTTCTCCGCGTCCAACGCCACCACTATCTCCACCTCCCCTTCCACCGCCGGCATCATAATGACATTGAGGAGTCTTCGCACGTTTGTGTTCAGCTGCCTTCCCTTCACAAACCCCGTCTGGTCCTCATGTATGACCCCCGGCACACAATCCTCTATTCTAGTGGCCAGGATCTTTGCCAGCAGCTTAGCGTCGGCGTTCAGCAACAAAATCGGCCTATATGATCCACACTGCAGAGGGTCCTTGTCCCGCTTCAGGATCAAGGAAATCAGCGCCCGCGACATAGTTGGTGGCAAAGCCCCCCCCTCCCATGCCTCGTTAAAGGTCCGGACCAACAGGGGGCCCAACAGGTCCAAATACTTTTTATAGAATTCCGCCGGAAACCCGTCCGGCCCCGGCGCCTTCCCCGACTTCATGCTCCCTATCCCTTTGACAACCTCCTCCAACTCGATCGGCGCCCCTAGTCCCTCCACCCGCTCCTCTTCCACCCTCGGGAAACGCAACCTGTCCAGGAAGCGCCCCATTCCACCCTCCTCCACCGGGGGCTCAGACCGGTACAGTTCCCCATAAAAGTCCCTGAAGACCCCATTGACCTCTACCCCCCTACGCACCACCTTCCCAGCTCTATCCATCACTCCCCCAATCTCCCTGGCCGCTGTTGCTCGTTTTACTGGAGTGTATTAACACGCCTCCGTTTAAAGGCCGTGTGCTTAACACTACTATGGCTCTGTGTATGTAATTATGCTCAGGAGTCGCCAGGTGCCGTATTTAGACACCTCACAAGTATATCAAGGTCAGGTTCAAAGTAATAAATCTGTACACCGATTAGTAAGTCCAAACGATTGATATTTATTATGACAAATATAATAAATACACATGCATACGCTAAAGAGACTAACTTACTTCTAATACTAAACAACTAAAATACTTATCTAGACAGGAACAGGCAAGGTCAGGGGACAAGGCCTTCGTCCCGTTCTTGGTCTGCAACTCTCAGGTACTTAAAGTTGTCAGGATCTAGCAAGGTCTGGATCACGTAGCGATCGTTGTATTGGCACTTACAGTTCGATGGCTGATGCTCAACGGCCGGTGCTGAAACTGGAGTCAGGATGCGATGTAACAAGTCTGGGCCGGAGTCTGGAAGCAACAGCAGATCTGGGCCGGAGCAAAGCAGACCGAACCATGTGCGGGGTCTACTTTTATAGGTCTTAGAAGTTCGTGCCCCCGTGGGGCGGGCCTTTTACCTGCCATGTATCGATTGGGCCTTTCCCAATCGATATCTTCTAAACCCCCCAATCTGAGGGTCGTTCCTCGATTGGTGGGGTGGTCCCTATGGTTCTTTGTGTTGGATACTGTGGTGCCGTTCTGTCATGGCCACATCCGCCTTCAGCCCCTTCAGGTGCGCAACTACTCGGGCCCTTTTGACCGGCCCATTCAGCCCCCTCACATTCCAGGTTATCAGCCGGATCCGAGGGCTCCCTGCACCCTTCCCCTGCCGGTTAGCCATACCCCCTCCCTTGCCCACCCCTGGCCAGCGTCCCACGCTCTGCCAGTTTCCCACGGCGGCACCTCCCCCCCCCTCCAGCACCCCCTGCGTCCTCCAGCTCCTTCCTGACCGTTTCAGCAGCAACCCGGTAACCCCCCCCCCCCCCCCCCAGGCTAGGAAACCTTCTAGCCGCCCCCCCCCCCCCCCCCCCCCCCCCTCTACAGCACTCCCGTGAGCCAGCTATCTTCTGCTGACCCCGGCGGCTTCCGCCCTACTTTCGGCTCCTCCCAACGTGGGACTGCCCCTCCTCCATAGTGCCCATCAACCAGTCCACCCTCCCCCGCTCCTGCGCGGGAGAAGAAGACCCCGCCCCCTCCCTCTCCCAGCACGGGGACCCCGCAGAAAGCCCGCGCTTTCGCCCTGCCGGGCCCCGCCTCCTCCAGGGCCACTCCCATTGTCAGTCCCCCCCACCAGCTCCCCAAACACCCCGTTTACCCCTCAGTCCAAACCCGTCCACCCAACTCCTGCTAGAAAACCCATAAAGAAAACACCCGTACGGCATCACCCCACCCACCCTACGGCCACCCCACCTCATACCCTAAACCCCGCAAATACACATACAGTATAAATAAATACAGTATTCTACAGCATCCCCCCCCTCCGGGGGACCCTCAGTTTGTGTCCAGTTTCTCGGCTAGCACGAAGGCCCACGCCTCCTCCGGGGAATCAAAATAGTGGTGCCGATCCTTGTAGGTGACCCACAGACGCGCCGGCTGCAGCATTCCAAATTTCACCTTCCGACTGTGGAGAACCGCCTTCGTCCGGTTAAACCCGGCCCTCCGCCTCGCCACCTCCGCACTCCAGTCCTGGAAGATCCGCACCTCCGTGTTCTCCCATTTGCTGCTCCGCTCCTTCTTGGCCCACCGGAGCACACACTCACGATCCACGAACCGGTGGAACCTCACCAACACCGCCCGCGGCGGCTCGTTCGGCTTGGGCCTCCTAGCCAGAATTCTGTGGGCCTCCTCCAACTCCAGGGGCCCCTGGAAGGACCCAGCCCCCATCAGCGTGTTCAGCATCATCACCACATAGGCCGCTAGGTCCGACCCCTCCAGCCCCTCCGTGAGGCCCAGGATCCATAAATTCTTCCTCCTCGGCCGGTTGTCCAACTCCTCGAACCGCTCCTGCCATTTTTTATGGAGCGCCTCGTGCACCTCCACCTTCCCCACCACGGCCACGACCTCGTCCTCCCTCTCGGCGGCCTGCTGCTGCAGCTCCCGGATCGCAGCCCCCTGGGCCGTCTGGGTCTCCATCAGTTCCCTGTTGGTTACCTTGATGGACTCCAGCAGCTCCACTTTCATCTCCTGGAAGCAGCGCAGCAGAGTTGTCTCGACCCACTTCTTCAACTCTTCAAAACTTTCGCCGGCCGCCATTTTGCCCTTCGTGTCCCGATTTTTCCCGGGTGTTTTCTCCTTCGATTCTCTCCCTGCCCCGCTCCTGGTCTCCACCATGGGACCTCTGGGGCGACTCCTGGCCTCTTCCCACGTCGGGATTCACCTCACAAGCTCCGTTGGGGGCCTTTAAAAAAGCCCCAAAGTCCGTTTTTTCCGGGAGCCTCCGAACGTGCGGCTCAGCTGATCATTGCCGCTACTGGAAGTCGGTATAACCTTGTTAAATGTTCAAGCAGTTCCTT
This sequence comes from Scyliorhinus canicula, assembly GCF_902713615.1. Classification (NCBI taxonomy): domain Eukaryota; kingdom Metazoa; phylum Chordata; class Chondrichthyes; order Carcharhiniformes; family Scyliorhinidae; genus Scyliorhinus; species Scyliorhinus canicula. The sequence continues at coordinate 38,995,355 of NC_052149.1, forward strand.
ACATTTTTATGTATTGCTCTTATATTGGATTGTCATCTAGGTCAAATGACTTGCATCTGAAGTGTTTGGAGGTGCTATTGATGGTGTTGCACTTTAAAGAAAAATGTATTCACTCTTGTAGAACCTCTCTGTAGTGTGAACTTGCATGATGGCTGATTGTTGTCATCGTCGAAACAAGGATGACGTCTGGCAGGTATTGTGATTTGTGTGTCCTCGGGTGACTCAGCAGGCCAATTCTGGAGCAACAGGTCTTTGAGCAGAGGACAAGACTTTCCCTGAGGAAGGTGTGTTCTCGAGCCAGTTTTGTTGCTTCTCAGCAGAGTTTATGTGGTCAGTTTTTGACTGTGATTTAGCTTGTTGGATATGGCGCTTCCACATAGAACAATTAATGGCAAGTTCCTTCTATGTACCAGGTCCAATTGTCCCTTTTTCATTGAGGCTTCTGGAGTGTTTTAAAAACATTTCCTCGAGATTGGTGCCATTCTCATGTTGTAAAAAGATGATCTGCTTTGGATTATATTGCAGCGGATGTAGTTTCTAGACCAGCGGAGTTGATTTCACATGGTCTTGATTGTTGAAGGTATGGGGTTCAGTGAGTATGTGCAAGTGGTGAAGTGAAACCTGTGGAACGGGTTTTTCAGGAACTAAATCAATGCAATAGCTGTGGGAAAACTATGACATTCGCTCTATTAAAAATATTTTTGAAATTAATCAGCTTTCAGAAGAAAGTAGACAGTAACTAAATCTGATACCAGTCCAAGGGACCAGAGTCCTGGCGAATCGTAGAACTGGGGCTGTAGTTAGGGCTTTAAACTAAATGGTAAGGGGGTGGAGGGGGAGGGTTTAGTTGTATGGAGAATTAGAAAATCAAACTTAAAGGAGAGAGGGTAGAAGTGCAGGTTAATGACAAGGACATTAAACTAGTTAAAGGAGCTGAGGGCTCAGGAGAGGTTCATAAAGTTTCCAGACCACATAATAAAACAGTATAGAACGTGGCAAGAATCTAACCCCAGGCAGAGCAAAAAAGGTGATCAATATGAGAAAGGAGGTGGTCAATGCAGGACTGAGGCTGTTCTACCTAAATGCACATAATACAGTATACGGAACAAGGTAAATGAGCTTGTTGCGAACATTGAAATTACCGGGTACGATGTTGTGGGCATCACAGAGACGTGGCTGTAAGGGGATCAGGGCTGGGACCTCAATATCCAAGGATATGTGTCCTATCGAAAGGACAGGCAGATGGGCGAAGGGGGCGGGATTGCATTGTTAGTAAGGAATGAAGTTAAATCGATACCAAGAAGCAATATAGGATCAGAAGGCATAGAATCAGTGTGGGTATAGTTGAGGAATCACAAAAAGACCTTGATGGGAGTTATGTACAGGCCCCTTAGTAGTAGTCAGGATGTGGGGCAGAAAATAAATCAGGAGAAAGAAAAGGCATATAAAAAAGTCAATATTACAATAATCATGGGGGACTTCAATATGCAGGTGGATGAGAAAATCAGGTTTGTTGTGGATCCCAAGAAAAGGAATTTATGGAACGTCTAAGCGATGTTGTTTTGGAGCAGCTTGTGACGGAGCCTATTAGGGACAGGCAATTCTGGACTTGGTGATCTGTAATGAGGCAGACTTGATTAGGGAACAGAAGGTGAAGGAACCCTTAAGGGACAGTAACCACAATATGATCGAATTTACCCTGCAGTTTGAGAGGGAGAAGCTGCAATCAGATGTAACGATATTATAATTAAATAAAGGTAACTACAAAGACATAAGGAACGTCATACTTGTGACAATAAAAGGTTATTATTATTATTCTCAGGGAGGAGCTGGCCAGAGTTGACTGGAAGGAGAGCCCAGCAGGGAAGACAGTGGAACCGCAATGGCAGGAATTTTGGGGGGTTATTTGAGAGACACAACAGAAATTCATCCCAAGGAGGGGGAAACATGCTAAGGGGAGGACGAGGCATCCATGGCTGATGAGGGAATTCAAGGACAGCATAAAAGCAAAAGAAAACAAAATGACGAGGATTAGTGGTGAAGCGAGAGGATTGGGAAGCCTTTAAAAGTGAGCAGAGGACAATTAAAAAAGCAATATGGGGAGAGAAGACAAAATATGAGTGTAAAGTAGCTAGTAACATAATAGAAGATAGGTAGAGTTTTTTTCAATTAAAAAAGTTAAGAGAGAGGCAGAAATAGGCACTGGACCACTGGAAAATGAGGCTGGAGAAGTAATAATAGGAAACAAAGAAATGGCAGAGGAACTGAATAGTTACTTTGGTTTAGTCTTCATGGTGGAAGACACCAGTGGGATGCCAGCGCTCTCGGAGAACCGGGGCAGAGGTGAGTGCAGTGGCCATCACTAAGGAGAAGGTTCTGGGGAAACTGAGAGGTCTGAAGATTGATAAATCATCTGGACCGGATGGACACCCCAGGCTCCGAAAAGAGATAGCTGAGGAGATTGTGGAGGCATTGGTGGTGATCTTTCAGGAATTACTGGAGGCAGGAAGATGAGATTGTGGAGTACTTGGAAGTGCATGATAAAATAGGACTGAGTCAGCACGGCTTCGTCAAGCAAAGGTCATGTCTGACAAATCTGATGGAGTTATTTGAGGAGGTAACAAGGATGTTAGAAAATGGAGAACCAGTGGACATAATTTATTTAGATTTCCAGAAGGCCTTTGACAAGGTACCGCACAGGATACTGTTAAGTAAGTTAAGCACCCATGGTGTTATAGGGTAAGATCCTGACATGGATACAGGATTGGCCTACTGGCAGAAGGCAGAGAGTGGTGACATAGGGGTCCTTTTCAGGAAGGCAGCTGGTGACTAGTGGTGTGCCTCAGGGGTCGGTGCTGGGACCACAACATTTCACAATATACATTAACGATCTGGAAGAAGGAACTGAAGGCACTGTTGCTACATTTGCAGATGATACAAAGATATGCAGAGAGACAAGTAGTATTTAGGAAGCGGGGGGCTGCAGATGGACTTGGACAGGCTAAGAGTGTGGACAAAGAAGTGACAGATAGAATACAATGTGGGCAAGTGTGAGGTTATGCACTTTGGAAGGAGGAATAGAGGTTTTTCTAAATGGGGAAATGCTTAGGAAATCAGAAGCACAAAGGGACTTTGGAGTCCTTGTTAATGATTCTCTTAAGGTGAACATGCAGGTTCAGTTGGCAGTTAGGAAGGCAAATGCAATGTTAGCATTCATGTCGAAAGGGCTAGAGTACAAGACCAGGGATGTACTTCTGAGGCTGTATAAGGCTCTGGTCAGACCCCATTTGGAGTATTGTGAGCAGTTTTGGGCCCTGTACCTAAGGAAGGATGTGCTGGCCTTCGAAAGGGTCCAGAGAATGAACCCTGGAATGAAGAGCTTGTCATATGAGGAATGGTTGAGGACTCTGGGTCTGCACTCATTAGGAGTTTAGAAGGATGAGGCGGGTTTTATTGAAACTTACAGGATACTGCGAGGCCTGGCCATGGAGAGGATGTTTCCATTTGTAGGAAAAACTAGAACCCAAGGGCACAGTCTCAGACTGAAGGGACCATCCTTTAAAACAGAGATGAGAAGGAATTTCTTCAGCCAGAGGGTGGTGAATCTGTGGAACTCTTTGCCGCAGAAGGCTGTGGAGGCCACGTCCCTGAGTATCTTTAAGACAGAGGTAGATAGGTTCTTGAGTAGTAAGGGGATCAGGGGTTATGGGGAGAAGGCTGGAGAATGGGGATGAGAAAAATATCAACCGTGATTGAATAACGGAGCAGACCCAATGGGACAAGTGGTCTAATTCTGCTCTGGTGTCTTATGGTCTTATGGTCAATAGTCTGGAACGTAAGGCAATTTCCTTTGATATTTTGAATAGTCCCTAATAAACTCCGCTTGAAGAATGCCAGCCCTCACCATCACTGGATCAAAATGTTAATGGTAGGATTGTTTGGGAACCCATGAAAATGAATACATTGGATGAATAACTTGCTGCCAAATTATTGCTACCCAAAACTGCTTCAACCTTGACACCATCCTGTAGTCCTGTGTGCATAACAGGCAGTAAACATTCACACAATGGTACAGTGGTTCTCACACCCACGCTCATAGTAATGGCAATGATGCTAATCTTGCCTTCAGAGAATTTATTGCATCTACTCTGCAAAGCTAAATGTTGTGTTTTGGAGGTGTGATGCCCGGAAGCATGGAGGTTTAAAACAATAGAGTTATATTTACAGAGTGTGATCTCTTACATGGCTGTTCTTCCCTCTCCGTTTTCCACGTTAGCATCTGTTGAAACCTCCGATGCTGCTTCTGGTGAATACATGAATATAACAGATTTCATGATAGCTGATAAGAATTAATGGAAATACATAGCATTTCCTCTCCCGTTAAATTGAACACCTCCGATGAATTCAAAACAAGTTCAACATGAACTATAGCCAATAAGTAAAATGGTCTGAAGGTCACCATTCTCTGGTTGATGGCGTACCTCTGATGTCACCTTCTTCACACTGGTGGTCACCTCTGGCGTTTTTGTGCTTTCACTAATGTCGTCAGTGTTTGGTTTAACTGGTGTTAATAATAATAACCTTTTATTGTCACAAGTATGAAGTTACTATGAAAAGCCCCTAGTCACCACATTCCGGCACCTGTTTGGTAAGCTGGTATGGGAATTGAACCCAGGCTGCTGACCTTATTCTGCATTACAAACCAGCTATCTAGCCCACTGAGCTAAAGACGCAGGAACAGAAGGTAAGGTGTTGCTTTCCTCAAGAGTGTGTTAGTGTCGGGATGGAGGAAGGGTCAAGTCATGACTTTATAGGTTTGTACCTGCGGTTAATATCCGCATGGTCAGATCCTCGGGCGCGTGGCTGATCGGGAGGTCTAAGTTTTCAGTCTCCCTCCATGGTCCGAGTCCGCTGTGACTCTCGGTGTGGCCGCTTGAGGCAGCCGCCGTGCGCATGGGTTGACTCAAAACCAGAAGTACGGGGGCCCGTATCCGCAGCTAAAGCTGCGCAAATTACTCTGGGTCCCTGATAGTCCCCTGGAGGGCATTGAATTAGCTGATCTTTTTTGCAGGGAACTCCAAAGTAAATCTCCAGCGTTTTTACGCCGGCGTGGGTACATAGTCCCATTTTGGGAGAATCCAGCCACTTGCCTTTGGTGTAAAAGTATGCTTTGCCTTGTTTTCCTGCTATTCCATTTATACTTGCTGTTGTACAATCTCTTTCATTTTCGGAGGTTTCAACAGATCAAAGCAGTATGTAGTTGTCTTTTCACCATTAGTAATGCAGGAGAAATCCTGATCGTGGAATATGCGGTATTCATATACGCAACAGAGTCACAGAGTCATAGAATTTACAGTGCAGAAGGAGTCCATTTGGCCCATCAAGTCTGCACCGACCCTTGGAAAGAGCACCCCACCCTACCCCACACCTCCACCCTATCCCCGTAACCCAGTAAACCCACCTAAAAAAATTTTTTAAGGACATTAAGGGGCAATTTAGTGTGGCCAATCCACCTAACCTGCACATCTTTGGACTGTGGGAGGAAACCAGAGCACCCGGAGGAAACCCACGCAGAGATGGGGAGAATGTGCGGACTCGACACAGACAGTGACCCAAGCCAGGAATTGAACTTGGGACCCCGGAGCTGTGAAGCAACTGTGCTAACCAATGTGTTACCATGCTGTCCAGTAGGAACTTGTTAAGACATTTGATCAGTGCACCTTGTTCCCTGGTGCTCTCGAGGTATGTTTCATAGTTTGGATGAGATTTTCTGCTTGTCCGTTAGTAGCAGGGTGGTATGGTGCGGACTTCATGAGTTGATTCTCCGATAATCGGCGCGATGGCCGGTATCCGGCGCCAAAAATGTTGCAGATCACTCTGGCGTTGGGCCCCCCGAAACGGCGCAAATTCTCCAGCCCGAAATGGGCTAGTAACGGCGTGACACCATTCACGATGGCGCCACCCGCCGCGGACGCACGGTGTCAATGATGCCAGGCGGCGTCACTGCTCAAAAGACGTGCCCCCCGCTCCGGAGATCCGACAAGATGGCCGCCTGCCGTACAGCCCCGAGGGCAGCCCCGAGGTTCCAGGAGCGCGACAGTGAGGCGCTCCTGGACGCAGTTGAGCAGAGTGGGGAGGCCCTGTACCCTGGACACGGCCGCAGGTTTGCCCCACGCCTCAGCCGCCGCCTGTGGAGGGAGGTGGCAGAGGTTGTCAGTGCTGTGGCTGTAATACCAAGGACAGGCGCACAATGCCACAAGCAGGTGAATGACCTCGTCAGGGCAGTCAGGTTGAGTAGCGCCCCCCCCTCTCCCCCCCAGCCCCCCCCCTGATGTGCGACACACCCCCAGGTGCAACCAACCCTAACTGTGACCCAAATGTGCTGCGTACCTATGTCAATATACGCACAACCGCTTGGCCTGCATGTATATCCCTGCCTAACACTGTTGCCCTTTATCCCTGCCACCCACCGGCCTGCCCCCCCACCGGAGAAGTGCGCACACAACAACAGGGAGCGTGAGAGGACCGGAGTGGCAGTGGTGATCTTGAAAGTTCATTTTCATTTCCATGTAGGTTTGATTGTTGATACTTAATGGTATAAGTATGCGCAGACAAAAGCAATGCTGACCGTTGCACTCTACTAGTGGCAAGTGACGGAATTCCCATGTATGGTCCAAAAATGGTAGTTAATACACGATGGTCCGTCAACCATGTGAACTTTCTCCCATATAGGAATTGATGGAATTTCTTTACTTCAAAAATGATCCCAAATGCTCTTCTTTCAAATTTGGGCATATACTTTCAGCTTTTCTTAAGGTTCGAGAAGCAAAAGCAATGGGTCTTTCTTTAACTGATGGCACGATGTGAGAGACCATCACTCCCATACCATAAGGAGATACATCACAAGATAACTGCAAGGGTAACATAGGATCAGAGTGCGCAAGAACTTCAGATTTAAGTAACACTTGTTGACTTGCACAGAAGTGTTATTGCATTGATCCGACCACTTCCACTTCTTGTTCTGTCACAAGAGGTTATGTAATGGTTTCAGAACTGTTGCCAAATTTGGGACAAATTTCCCACAGAAGTTCAACAATCTCCGGCACGAACGTAACTGGTGTTGCTAAACCACGGTGTGTCATAACCCGTATACGGTGGACAAATGACAAGAACATAGAACGAAGAAAAGTACGGCCCTCCAAGCCTGTGCCGACCATGCTGCCCGTCTACACTAAAATCTTTTGCACTTCCGGGGTCCGTATCCCTCTATTCCCATCCTATTCATGTATTTATCAAGATGTCCCTTAAATGTCACTATTGTCCCTGCTTCCACCACCTCCTCCGGCAGCGAGTTCCAGGCACCCACTACCCTCAGTGTAAAAAAACTTGCCTCGTACATCTCCTCTAAACCTTGCCCCTCGCACCTTAAACCTATGCCCCCTAGTAATTGACCCCTCTACCCTGGGAAAAAGCTTCTGACTATCCACTCTGTCTATGCCTCTCAGAATTTTGTAGACCTCTATCAGGTCGCCCCTCAACCTCCGTCGTTCCAGTGAGAACAAACCGAGTTTATTCAACCTTTCCTCATAACTAATGCCTTCCATAGCAGGCAACATCCTGGTAAATCTCTTCTGCATCCTCTCTAAAGCCTCCACATCCTTCTGGTACTGTGGCGACCAGAATTGAACACTATACTCCAAGTGTGGCCTAACTAAGGTTCTATCCAGCTGCAACATGACTTGCAAATTTTTATACTCAATGCCCCGGCCAATGAAGGCAAGCATGCCGTATGCCTTCTTGACTACCTTCTCCACCTGTGTTGCCCCTTTCAGTGACCTGTGGACCTGTACACCTAGATCTCTCTGACCGTCAATACTCTTGAGGGTATTCAAGAGTATTGAATACTCAATACCATTCGCTATACATTCCCTACCTGCATTAGACCTTTCAAAATGCATTACCTCACATTTGTCCGGATAAAACTCCATCTGCCATCTCTCTGCCCGAGTCTCCAAAAGATCTAAATCCTACTGTATACTCTGACAGTCCTCATCGCTATCCGCAATTCCACCAACCTTTGTGTCGTCTGCAGACTTACTAATCAGACCAGTTACATTTTCCTCCAAATCATTTATATATACTACAAACAGCAAAGGTCCTAACACTGATCCCTACGGAACACCACTCGTCACAGCCCTCCAATCAGAAAAGAACCCTTCCATTGCTACTCTCTGCCTTCTATGACTTAGCCAGTTCTGTATCCATCTTGCCAGCTCACCCCTGATCCCGTGTGACTTCATCTTTTGTACCAGTTTGCCATGAGGGACCTTTTCAAAGGCCTTACTGAAGTCCATATAGACAACATCCACTGCCCTACCTGCATCAATCATCTTTGTGACCTCCTCAAAAAACTCTATCAAGTTAGTGAGACACGACCTCCCCTTCACAAAACCGTGCTGCCTCTCGCTAATATGTCCATTTGCTTCCAAATGGGAGTAGATCCTGTCTCGAAGAATTCTCTCCGTAATTTCCCTACCACTGACGTAAGGTTCACCAGCCTGCAGGTCCCTGGATTATCCTTGCTACCCTTCTTAAACAAAGGAACAGCACTGGCTATTCTCCAGTCCTCTGGGACATCACCTGAAGACAGTGACTGCAAGTCTGTTTCTTTAAAGCAATCAATATTTATTTGCATGCATTCTATGTTATTATGTTACAATCACACTCTCAGCATAAAGGACACTGCAGAGTCAGTTCATACGAGACCTTAACTTAACTTACAGAGTGACTAGCAAGCACAAGATAGATATTGGCCTTTATCTGTATCCGAATCTTGTAGTCCTCGATGTTCGGTTCTTGGTCTGGTCTGTTCCTGGTTCTGGCCTTCCTTCTGTTGTTCGGGTCATGGTCTTTCTCGCGTTGGCCAGTGTAGGTTACCGTTGTTTGGTTGCTGCTGTACAGAGAGTGATTGTAGGGTTGCACAGCACCTTTTGTCCCTGTAGATTTCGCACCTTTTTGGGCGGTCCCTCGTATGCCACCAATCAATTGATCAGGATTTGATCACCTTGATCAATCAAGTCCATCAGGGTCCGTCACCTGTGGTGGGGAGTGCCCTTACCGGCCATGTCCATAGGTGTTTGGGGCATGTAGGTCCTTCCAAATAAGGAAGGCAGGTGCCATTGTGTCTGGTAGGTAGGTGAAAGTATCCTGCAAGTCCTATTGTCCTGGGATGTCCTGGAGATGAACTTTTTCCTATTGTATAGCTAGATTCTGGGCTGCAGCTTATTTCTTAATCTTTATTTGAGCTGCAGCCTGCTTGCCCTCGAACTTGGCCTATTCTCCCAGCATCCTTAGCAGGACACCACCTTAGGTGGCCGTTTGGCTGCGCTGGTTAATATTCTGTGGAGCAGGCGCCTATGTCATGGCCTTAACCTTCGAAGGAGATTTGTGAAAGCCAGTGGCATCAATCACATGTCCCACATACTCCATGGAGGATTGGAAGAACTCACACTTGCTGTTACGGACCCTCAGCCACAGTCCCCCAATCTCTGGAGAATTGCATCTAGATTTCAAAGGTGTTCCTCTTCACCTTTTCCAGTAACTAGGATGCCACCTGTATAGCACTGGACTCTGCTCAGTTCACTCAGGATATGATTCATTGCTCATTCAAACAATGCAGGAACTGATGTGATGCCAAAAGGCAAGCTTCAGAACAAGCCTTTATGTGTCACAGTTGTCAGACGTTCCTGTGACGTCTTGTCCACATTCATCTATAAGTAAACTTGGCTCAGATCAATTTTGCTGAAATGTTGACCTCCTGTCCATGCTGCAAACAAGTCATCAATGTGAGGTAATGGGTACTGTTCAGCACATAACACTGGATTTATGGTGACCTTGAAGACCCCCTAATTCCTTATGTATGCGTCTTTCTTGGTGACTGGAACTATTGGCATGGCCCATTCACTGATCCTGACCGGTTCCAAGACTCCGGACTTCACACATCGCTCTCAGTCAGCCTCCACATTTGGCCTTATAGCGTATAGTATAAACAAGCAGTTTCCCTGGCTTCGTTCTCCTATTTCCCCCATTGTTCAGCATGTTGGCTTTGGCCCAGTTCAGTTGAATCTTTTCTCGGTAAATTTCTTCTTCTCAGGTGGCTACCGAGTGTATGTTAATAGTCCTCAATGCCAGTTTTTATGCAGGTGTGTTACTGTGGAGCATGGCATTATTAAATAACTGAGCTTCAGGGCGGTATGGTGGCTCAGTGGTTACCACTGCTGCCTTACGGTGCTGAGGACCTGGGTTTGATAATGGCCCCAAGTCACTGTCCGTGTGGAGTTTGTGATATTTTTTTTTTTTAATAATTTTTATTGAGAAATTTTGATTTTATACAACATTGACGCACCTTAGTAAAATACCGAAAATAACAATAATATTAATATTCATATACATTCGCCCCATCCCCATGAACAACCCAGCATTTTAACAACAACGCATATTAACACACTATAAAGTTACAGAATAAACACTACAATAATGCACCCCCCCCCCCCCCCCCCGGGTTGCTGCTGCTATTGACCCAGTTACCTATCTCTGAGCCAGGAAGTCCAAAAAAGGCTGCCATCGTTTATAGAACCCTTGTATTGATCCTCTCAGGGCAAATTTGACCTTTTCCAATTTTATAAATCCCGCCATGTCACTGATCCAGGTCTCCACACTTGGGGGCCTTGCATCCTTCCATTGTAACAGAATCCTTCGACGGGCTACTAGGGACGCAAAGGCCAGGACACCGGCCTCTTTCGCCTCCTGCACTCCCGGCTCTACCGCAACTCCAAAAATCGCGAGGCCCCACCCTGGTTTGACCCTGGATCCAACCACCCTCGACACCGTCCCCGCCACCCCCTTCCAGAATTCTTCCAGTGCTGGGCATGCCCAGAACATATGGGCGTGGTTCGCAGGACTCTCCGAACATCTGGTGCACCTGTCCTCACCCCCGAAGAACCTACTCATCCTAGTCCCGGACATGTGGGCCCGGTGCAGCACCTTAAATTGGATGAGACTAAGCCTCGCACATGAGGAGGAAGAGTTGACTCTGTCCAAGGCATCCGCCCAAGTCCCGTCCTCTATCTGCTCCCCGAGTTCCTCCTCCCATTTAGCCTTCAGCTCCTCCACTGACGACTCCTCCACCTCCTGCATTACCTTATAGATGTCAGACACCTTCCCCTCTCCTACCCACACCCCTGAAAGCACTCTGTCCATCGCCCCCTGCGAGGGCAGCAAAGGGAATCCCTCTACCTGTCGCCTAGCAAACGCCTTTACCTGCAGGTATCTGAACATGTTCCCCTGGGGAAGGCCAAATTTATCTTCCAGTTCCCCCAGGCCCGCAAACCTCCCGCCAATAAACAGGTCCCTCAATTTGCTGATGCCCGCCCTTTGCCACCCCCTGAACCTCCCATCCGTGTTCCCCGGGATGAACCGATGGTTGCCACCCAGTGGAGCCTCCATCGAGGCCCCTGTTTCCCCCCGATGCCGTCTCCATTGTTCCCAGATTCTTAGGGTCGCCGCCACCACCGGGCTCGTGGTAAACCTCTTAGGGGAGAGCGGCAACGGTGCTGTTACCATGGCACCCAGGCTCGTACCTCTACATGACGCCATCTCCATTCTTTTCCACGCCGCCCCTCCCCCCTCCATCACCCATTTACGCACCATTGACACATTGGCTGCCCAATAGTACCCCAGAAGGTTGGGCAGTGCCAGCCCACCTCCATCCCTTCCTCGCTCCAGGAACACCCTCCTCACTCTCGGAGTCCCATGTGCCCACACAAAACTCAGAATACTGCTAGTCACTCTCCTAAAGAAGGCCCTGGGGATAAATATGGGCAGGCACTGAAAAAGGAACAAGAACCTCGGAAGCACTGTCATTTTGACGGACTGCACCCTCCCCGCCAACGACAATGGCAGCATGTCCCACCTCCTGAACTCCTCCTCCATCTGATCTACCAGCCTGGTAAAGTTATGCTTGTGGAGAGTCCCCCAGTCCCTGGCCACTTGCACCCCCAGGTACCTAAAGCTCTCCCCTGCCCGCCTAAGCGGGAGCCTACCAATTCCTTCCTCCTGGTCTCCAGGGTGCACCACAAACACCTCGCTCTTGCCTAAGTTTAATTTATAACCTGAGAAGGTCCCAAACTCGGCTAGTAACTCCATCACTCCCGGCATCCCTCCCACCGGGTCCGTCACATACAGTAACAGGTCGTCGGCATACAACGACACCCTATGTTCCTCTCCACCTTGCACCAAGCCTCTCCACCTCTCTGAATCTCTCAATGCCATCGCCAGCGGCTCGATTGCCAATGCAAACAACAAGGGGGACAAGGGGCAACCCTGCCTGGTCCTTCGGTAAAGCCGGAAGTACTCCGACCTCCTCCTATTCGTAGCCACGCACGCCATCGTGGCCTCATATAACAGCCTTACCCATCTAATGAACCCTTCACCAAATCCAAACCTCCCCAACACCTCCCATAGGTACCCCCACTCCACTCTATCGAAGGCCTTCTCCGCATCCAGTGCCACCACTATCTCTGCCTCCCCCTCAATCGCCGGCATCATAATGACATTCAGCAATCTCCGCACATTCGTGTTCAGCTGCCTTCCCTTCACAAAACCTGTCTGGTCCTCGTGCACAACCCCCTCGTGCACAACCCCTGGCACACAGTCCTCTATCCTGGTGGCCAGGATTTTTGCCAGCACCTTAGCGTCCACGTTGAGGAGAGATATGGGCCTGTATGAACCACACTGCTGGGGGTCCTTGTCCTTCTTTAAAATTAACGAGATCAGCCCCCATGACATCGTCGGGGGCAAAGTCCCCCCCTCCCACGCTTCATTGAGTGTTCGCACCAGCAAGGGGCCCACTAGATCCACAAACTTTTTATACAATTCCACCGGGAACCCATCCGGCCCCGGTGCCTTCCCTGACTGCATCTGCCCGATCCCCTTAACTAGCTCCTCCAGCTCAATCGGAGCACCCAACCCCTCCACCTTCTCCTCCTGCACCTTCGGGAAAGTAAGCCCGTCAAGGAACCTCTCCATTCCCCTCCTCTCCCCCGTTGGCTCCGACCGGTACAGTTCCCCGTAAAAATCCTTGAAGACCTCATTCACCTCTACCCCCTTCCGCACCACATTCCCACTCTTATCTCTCACTCCAGCAATCTCCTTAGCCGCATCCCGCTTACGCAGCTGATGAGCCAGCATCCTACTCGCCTTTTCACCATGTTCGTACACTGCCCCTTGTGCCTTCCTCCACTGTGCCTCCGCCTTTCTAGTGGTCAGCAAATCAAATTTAGCCTGCAGGCTGTGCCTCTCCCCCAACAGTCCCTCCTCTGGTGCCTCTGCATACCTCCTGTCCACCTCCAGCATCTTTCCCACCAGTCTATCCCTCTCACTCCTCTCGCTCCTCTCCCTGTGTGCCCGGATGGATATCAGCTCCCCACGAATTACTGCCTTCAGGGCTTCCCAGACCATCCCCACCTGAACCTCCCCCGTATCATTCACCTCAAGGTACCCCTCAATACTTGCCCGGACCCTCCTACACACCTCCTCCTCCGCCAACAACCCCACATCCAACCGCCACAACGGACGTTGGTCTCGCACCTCTCCCATCTCCAACTCTATCCAATGCGGAGCGTGGTCGGAGATTGCAATGGCCGAATACTCGGCCTCCTCCACTCTCGGAATCAGTCCCCTACTCACCACGAAGAAATCTATCCGAGAGTAGACCCTATGTACGTGGGAGAAGAAAGAGTACTCGCGTGCCCTCGGCCTTACAAACCTCCATGGATCCACCCCACCCATCTGGTCCATAAACACTCTCAGTACCTTGGCCGCCGCCGGCCTCCTACCCGTCCTAGAGCTGGACCGATCCAGTGAAGGATCCAACACCGTATTAAAGTCCCCCCCTATGATCAGACCTCCCGCCTCCAGATCCGGGATCCGTCCCAACATACGCCTCATAAAGCCCGCATCGTCCCAATTTGGGGCATACACACTAGCCAGTACCACCTTCTCTCCTTGTAGCCTGCCCCTAACCATCACATACCTACCCCCCTTATCCGCCACCACCTCCGATGCCTCAAACAACACATTTTTCCCCACCAGAATCGCCACTCCCCGGTTCCTCACATCCAACCCCGAGTGGAAAACCTGCCCCACCCATCCCTTCCTCAGGCGGACCTGGTCCGCCACCCTCAGTGGGTCTCCTGAAGCATTGCCACATCCGCCTTTAGCCCCTTCAGGTGAGCCAGTACCCTCGACCGCTTCACCGACCCATTCAACCCTCTCACATTCCAGGTGACCAACCGGATCAGAGGGCGTCCCGCCCCCCTCCCCCGTCGGCTAGCCATAGCCCGTTGACTGCCCGCCCCAGGCCAGCACCCCCTGCTCGACCCCGTCCCCATAGCGACAACCCCTCACCTCTGTCCCCCCAGCCCCCACCAGCTCCTTCTTGACCCTACCAGCAGCAACCCGGTATTCCCCTTTCCCCCCCTCCCTTCCCCCCCAGGCTAGGAACCCTCCCATCCGCGAACCGTCCTCCATTGTACTTCCGTGGGTCAGCTAACTTCTGCTGACCCCGGAAACTCCCGCCAATAGCCCGACCCCTCCCGAAGTGGGATCATCCCCCAATCTATCCCTCCTCCTGGCACCGCTCCAGCGCGGGGAAGAACCAGTTAAGGCCCCGCCTCCCCCGTCACCATCTCCACCCCCCAGCCCCGCAGCACGGGAAACCAGAGGAAAGCCCGCGCTTTTGCACTGCCCCACCACACCCTTCTGACGCAGCTCCCAAATATCAGCCCCACTCCATACCCCCACTCCGGCATAGAATACAACATACCCCCCCGACCCTCCCCTCAAGATACACAGCCCAGACAATGTCCCACAGCACAAAAACAAAAACATAGCAGAACAACCCCTCCGTAAATAACCATATCAAAATTGCAAAAGTACTAAAACAAGAAGAAAACAACAGAAGAAAAAGAGAACACAGCAACAGCAGAATCCAGCACTAATATCTTACAGCCGACCTCGCAACCCCCAACCCCTAGTTCAAGTCCAGTTTCTCCGTCCGCACGAAGGCCCATGCCTCCTCCGGGGAATCAAAATAATAATGCCGGTCCGAATAAGTTACCCACAGGCGCGCGGGCGGCAACATTCCGAACTTTATCTTTTTTCTATAAAGCACGTCTTTCGTCCGATTAAATCCGGACCGCCGCTTAGCCACCTCCGCACTCCAATCCGCACTACCCCATTCTCCCAATTGCTGCTCTTCACCTTCTTGGCCCAGCGCAGCACGCACTCCCGATCACTGAACCGGTGGAACCTCACCAGCACCGCAAGCGGGGGTTCATCTTCCTTGGGCCTCCTGGCCAGCACCCTGTGCGCTCCCTCCAGCTCCAAGGGCAGATGGAGAGATCCGGCCCCCACTAGCGAATTCAGCATTACAGCCACATAGGCTGTCAGGTCCGATCCCTCCAGCCCCTCTGCAAGGCCCAAGATCCGCAGGTTTTTCCGCCTCATGCGGTGATCCAGCTCCTCAAAGCGTTCCTGCCACTTCTTGTGGAGTGCTTCGTGCCCCTCCACCTTACTCAGGAGGACCACGGCCTCCTCCTCTCGTTCAATGGCCTGCGTCTGCAACTTCTTGATGGCAGCACCCTGGGTGGACTGAATCTCTGACAGCCTTCTGTTCGTTTCCTGCAGAGAGCTCAGTACTTCATCCTTGAATTCTTTAAAGCAGCGCAGGAGATCAGTTTGTTGTTCCTGGGCCCAGAGTCTCCATTCCTCTGGAGCTCTGTCGGCGGCCATCTTGGATCCCTTCCCCCGTTTTTTCTGAGGAGCTGCTGCTGTTTTTTCCCCCTTTCCACTCCGAGTTCGAGTCATGGACTGCAGGGAAAGTCGTTCAGCACACCTTCCCCCACCGGGAGACGTCGAAAAATTTCCGTTTTGGGCTCTCAAAAGAGCCGAAAAATCTCTTTAAAACGGGATCTCCCAGATGTGTGGCTTACTGATCCATCACAGCCACCGGAAGAACCGAGTTTGTGATATTGTCCCCGTGTCTGCATGAGTCTCACCCCCACAACCCAAATATGTGCAGGATAGGTGGATTGGCCACACTAAATTGTCCCTTGATATAAAAAGATAAACAGCGGAGCTTTATTTACAGTGTGTGATCCCTTACATGGTTCTACTCTCTCTGTTTCCTGCAATAGGACTTAAGACTTCACTTCCAGTCAATACATTAGCACAACAGAACTTCACTAGAGCTAAGAATTAATGTAAAAACATAACATCAAAGGTGTCATCAGGAAATTATTTCACAAAATGTAAAGGTTTCCAGAATCGTCTGGTCTTTACAAATCTGACATGAAAGGATCTGTGAAGAACAGCAGATTGTTTCAAGTTTTAAAATAAATAAATGTTACTATTTTAGTAGTGTCATCTTATGTAGACTGTGCAAATACCACTGTTTAGAGCCCTGAAATGATCCAGAGACGAGATGGACAGCCCAGTGCGCACTACAAATCCCGGAGGTTTCCCAGATACGGCTCCACTACAGCACCATTGAGCTACACTGAGGAAAATTCAGCCTAAAGTTTTTTTTAATGTACTTTATTTCAAACATTTTCAAAGGTTCAAAAACATAAATAAATCAAAGAGAAGTCTCCACACCTCACAGTTCACAGTTTGTGCAAGTTTTCCCCCTTTTCACCCCCCCCCCCCCCCCCCCCCCCCCCCCCAACGAAGAGCAATTCCTCAAACACGGTCATGAACAATCCCCACCGTGTCTCAAAGCCTTCTGCTGAACCCTCAATTCGAACCTCATCTATTCCAGCCAGAGAAAATTGTACAAGCCCCCCAGCCAGGCCGCCAGCCTCGGTGGCGTTGTCGACCGCCATTCCAACAGAATCCTTCACCGGGCGACTAGATAAGCGAAAACCACAACGTCGGCCTTGCTCCCCTCCATCAGGTCCGGCATTTCCGATACCCCTAAAATCACCACCAGATGGACTGGCCTGGCCTCTATCCCTACTTTCTTCGATATGTCAGCAGTGACAGTGGGCACCCCTGCCTCATTCCCCCATGCAACTCCGCAGCTCCGTGAATGCATCCCATACACGCGCCACCGGGCCCACGTACGGCAGACGCACCCGTGCCACAAACCTTGGCCCAAACCCAAATTTTCTACAAACCTCAAACAGGTACCGCAACTGCACCCGGTCAAAAGCCTTTTCCGTGTCCATAGAGATCACTACCTCCGGACCCATCCCCTCGATGGGTTCATGATCACATTTAATAATCGTCTAATGTTTCTAGAAAGTTTTTTAAAAATTTTAGAGTACCCAATTATTTTTTTCTCCAATTAAGGGGCAATTTAGCATGGCCAGTCCACCTAATCTGCACATCTTTGGGTTGTGGAGCTGAAACCCACGCAGACATGGGGAGAATGTGCAAACTCCACACGGACAGTGACCCAGAACCCGGGTCCTCAGCGCCGCAGTCCCAGTGCTAATCACTGCGCCACATGCCGCCATGTTACTAGAAAGTTGCTTGCCTTCATGAAACCCGTGTGGACCTCTGTGACCACTCCCGGAAGGCATCCTTCCATCCTCCCTGCTACTAACTTAGTCAACACTTTCACATCCATGCTTAACAATGTTATGGGCCTGGGGAGCACCCGTGGCGCAGTGGCTAGCACTGCTGCCGCAGGGTGCCGAGATCCCAGGTTCGACCCCGGTTCTGGGTCACTGTCCGTGTGGAATTTGCACATTGTCCTCGTGTTTGTGTGGGCTTTGACCCCACAACCCAAAGATATGTAGGGTAGGTGAAGTGGCCACGCTAAATTGCTCCTTAATTGGGAAAAATGAATTGGGTACTCTAAATTTTTTTTAAAAATGATATGGGCCTGTATGACCCACACTCCAATGGGTCGTTCCACTTAGCGACTCCAGCAGCTCCCCCTCCACCTCACGAAACATCCCCAATAAATGTGGTGCCAACTCCGTCGTGAATTGACAAGGTTTGTGGGTGCCTAGGAAGTGCGGTACCCATGGGGGGAGGCGGGGAGGGGGAGGGGGCGGAAGATATGTGATAATGAGCAGGGTGTTGGAGGGAATGCCGTTGTGAATTCTTTATAGAACTGCGCCAGGTAACCGTCCGGCCTCGGGGCCTTCCCAGACTTCATTCCTTTTATGCTATACATCACCTCTCCCGGCCCTAGTGCCTCCTCCAGTGCCTGCCTCCTCTCCTCATCCAACCATGGGAATTCCAGCTCATCAAAAAACGCCCCATATCCCCTTTTTCACCACCCCTTCGGCCCTACATAACTTCTTATAGTACTTCTGGAATGCCTCGTTAACCTTCCCTGGCTCTGAAACTGCCTCCCCCTTCCCTGTCCTTACCCTCAGAACTTTCCTGGATGTGGTCTGTCTCTGTAGCTGATGGGCTAGCATACGGCTCACCTTCTCTCCATATTCATATAGCACCCCCCTCGCATCGGGAGCTGCCCTACTGCCTTCCCAGTTGTCAACCTATCGAACTGCCCCTGTAACTTCTTTCTCTCCGCCAACCCCTTCTTGTTGGGGACATTCAAATATTTCCACCTCGACTGTCTCGTTGAACAACCAGCCATACTCCTCCCTCCTCCTATCTCTGTGCGCCTTGGGCAGCACGGTGGCACAGTGGTTAGCATTGCTGCCTACGGCGCTGAGGACCTGGGTTCGAATCCTGGCCCTGGGTCACTGTCCGTGTGGAGTTTGCACATTCTCCCCGTGTTTGCGTGAGTTTCACCCCCACAACCCAAAGATGTGCAGGGTAGGCGGATTGGCCACGCTAAATTGTCCCTTAATTGGAAAAAATAATTGGGTACTCTAAATTTATAAAAAAAAAAAAAAAATCTCTGTGCGCCTTGAACGAGATAACCACCCCAAACCACTGCCTTCAACGTCTCCCAAAATGTTGTCGCTAATCCCTCCCCATTCTGATTCAGCTCCACATAGTCTCTGATCACCGACGGCACCTTCTCACAGAACTCCTTGTCCGCCAAAATCCCTGAATCTAATGTCCATCCCGGCCTCTGCTCCTGCCTCGAGCTAAGTCTGACCTCCAGCCAGTGCGGCGTATGGTCTGAGATCTCGATTCCCGCATTCTCTGCCCCACCAGCATCGCTCGGCTCGCTACAAAAACTCAATTCTGGAGTACACCTTGTACGCATACGAGAAGAAGGAGTACTCCTTCTCGCACGGGCACCTAGGCCTCCATGGCTCCACCATTCCCATCCTTTCATAGAACATAGAACATAGAACAGTACAGCACAGAACAGGCCCTTCGGCCCTCGATGTTGTGCCGAGCAATGATCACCCTACTCAAACCCACGTATCCACCCTATACCCGTAACCCAACAACTCCCCCCCTTAACCTTAGTATTAGGACACTACGGGCAATTTAGCATGGCCAATCCACCTATCCCGCACATCTTTGGACTGTGGGACTGTGGGAGGAAACCGGAGCACCCGGAGGAAACCCACGCACACACGGGGAGGACGTGCAGACTCCGCACAGACAGTGACCCAGCCCGGAATCGAACCTGGGACCCTGGAGCTGTGAAGCATTTATGCTAACCACCATGCTACCGTGCCGCCTACCCTCCCAATAAACCCTCCCAGCTCCCACACCATCCTCAACCTTCCCATTGTCCACCTGTCCATTCTTGGTTTTAGTACGCAATGCGACTTTGAATCAAACCTTGAGTGATCCTTTCTCTACCGAACCTGATCCTTGACCCGGAGATGTGCCTCCTGCAAAAAGACTACCCTCACCTTCAAGCTCCTCAAGTGTGCAAAGATCTTGGGCCTCTTCACCGGCCCGTTCAGCCCCCTTTTGTTCCATGTTACGAACCTTACCGGAGGCTTGCGCCTCCATTCCCCTCTACTGTCCGCCAACGTCCCTTTCCAATTCTGCCCCTTTTAATTTCACCCTAAACTGGCCCATCCAAGATGGCCCCCTCCTCCGCCCATGACCTCGCTCCTGTTCCAACACTGCCAAATTGCATCCCCCCTCCCTCCATCCACTCCCACTTGTGACCAACCCCTGCGGCCACCCCCCCACCTCACTTCTGTTCATCAGCATTACCTGCCAACGTGGCAGCTCTTGCCCGAGAGCTCCTCCTATCCACCTCTTCCCCCACCCTTACCTCCTGGGTCTGTAAAAATGGCTCCCTGTGGACCCCACCCTCCCCCTCATAAGCAAACACAGATCCAAAACCACAGGTCACTCCCTCCAAAAAGAAAAACACCACAAACAACAGAGATGGGGGCAATTCCCCCTTACAAACTTATTCCCCTTGGCATACAATCACAACAGCAAAATCACCCTACCCAAGAAAAAGCCCCCCACCCTCTGGCCCCCACATTACCCCCATCTTCCAATCTCTCTCGTTCCAGCTCCTCCGTCTTCCATCAAGGTTCAGTTCTCCCCCAGTTTAATGTCTCTGATGAAGTCATTGGCCTCCTCTGGGGATTCAAAGTAATATTCCCGACCTTCAAAAGTCATGCACAATTTCTCCGGGTACAGTATCCTAAACAGGGGCTGCCTTTGGTAAAGAACCGTTTTGCCCTTGTTGAACCGCACATCAGCTCCACTCCAATGTCCTGATAGATTTGGACCCTGTTCCCCTTCCATTCACAGTTCCGCTTCTCCTTGGCCCACCGCAGGATCTTCTTCTCCACAAACTTACAGAGCATCACAATCACCGCCTGTGGCGGCTCTCCCACTTTCAGCTTCTGCCTTACCCTAACCACCCTAACCACCTCCGGGGCCTTGTCGAGACCCTCTCTGTCACCAGCCCCGCCAACATCCTTGAAACATATCTTGTGGCACTTGTGCATTCCACACCTTCAGGCAAGCCAACGATACGCAGGTTCTACCTCCTGGATCTGTTTTCCTGCTCCTCTACATTTGCCTTAGTGGCTTGCAAATGTTCCCCCAGGAGCCCCACCTCTGCTTCCAATTCCACTATCCGATCATTGTGGTCAGGCATCACCTTCTCCATCCCCCAGATCTGCGACTCCTGTGCCTCCATCTCTCCTCTCTCCATCTAGCCTTTCAAGGGTGCTACCGCTTCTCTGATGGCCTTCGATTAATCTTCCTGCATCTCCTTTTGCTGCTGGCGGAACTCCTCTCTGATGAACTCCATCAACTGCTCCATCTGGGGTTTTCCAACTTGTAACAACCCTTCCCACTCTGCCATCTTCCCAATTGCTACAGCGCCACAGGTCTCCTCCAGTTCCTTGACCAGGTCTTTAACCTTCTTCTGCCGGGTCTGATAATCAGCAGACATGCCACTCCCAGGGGAACCTTCTTCTCCACATCTACAGCTACACTTTCCTGTCAAAATTTCTCCCGCTTACGGGTAAAAAGAGCTCAAATCAGTGCCATCGACCGGAGCTGCCCTGTGTGCAACCACTCACTCCAGGGCCTCCATGATCCTGTTGGAAAGTCCACTTTGGGTGAAAACAAGCGGAGAGCACTAAGACAATAATCACATCAAACCTGTCGTTATAATGTGCCATTAAACAAAAATAAGTAAAGTTGCTTCTTCACAAGGACCACCATTTTGAATTCTGATAGGGTGGGCATACTGTAGCTGTGTGTGCATTCCCATCCATCCACCAGCAGCCTGTTCCAGTGTCCCAGTGTTGTACTTTCTTTTCCTCTGTCTTTTCTATGGCTTTGTTCCAGTTATGGCAATCAGTGAGTTTTCCCTCCTTTCTTTTGATATCTATGTTCTAATGCTCAGAGTCGCCAGGTATCAAATGATACCACCACAAGGTTCAACCGGCTATCGATCAAAGAGCCAAACACCAGTTAGTTAGTTCAAGGTCAAGGGTACGTTATTTACACACAATTAGTCATGCAACATAAAAACTACTAGTTAACTATACCTATCGACTACGACAACCTGTACTTAACTTCAGGCACCCGGCTTAGGTCAGAGGAACAGTGGCCGCTGTTCGATTCTGGATCTATCAAGTCCGATGGAGTAACTGCTACTCAGCCAGGCTCATCCGTCTGGTAGCGAGCGATGAACTTGGACTTGCTTCTGTGTTGCTGCAATTGGAGATGGTCATAGCCGGGGCGCCAGGTCCAAGAGAGAACGAACGTATGGCAAACTCTTCTTCTTATACTCGGGGGTTTTTGCGCTCTTTTGGGCGGTCCTTCAGTTTGGACCCCACTAATTGGGTGATCCCTGATCACCCTGTTCGATTCCTAACCAATAAGTGGGTGGGGATCTGGATGGCTGGGCATGTCCCAAGCGGTCACTGACCCCGTTGTTTATGTTTCCCTTGAACAGGGAGTGGCGCCGAAATGTCTGAGACTGTACCGGTCGCTCGAGTACCAGTCCTTTGTTTTGGTGAAGATGGACCATCAAATGCTAATCGGCCCCATCAAAATGCTAATTGATTGGAGTTTCGATACCGTCTGGACTTGCTTGCAAATATGCATTTCAGGCTCTGAGCCTGCCTGAGTCTTGCCTTGTCCATTTTACCCACCAGGCTTTGCGAGTTTATCTGTCCCTAGTTGTAAGTGGCCATCCCAGATGGCTACACCAGAGAGAGACTTCTACTTCTCAAATTAACCAGGGATAGTGGCGAAAGGTAGGTCAAAGGGACTGACTCTCTGCTTTACAAAAAAAGGATATACAAAAAGCTTATGGTGATCATTTATTGAAGTAAACAAATAAAGACTTGGGTCTTTTCACCAAGACTGGACATCTCTAAATGCTTTACAGTGAATGGTTGGCATTGTGCACTCTGTGTTGGCAGAGGTGAGCAAACTGGCTTGCCACTTTCTGTGCACAGAAAATCGGGGGGCATGTTTTCACCATCATGCTGGTGTGCCGGGTCTTGTAGACCCAGGAACGCTGGCTCCGCAGAGATTGGGCACCTTTTTTAAAGGACGCCGTGATTTATGTTAAAACAGTTCTCTCCCACATTGCTGCCCACCCGCCCAACAGATGCAGATAAAGCCCCCCCCCCCCCCCCCTGCACCCCACAAGTACCGGGACAACTCTCACACATAAGGGAAAACCTCCCCTCCCCCCTCACGTGGAGCTCCCCAGAGGGCCTTCCCCAGCACTGCCCTGTCCTGGCACGAGTGGCATTGCCAGAGTAGCAGGGTCAAATCTCCTGCTGTTCTTCCAAATCATGTCACGGGATCTCTCATATCTACCTGAGCAGGCAGTTGGGGCTTTGCTTTTATGTCTCATCGGAAAGGCAGCACCTCCAACAGTGCAGAACTTTATCAATTTGCACAGCACTGGAGTGTGAGCCTTGATTGTTCCACTCAAACCCAGCACCGGGTCTTGAACCCAGAACCTTGTGATTCCGAGGTGAGTGTGCGACCAAATAAACTACAGCTGACATTGGTGGACAACCCCTATAGTGTTCTGTTGAGTATAGGCTCCATTTGTTCCTCATCACAACATTTGTGTTTCTTTTTTAAAAAGACACCATTGTTAACAGCTGATTTTTCTTACTTATATTTTAAGTGAGTTTTTTTCTTTGTGTTCATGATGATAATTTTTAATTCTGGGGAGTGGGGCTCTTTCTATGTAGGCATCTATTCTTAGCACTCGGCGCTCCCAACCATGAATAGCACAATTAGATGCAAATTAAAGCTCTCTCTGTTCTGCCACAATATGCCTTTATATATTGGCATTTCAAATCATAAGAAAGGGCCACATACAGAGCTGCCGCTGTGACCTAATTGCCTAATATTTTTGTTTTAAAGCTTTGTTCATCTCAAGGAGAAATATATAGAATGAGGAATTAAAGTTGATCTGTTTCACAAAAGACTAATTTTGCAGGATTGACCAGAAAATATCACTAATGTCACTTTGTTATCTTGAATGGTTTGCAGGACAACTTTCCAATCATAATTCAGTCCCCTGACGAAAAATGAGTTCTACATTTATAGGGCCAGAAGGAGAGTATTGTTTATGCTGAGTGAGAAATAGTGGGTTTGTGGGATCGGTGAATAAATCTGGAGATTTATTTGAATATTTTTAAGGCTTAGAGAATATTCCTACTGAAAATCTCTTAGGAGATTGAATGAGTGTGGATTCAGATACATGATGCAAACTGACCGTCTCAGCTCATCGCTCAGGTTTGGATGTACAGTAGGAATATCAGTGAAGCTATCATCAGCGCTCACTACTACTGGGGAGAAAATGTGACAGCATTTCCGGTGTCCTCGCATGATCAGTTAAACGCAGTAATCATGAAGCTGCTGTGCGATTTGCCACGGTCCTCCAGAAGGTTCAGCACACCATTACCTTCCCGACGGCCAAAACTTTCAGGCCCAGATCTTAAAAATGTTAGATCTGTTAGATCATGTTAGATGGCAAATTTTAAGCAAACACAAAGGCAGGGAAATAATTGACGGAAGAATAAGGCCTCCTTGGAGAACGGTTACCTGAAGATCAGAGGCTGAATACTCCTGACTGCTGAAGTGTTCCCCGCTGGAAGGGAACATTGCTGCCTGGCGATTGTCACGCGATGTCCGTTCATCTGTTGAAAATGAAATGAAAATGAATGAAATGAAAATCGCTTATTGTCGCGGGTAGGCTTCAATGAAGTAACTGTGAAAAGCCCCTAGTCGCCACATTCCGGCACCTGTTCGGGGAGGCTGGTACGGGAATCGAACCGTGCTGCTGGCCTGCTTAGTCTGCTTTAAAAGCCAGCGATTTAGCCGAGTGAGCTAAACCAGCCCCTCTATATAATGGTTCTATATAAACCAGCCCCATCTGACGATGTGGATGATCATCTTGTCAAGGTCACCACCACATTCCCAATACTTGCCTTCAAACAACCACGCAAACTCAAACAAACCATTGTTTTCAGCAAACTACCCAGCCTTCAGAACAACGACCACGACACCACACAACCCTGCCATGGCAAACTCTGCAAGACGTGCATGAATACCACCATTACACTTGAGAACACCACGCACCAGGTACGTGGTACATACTCGTGCGAGTCGGCCAATGTTGTCTACCTCATATGCTGCAGGAAAGGATGTCCCGAAGCGTGGTACATTGGCGAGACCATGCAGATGCTGCGACAACGAATGAATGGGCATCGTGTGATAATCACCAGGCAGGAATGTTCCCTTCCAGTCGGGGAACACTTCAGTAGTCAAGGGCATTCAGCCTCTGATCTTCGGGTAAGTGTTCTCCAAGGTGGCATTTGGGACGCGCGACAACGCAGAATCACCGAGCAGAAACGTATAGCCAAGTTCTGCACACATGGGCATGGCCTCAACCGGGACCTTGGATTCATGTTGCATTACATTCACCCCCCCACCATCTGGCCTATGCTTGCGAAATCCTACCAACTGTCCTGGCTTGAGACAATTCACACTTCTTTAACCTGTGATTATCCCTCTCTCCAGTTGCTCCGTCTGCACCTGTAAAGACTTAATTACCTGCAAAGACTTGTATTCAAAGTATCGTCTTGCATCTTTGACTTTGTCTATATATAGACAAAGCTGTGCTCCGAAATCTAGTGATTCAAAACAATCCTGTTGGACTTTAACCTGGTGTTGAAAGACTTCTTACTATGCTCACTCCAGTCCAACGCTGGCATCTCCACATCACGGAGAATAACAGTGATAGCTGATCTGCTGCAGAGTCCACAAGGTCAACAAGAGGAGGGTCTAAAAGAAAAAAATTATTTCATGATCAGCATTTGTTTCCCATCCCTAATTGTCCTTGAACTGCTGGCTTGTCTCACCATTTCAGAGGGCAGCTAAGAGTCAACCACGTAGTTGGGGTTCTGGAGTTACATATGGACCAGGGCTGGCAAAAATGGCAGATTTCCCAATCGTAAGACTATAAGAAATGGGAACAGGAGTAGACCATTCAGCTGTTCGAGCCTGATCCGACACTCGTTAAGTTCACTTTCCTGCTGTATATCCGTAGCCCTTAATTTCACTACTATCTAAACCTATCGATCTCAGCATTGAAAATGTTCAAGAAATCGGCATCCAAGCTTCCTGGGGTAAAGAATTCCAAAGATTCAACACTCTCTGAAAGAAGAAATCCTTCTTCAAATTTGTCTTAAATTTGTCCCTTATTTCCCGACTATGTTCTTTGGTCCTATTCTCTCCATTAGTGAAATCCTCCTCCCAAAATTTACCCTGTCTAACTCCCTAAGAATCTTGTATGTTTCAATCATATCACCTCTCATTCTTCTGAACTCTAAGGAGTACAGATTCAAACCTCTTTAATTTTTCCTGATATGGCAGTCCCTCCATACCCAGATCATCCTTTCTCTAAACCTCCTCTGCACTCAAATGACATATTTTTCCTTTAGATAAATGGACCAAACTGTACACAGTATTCTAAATGTGGCCTCACTAGTATCTTGTACAGTTGCAGCAACCCCTCTTTTAATTTTATAATCCAGCCCCCTTGAAATAAAAGCCAATATCCCATTTGCCTTCCCTATTACCTTCTGCACCTGTAAGTTAGCTTTCTGGGTTTCACGAAGAAGGACCCCCAAGTCCCTTGTAGCTTTCTGCAGTCTCTCTCCATTTAAATAATAATCCACATTCCTGTTCTTTCTTCCGAAATGAACAATCTCACATTTTCCCACATTGAATTCCTTTTGCCAATTTCCTGCCCGCTCACATAACCTGTCATTACCTCTCGGTAAACTATTTATATGCTCCTTACAACCTGCCTTCCCTCCCACCTTTATATCATCTGCAAATCTGGCCACAGTACACTCTGTTCCTTCCTCCATATCATTTATATTTATTGCGAAGAGCTGCGGTCCCAGCACTAATCGCTGTGGCACTCCATTGGTTACTGTTGTCCAACCTGAGAAAGACCCCCGTATCACTACTCACTGCTTCCTGTTAGTTAGCCAATCCTCTATCCATGCCAGAATATTATCTCCAATGTCATGAACATACATAGTAGCCTTTTGTATGGCACCTTATCACATGCCGTTTGAAAATTCCTAAAAGGATATTAGTGAACCAGATGGGTTTTTGCAACAATTGATAACAATTTTCATAGTCACCATTACTGAAATTAGCTTTTCAATTCCAGATTGAATTTCAATTCCGGGGTTGGACTGGGAGGAGATTGCTAAGAGTAGCTGCCCACAGGGCACTGAGCAGGAAGGTCAGAGAAGGAGCGAGTAGGATGAGAGGTAGAATATAGCCGTTGGTTTGATAGTCATAAGGAGGGTGCTTTGAAGGATGACTGGCAGCACCGAGACAAGCTGTAGGTTTATTGACGAGGGAGTCAAACCTGGGATGGTTGCAGAAGAGTAGGAAGGTTGAGGAGTGCTAAAGGTTGCGGAGAAATTTGGCAGGGGAGAAATAAAAGGAAACACGTCAACAGGAGAGAGTAATCTAGGAGGAGTAAAGAGAAAAAAACAGTGAAATTAAAAGTGAAAGACTTGGGTTTGTAGTTATATCCAAAACTGACATGTGAATGATCATGGGGAGAAACAACTGCCAGATATCTGGTTATGTAACTGTTAGTAAGATACAAGTATCCTGGTGGTAAATGGGTAATAGAGAGGAGAGAACAGTAGGGAGTCCAGAGTTAAAGTCAGAGGTCTCATGGTGGGATTACGTTAAGGTGAGTATGGTGGAGTCAGCATGGAGTATCGATGGACTGTTGCACACATCCGGAGGCATCTGGCAAGTGAACGGCCTGTAGAAGGTATGTAAAAGGTACAGTTCTGGAGGAGGCAGTGTGAAGAGAATATGTCCAGGAGAATGAGAATCCAGGAGATGGAATTGTTGTAACTGGTATCTCACTCAGATGAGTTCTTCATGGACTGTCTGCTCAGGAATGTTCTCTTAAGGGTGCTGCCACTCCTCTTCTTCCTCCTCTTCCTGCCCCTGACCTGATAGCTGCATAGTTGGTGGCTGTTTTCTCATGAGTGTGAGATTGTGCAGGAGACTGAGGAGTCTTGGCACCTGCTCTTCCGAATCCTGCAGGGCTCCTCAAGGACGTTCCAGGCAGTAGAAACACTGGGTGGAATTCTCCTATCTGGGATGAGGTTCCGTGGTGGGAATTGGGAGTGTTTCTTACTTCAGAGGCCGACTTCCGTCCCACGCAATGTGCATGCAATCCGTGGCACCCTACATCATTGGGAAACCCGCAATCCTAATGAAGTTGCACATTCACTCCAGCTGCTTCTCTTTGACAAGGAAGAATGAAATATAATAGTTAGCTGTCAATGAATACAGGAGTCCAGTGATCTTTGCTTCACAGACCAGTAAGTGGCAAACTGCACGATTTTGCAGATATCCTAGCTCCAGCCTATTCAGAGCTGGACACATAAACGTTTATCATCACGATCATCATCACAGCAATTACCCTGTGGTCGCAGTATTAGCTGCAGCAGAAGGCAGATTTCAATTAGGATGTCCTTATATTGTATTTTACTGAGGATCCCCAATAGGAGGATAGCAAAAAGAAAGCAAAAAATGCTGCAAATACTTAGCAGGGTTAATAGCAGTTGTGGAGAGAGAAACAGAGTTAACATTTCAGGCTTGTGACCTTTCAGCGGTTCATTAGATTGTTCTGATGTGAAAGGTCACAGACCTGAAACATTAACTCTGTTTCTTGCTGCACAGACGTTGCCAGTCCTCCTGAGTATTTCCAGCATTTTCATTTCAGATTTCCAACATCCGCAGTATTTTGTTTTTGCTCCCAGAATACCCGTGGTGGATATGGTAGCTTGCTGAGAGCCCTATTCTTCTCCTTCTCCTTGTCCTACTTTGCATGACCTCTGATCCTTCTTCATGTTGGGCTATATTCCAAAGGGAATACCTATCAATACACCTATGTCTGGGCGCAACTGGTTCTATAGAAGCCTTGAAGTCAACAAAACCTCTGTGATTATCTGCTGCCTACTCCTTGTGGACAGTTACATCTTGAAACAACATAAAGCATCAAACACTTGTAGAATTGAAGCACCAGCCAGAAAAAAACTCAACCAACATCTAAGCCGTAAGTGGTTGATGATCCCTTTAAATAGAGCTAGGGGAGGAGGGGAGGAGGGGGAGGAGGGGGAGGAGGGGGAGGAGGGGAGGAGGGGAGAGGGAGGGAGGGGGGAGGGAGGAGGGGGAGGAGGGGGAGGGAGGGGGGAGGGGGGGAGGAGGAGAGGAGGAGGGGTTCCTTAATGCTTCTGAGTGCATGTGTGCGAGGTTAAGATAGGCTTTTCGCTGGAGTGTTATTTTCAAAATGCCATCGCTGGTCTCAAATCTGCTCTGCAGACTACCAGTGCTTTGCACTGCACACATCCAACACACTTGCCAATATGGCATCCAGCATGACTCTCCCCAGAGGTATGCACGCCGCTCACGCCATTTTGAAACTAGGTGGCAGCTGTAGTGTGTGTCCCAATAAGAATTCTTTTTTAAAAATAAATTTAAGAGTGCCGATTTATTTTGGCCAATTAAGGGGCAGTTTTAGTGTGGCCAATCCACCTACCCTGCACATCTTTTCGGGTTGTGGGAATGAGACCCACGCAGACACGGGGAGAATGAATGAATGAACTCCGTGTGGACAGTGACCCGGGACTGGGCTCGAACTCGAGTCCTCGGCGCCGTGAGGCAGTAGTGCTAACCATTGCGTCGCCGTGCTGCCCTCCCAATAAGAATTCGTCTGCCTGATTGGTTGAAGAGGCACATTACTGCTTGCTCTGTTCACGCAGGTTCCTGAATCCCTGCAGAGTATACTGAGCTGATCTGGCAAATGCCACTGAAAGCTTGACTGCTCTGATTAGTTTTCCTTACTTTAAAATTGATTTTTATTCCTTTTTCGATTCACTCTTGCATGGTAAAACATTATAAGCTCTCATTAATTCAGGCCTCTGCTTGAATTGCTGTTTAAATGGTCACTTATAAGTTTGCAGAAGAAGATTCAGAGCAATTTGACATCTCTTCCTATGTCTCCACTGACAATTTCTCATGGTGCTTGGGAAAGCAGACCAAGGCAGGCCAGCAGCATGGGTTCAATTCCCGTGCCAGCCTCCCCGAACAGGCGCTGGAATGTGGCAACTAGGGGCTTTTTACAGTAACTTCATTTGAAGCCTACTTGTGACAATAAGTGATTTTCATTTTCATATAATTTCATTATTTGACATAACCATGTTCCTTTGGCTCTATGCCATTTATGGATTAACATTATATACCACTGGATTTGGGATTTTTAAACGAACCAACTTATATGTAGCATTTACCAAGCTGGTAAGTAGTTGGAAAGATGGTGAGCACATATGGAGTGTGTGAGGAAGGATTAAAGACCATGCCCTAAAAATGATCTATTTTTAGACCTAAGGGAACATTATTAATATGCCAAAAACACAGGGGACAGTGTAAGGCTAAGGAATCTGACAAGTGTTCCAATCTCTCTGTGCTTCATAAAGTACTATTATACATGATGGACAACAGCCAATACATGGGGGTGCGGGGGGACATTCTGATGAAATGCAGCAATGAAGAAAGTACATCCCTTGGAAAAAGCATTTTTATTTTATGTTTCAATAAAATCAGCACAACCACTTTATTTGGACTCTGAATTATTTCGGGTCAAGATAAACCAAAATACAATGGTTGTACCTCCGTGCTTGAAGGTTAACTTGCTCGTCACGCTATTATTGCAGATGTTTTTCAGCTGTTTTATTTTCTACATCTGAGTATTTTGTGATTTTCCCATTCGGTCACGTTCTAATGAGGGCAATCTTTTGTTTCCTGTTTACAACCTTGTCATTCTATTGAAGATTAACCAAGATAACGTTTGAAACCCAACATACTCTCCATTGCAAAGGCTTTCTACTTCCACTTCTGAAACATCGCCCCTGTTAACGCTAACTCAGCCAGTCCGCTGCTAAAACCTCCACTCAGGCCTTTGTCACCTCTTGGCCAGCCTCCGTTCCTTAGCTCAACCAAAACTTTGCTGCCTGTATTCTATTCTGCAGCAAGCCTCGTTGACTCATCAGCCCTATCCTGACTAACCTACATAATAATAATCTTTATTAGTGTCACAAGTAGGCTTACATTAACACTGCAATGAAGTTACTGTGAAAATCCCCTAGTCGCCACATTCCGGCGCCTGTCCGGGTAAGAGAGGAAGAATTCAGAATGTGCCAATTCACCTAACAAGCACGGCTTTCGGGACTTTTGGGTCTATTTGCCCCTGATTCCCCAATGTCTCAGATTCTTGCCCAGTGTTGACATTATGTCCATGTCCTGTGTAAATCTGAATTCCGGAGATTGCTCAAAGGGGCAGATGGCCTACTCCTCCTATTCTATTTCTTTGCTCTTATGTAACCTCCTCCGACAACCTGTGCTGTCTGAACTCTATTCCCTTTGTGCATCTTCCCCCTTTCTTCACGCCACCAACTTGAATTTATGCATAATGTAACATTGTAAATTGTCATTAAGCACTTTGTGAGAGTGTTATCAAATTAAATTTGGCATTGAGCCACTTGAGGAGATATTGGGAGTAATTTTGCCAGGCAAGGAGGGTGGGGGTGAGTTTTATTGCATTTGAGGAAATAATTCCTCTAAAAATGAAGTTAGTTCGGGAAGCTGACATCGTCCCTGGTGGGTTTGAAGGTGAGTGGGGAACCACCTTGCAGCTGTCAGATAACATGGTTAAATATTATAATAAGCAATTAATTTATGTTTTATCCAAGGATTCCACATTTATCAGGCTGGGCACCTATTTCCTGAACAGCCAGGGTTGCAAAGGTGAGTGCAGAGCTGAGAATGCTATTTCGGTGTAATTGGTAGACTGTGACGTCTTTCATCAGTGAAACTGAAGAGCTACAGCCATGACCAGGTAGGTGAGAGGTTGCTGCTTACAGGATTCCTTCTCAGAGTGTTTTCAGTGCTCGACAGGTGATGCCAAATTCCTGGAAGCCACTTCAGCTGTCTTGCACTTTACTCACCATCACCAGCCATCAGCACCGTCTCCACGCCCGAAAGATGCAGACCCATGTGATCATCCTGTTGCCTTTGTAACTGTAAATTGTAAATCCCAGTTTATTGAAACACCACCTGTTAAAGCCTATTCACAGTAATTATGAGTTCAAAATGTTTTTATTTTTTCAGCTATTAGTATTAATTTGCTTTGTAACACGAGGCCAAATTAGGCAACATAAGTACACATAATTCATACAAAGACTTTACTTATTTCCTTCTAAAACGCATTTCGTTTCGAGCTCTCTGAGAAGAATTCAAAGAATAATTGATGGACAGTTTGCTTGAATAACCACTGGTAACGTGCTTCCACACTTTAGCTCTTTATCGGACTGTACAATAGATGAACTATTAGGCTTGCCTTAATAAATGATTTTCTTCGGTATTTCATACTTTTGACCTGCTCTGAAAAATGTTTGACATGGTTAACATGGCTGGTTTCCTGCAGTGATGTGAAAGGTGATGATGAGTCATATGTGCTTTCCAGTCGAATTTTACAGTTAAAAGGATGCATTGTTCACCCTCGAGCACACTGTAAGCATGTGGTATATACATGAGGTTTAAGTTTCAGATCATGGTTTGTCTATGGAAAAGTCATTTTGCTGTGAGAATGAGTTTTTAAAAAATTAGTAGGCACAAGTTCAGTTCATCACAATTTCATCAATTTGGCGTCAATTGATTTGTTGTTGCTTGTAAAGTCATGGTGCATTGGAGTGGAAATTTGCAGTCCAAGTGGGATGCATGTTTGCCCCATGCTGCTGAATCTCTAATCCTAATTGCAGAGCTCCACACATTTCACCTCCACTGCCTCCAACCCTCCTCCACCACACCACAGAATACCTGACAACATTGGGGAGAGAGGATATTATTTGTGGAGGCAAGGATGCAAGTTGCCTGTTCAGTTTGCTGGCCATAATTTGCATGTGACCTGGGCCTAGTTATCATAACCTAACAAATAATAATCAGGAGGATCTCCACTAATTTTCTCAGCCATGCTCATGAAGGTGAGTGTTGCGCACCTAGCAGCCCTTGCTGGGTGTGTATGTGGACATCAGGTAGCAACAGCACCAGCCATGACAGGTCCACCCCATGCCATGTATGAATTATGATTTATTGGACAAAGTACAAAAAGGTGCCTGACACTAGTGGAATTGTACTGAGGCAATGGTCAGTGTTTTCAAGAAGACAGATAGGCAGAAGAGAAAGTATCTCAGGAGGAACCTCAGTTTTCAATCATTTAAAAAAAACATGGCTGGCTGTATGAGCGGCCTGTTGTGCTGCCAAAGCTGTGGAAAGCCTGTGGTAGAGGAGTAGAGGCAGAGAGGAAATAGCTGTAGAGCAAAGACCTATTATTGGCTGAAAAGGTAACCATAGGGAAAGGAGACACTTGAGCAGGTGGTGGAAGGCCCAGGAGTGGGCAAGGAAGGAAGGTAGTGACACTTGGAGGTATGTGAGTGGCAGAAGGGTGACATAATGGAATTGGAAGGCCCAGAAATGTATAAAGACTGAAGTCGAAAGCTGTAAGTAGTTTGTGGAGGAGCTTCAGTGGGAGGAAGGATTGTGGACCTAACTGCCTGAGGATAATCTTTAAGGTAAAAATAAAACAAAAGTTAAAAAATTTGAAGACACAAATAAATTATTAGTTTACCATACCAGGGCATGGGAAAACCACAATGACCTGAAAGATTTTCTCTTAAAGATCTAAGAAAGTGTTTCACTATGCTGCCTGATGGCCAAAGTCTGCTACTACAATGATCACATAATGCCAAAAACATTGGCAAATCTCATAACAGGGCTTTAGCCAATGAGTTGCATATAGGACTTTTGAATAGAAAGGTGACATAACATAACTGTACAAATATTATAGTTATTTTAAAGGCTAACACCATGAAGGATATTTATTTGCAATCCTGTGATTTTGCTTTATTACATACTAAAAACAGTCAGTGGTCTCAAGATTCCCAAGATACTGAACCTGTAGTTGTTGCTCAGTATGTAATGTGTGACTAATTGAGAACAATGGAGCAATATCTAAAGTTACACGACAGCTCCAGACTGGAGCATCTGTTACGCCCTGGAACTCCTTCCTCCAAAGGTTCACGATTGTAGCAGGAATCAGAAAATCCAACAGAGAATATGGTCAGGAAACAGAGGTAGTTTTAAATAAGCAATATCTGTATTTGTAGGTACAGTATTAGAAACGGGGTACAGCTTCAAGTAAGTTTAATTTTGTGCTTCGGTATTTGAAAGGGTTAACGACTTCAGTGTGGTTTAGATGCGTACATGGTAATAAGGGTCGAAGACGTAAAAGTAAGCAGGGCTTAAAGGGAAATTAGGTTGTTACTTCGATACTGGGGCCACCCTATGCTAGAAACAACCAATATGAGCGTTCTAAGCTAGACCCAGGGGAAACTGGACAGGACAAGAGGGTTGCAGAAAACAGACTTTCCAAAAGAACAAACAAAAGTCCACCAACCAGGAAGCTGGGACAAAAGAATGTCTCAGGAAAACTGTTAAATTATAGGAACAAAGAACAAGAAGTTGAACAAGGTCCTGTAGGTGAAGTTAAAGTAAAGAGTAGAGGGAAACAGACAGCAGCAATAACCAGATTTAAAGTTTGCTAAGTGAGAAGCCACACATCTGAGGTAAATCAAACGTTTGGTGACATTTTAATACAGCAGTAGTGTTCTGTTGGCATGGTACCTGAGAGATTGTGGGGAAGCTTGAATGCACATAGCAATCGAAGGCAGAGGAATGCTAAAATGAGAGAGTGATCTCCTGGAAATGGATCCTTGATGAAGGCACCCAAGAGAAATAGTTGTTTGGGCGCAGATTCCAAGTGGGTTCTTTGAGAGTGGAGTTTGGAAACACTCATGTGGAAGTCAGAGTTCTATGGAGACCAGTTGGCTCACAGTGTGACAAGCACCTGGGGGGATTGGATGAGAAATCCGCAGACCTTGTATGGGTGACTGTTATTTGGTTTCAGAGTGTGTTGTGTCTGATCACAGTTGGCTTGTTGGTTTACATGGATTGTGTACTTACTGAGAATATTAGAGTATAAGTTAAAGCTTTTAACAACTTATAACTTGCCCTTATAAATCTTTATAAAACTGTGAAAGGTGTAGATGAGGTGAAGGAGTATTATATTACAGATCAGGCGTTTTTGTTTAATAAAGGTTTAATTCTTTTGGTAAAAGTTCATCGGCAGTCCTGTGATTCTGTTCATCCACGTCTCAAAACAGAATTATTCCCCCCCCCCCCCCCACCCCCCAACGGCCGGGTGGGAGAATTGCCGGGGCACCACGCGAATTGCTCCACGCCGCCCCGACCCCCACGCGCGATTCTCTCCCCCCCCCCCCCCCCCGAAACCAGCGGTGCGCAAATCATGCCGGGCTGCTCGGAGAATCAGGCAAGCGGCGATTCTCCCGCCCGGACGGTCCGAATGGCTGCCAAAAAAAGTCACAGTCCCGCCGGGACCTTTCTAACCCGCTCTCGGGCTGGCGGGACCTGGGGCTTCAAGGGCCGGGAGCGGCCTGTGGGGAGAGGGTGGGGTGGGGGAGTTCCAACCCCGGGAGGCCCTCCGGAGTGGCCTGGCCCGTGATCGGGACCCACCGATCGGCGGGCTGGCCTCTCTGTCGGCGGGCCTCCTTTCTTCCGCGGGCAAACCTGTATCGATGGGCTATTTTTGTGCAGGGGGAGGACGGCCACCATGCATGCGCTAGTTGCCGCTGGCCCAACTCCGCATGCGCGGGGCCCAAGGCGCCACGTCTTTTACGCGGCGCCGGGTCCCTGACGTTGCGCCGTGGCCCCGCCCCCGTAAATCGCGCGATGCCCCTGCTAGCCCCATGGAGGGCGGAAATAGGGGTCTGGGAACGAGCGCCGGCGCCGGAGTAAAACACTCCGGTTTTTACTCCGGCGTCGGCACTTAGACTCCTCTTGGTAGAATCCTGCCCGTCCCAGGTCCGGAAATTCCCACCCGAGATCAACGGGCCTTTGCCTTGTCCATCATATTTACCGCCCCGCCGGCGATGATTCCAGCAGCGGGTGGGAGCGGAAGATTTAGGCCATGGTCTGTTGAGCCGATATTCTGCTCTGGGACCTGACTGCCCAGTAGTAACATCCACTGGGATAGTAATGACACTCAAAACAACAGTTGTGATCTAGT
Source organism: Scyliorhinus canicula (assembly GCF_902713615.1). Lineage (NCBI taxonomy): Eukaryota > Metazoa > Chordata > Chondrichthyes > Carcharhiniformes > Scyliorhinidae > Scyliorhinus > Scyliorhinus canicula. The sequence goes on from NC_052149.1 coordinate 39,031,584, forward strand.
TTTCGATCTCATACTTCAAGAATGAAAGATAAGATGCCAACAGAAATGTATCATTTATAATTATGTCTGTAAATTTTATTAAGCCAACCTTGCAAAAGAAAAAGTGGGCAGGATTAATGCACGCTAAAAATGTAACTTGTGGCTCTCATGGAAACATGAAAAAATGAGCTGGAAGTAAGCCTGAAGTGTAGAGGTGTCTGTTGAGCAGTGGTAAACGTTTTGCGTTGGAGAAGAACTAAGTGGCTCCTGAACTGGAGAAAGTGATTAGGTGGAAAATCCAACAATAAGAAAACATGGAGCCCTCCAAGTGGGATCATATGAAGACTTGTTCCTGGACGATGAACAGAAAATTCCAGCTGAACACTAAGCCAGTTGAAAGTAATCTCCTTTCATATAAAGAGCAGCACTTCAAAGCCCCGTCCAAGAGCAGAGCAAGAAAAAAAAAACCCAACCACATTTTTACCTTAAATCTGTGTTTCTATGATCTCTTTCAGAAACCACTAACTTTGAATTGACAGGCAACAGAAATCCCCTTGCTCAGTGACAGGGGAGCAATCAAACCACCCTGAATACCACTACTCCACCTACAATTAGACACTAGAGCACACAAGCACAGGCATAAAAATCCCACACCGCCCCATCACTGAGCAATAATAACTGGATTGCATAGCCAACAAGCATGACCTCCTCCCTCCGCTCTGAGTAATCACTAATTAACAGTAAGTCTCTAAGATATGAGTGTTAATATCTGAATCGTACAGAAATTCACGTAGACAACCTATAATCCCTGTCCCTCCGAGCAATAATTTCTAGAATTCACAGTATTGTAGCCTTCAACCCTGACCCACCCCCTCAGCTACTGAGCAATTATCCTCAGATTATGTGCCAATTTCACACTTAATCTCTCCACTGTTTACAGAATTATCTGCATTTATCCTTAACCTCCATTCCTCTCCTCGAAGAGCAAATACTCTCAAATGTACAGCGTGAACACAGCAACCCCCAGCCCCAGCATTATACAACCTCATCTCTACAAAATGGTGACCAAGAAACTTTCATTGATTGTTGTAAAAATGCATCTGTTTCACTAATGTCCTTTAAGGAAGGAAATCTGCCATCTGGTAGATCTGGCCTACATGTGACTCCAGACTGACAGCAATGCGGTTGACTCTGAAATGACGTAGTTATGGCAATTAGGAAAGGGCAACATATGCCAGCGGTGCCAACACCCTGTGAAAGAATAACAAATATGTGTGAGAGAGCTGAAACAGACACCGTCAAAATCTGTGCTGCTGTCAATGAGGCTCTGTGATAGCCCCCATACTGTTTGCAATCTACCTGACAGCACTTATTCACCTCATGAAAGATCTATTTCCCTCTGGTTTGAGAATGCTGCAAATGCTGCATAGATGGAAAACTCTTTCACCTCAATCGCCTCTGTTCCCAAACTAAACTGACCACCATGGACATCCATGATCTACAGTTGGTGGATGGCTGCAGTGGTATTGCCCACTCTGCATGTGATTTGCATGCAATTCATGATTTCTTCGTCACTGTCTGTATGGAGTTTGCACAATTACCCCTGTGTTTGAGTGGGTCTCACCCCCAAACAAAAGATGTGCAGGCTAGGTAGATTGGCCATGCTAAATTGCCCCTAAATTGGAAAAAATAATTGGGTACTCTTTTAAAAAGAAAATTCACGATTATTTCAATTCTGCGAACAAGAAACTTGTCCTGTCCTTGAACATTGACAAAACAAAATTCATAAAACCTGGTTCGCTAAATATTCCACCTCTCATATCTTGGCAGTCTCCTTTCTCAAAAGGCCACCATTGACGAGGAGACCTGCCATTTGATCAGCTGCGCCAGCTTAGCCTTTTACAAAATACACCAGCAAACGTAAGAGAGCAAAGACCTCCTCATGTCAACAGAAGTCCTATTGTACAGAGTGTCATCATCACATTCCTGTACAGCAGTGAGGCCTGGACTGTTATCAACAACACGTGTTATAGAAATTCCATCAGCAATGCCGTGGCCGCATCCAATGGATTCAAAGGGAGGGACCGTTGAACAAATGCTAGTATTTTTCTTGAAACCAGATCCACAAGTATTAAGGCAAAACGCTGGCAAAATCAACCTTGATGGACTGGACACTGTGTGCCTGCATGGCTGACAAGCGTCTCCTCTGCTAGGAGAAGAGTTGTTTCTCTCAACTCTCACATGAGCAGCTAGCAGGGTGAGGGCAGATTTGCAGAGGTGGGACAGCCTTCCTTTGTCTCTGGCAGATGGGGTGCAGGCAATTAAGATGAGTATTTTGCCAAGATTCATGTCCTTGTTTTAGTGCCTTCTGGGGCGAAATTCTCCGACCACCCACAGGGTTGGAGAATTGCCTGGGGCCGGGGACTATCCCGCCCCTGCCGTGACCGGAATTCTCCGCCACCCGGGACTTGGCGAGGGCGGGAATCGTGCCACGCCGATCGGCGGGGCCTCTGTGGCGATTCTCTGGCCCGCGATGGGCCGAAGTCCCGCCGCTGAGAAGCCAATCCCGCCGCCGTGGTTTCAGCTACCTCTGGTGGCGGCGGGATTGGCGGCGCGAGCGGGCCCCCGGGCTCCTGGGGTGAGGGGCGCGCGGGGCGCGGGGCGATCGGACCCCGGGGGGTGCCCCCACGGTGGTCAGACCCGCGATTGGGGCCCACTGATCGGTGGGCGGGCCAGTGCCGTGGGGGCACTCTTTTTCTTCCGCTGCCGCCACGGCCTCCACCATGGCGGAGGCGGGAGAACCCCCCTACCGCGCATTCGCCGGTGGTGACGTCAGCGACTGCTGACGCACCGGCGCATGTGCGAACCGGCGAAGGCCTTTCGGCCAGTCCCGACGCCGGTCGGCGGGCGTCAAAGGCCGTTGGCGCCAGTTTTGACGGCAGTCGGTGTGGCGCCAACCACTCCGGTGCGGGCCTAGCCCCCAAAGTTGTGGAGAATTCTGAACCTTTGGGGAGGCCTGACGCCGGAGTAGTTGGTGCCACTCCGCTACGCCGGGACCCCCCCCGCCCCGCCGGGTAGGGGAGAATCCCGGCCCTGGTCTTTCTGCCTGAAGTGGTTTTTTGGGGTCTGGAGTGGCTCGTAATCGGGTTTATATGGGCGGGGCAGCCACCTTGGATACGGAACGGGGTTTTTCAGATGGAGAGGTAGGCTGGATGGCTGGCGCTGCGGAATCTGTTTTTTTTAATGTCGGGCGATCAATGCGGAGAAGGTGTTGGGAACCAGGACGTTGTCTGGGTACGGATGGAGTAAGGGATCTTGTCAGGAGGCTTTGGTGATGGCTACTCTCCCATTTGCTCCAACAAAGTATTCATTATACCCGGTGGTCACCTCTACGCTAAAGACATGGTGGCAGCATCGTCAGCATTTCAAGCTGGGTGGGGGATGTCAAGGTGATCCTCTATCTGAGGGAACCATTTGTTTCAGCTGAGGAACATCGATGCATCATTTGGAGGGTGGAAAGATAAGAGGTTAAAGCGGATAAAGGACTTATTTTCGGAGGGTGGTTTGCTGAGTGGGTGGAGCTGAGGGATAAAGTAGGCCTTGGTGGGATGGATTATGTTCAGGTACTTTCAGGTGCTTGATTGTTCCTGACATTCCCGGTGGCACCGCTGACTACTATGCTGGAGAGAATTGTTTCATGTGCGGGGTCAGAGAATGGTAGTGCATTCGGGATATGGATGGATTATGGGGAAGAGCAGTATTGTTGGAGGAGGTGAAGGTTAGGTGGGAGTAAGAGCTGGGTCCCATTTTCGAGGAGGGGATGTGGAGTGAGTCTCTCCGGAGGATGAATGCTACGTCGTCCTGCGCGAGGTTAAGTTTGATACAACTTAAGGTGTTGTTCAGAGTGCATCTCACCAAGGCCAGAATGAGTCATTTTTTTGAGGGTTTGAGGATAGATGCGAGCGGTGTTCGGGGGGGCCTGCAAACCAAACACACATGTTCTGCTCCTGCCCCCAAGTTTGTAGGTTTTTGGAGACCTTTTTTTAACACCATATCCGCAATTTTCAATGTAGATTTGGAGCCCTGCCCATTAGTAGTGATTTTTAGGGTGTCAGACCAGCCGGAACTGAGGACGGGGGCGAGGGTGGACGCTTTGGCTTTTGCTCCATTGCTGGCTGGAGTCCTGCTGAGCTGGAGTCAGGCGGCACCGCCCAGTGCCACCGCATGGTTGAGTGATTTAAAAAATATATATTTTTATTCTCCATTTTCACATTTTCTTCAAGATTTACACCCCACCAACAAACAGTAAATGGTAACGAATACAATGTCAATCCCCTTATTAACAACAACAGTCCCATCCTCCCACCACCCCCCAAGCAATGGCCCGCATAACAATATAAGTTTGAATAAAACAAAGCCTCCCAAGGAGAAAAAAAAAAGAAAAAAGAAACAGGAATCAGGAATCTCCTATGGTCACCATTGGCATACATAGTTCACCCACCCCCCTAATATTCAATGCCATCCAATCCCCGAAAGAGTACCGTGAATGACACCCATGAATTGTCAAACCCCCCCCCACCACACACAAATTCCTCCCCTCCACTTCCTCTTGTAAACTCCTCCCCCCAACCTCGGTTCCTTCCCCCAAAGTTTCACCCCGGTTAGACTGACCACAACCTGTTCTACCAGGCTCCGTTGGCCGCAGCCTTTATTTTTCCCTTATTTCCTTTACTCATTTACAGAAGTTCGGAACATAGCAATTGGTTCATGCATGTAATACAGGGTAACTTTTGCCGACATCGAAATCGCAAAATGCGATTGGGTGGAGAATAGGTTCTGACGCCAAAATCACGGTGGGTGCTGATTTGACGGCACCAATGTGCACCGGAGCATACGTACAGTGGACACCGTTTGCATATCATTAGCGGGCCTGACCCGGTATTCTCCGGGGTCTCTTCGATGCTCCGCCTCTGATGGGCCGAGTTCCCGACGGCGCGGTTCACTTGTGCTTTTAAAAATCGTGCAACTGGCGTGGTGGCTTAATTAAGGAATATGTAAGATTCAACTGTATGGGTGAGGTGTTAATGGCAGTCGTCTGGGAGGCTCTAAAGGAGGTAGTTAGTGGTGCGGTAATTTTGTTTAAGGCCAGGGTGGACAAAGAGGAGAGGTTGGAGCGGCAGAGGCTAATAGATGAGATGTTGGAGGCAGATAGGAGTTATGCGGAGGATGGGGACCCAGCGATGCTGGGAAAGAGGAAGGAACTACAGGTGAGCTTCGACCGACTATCCACCAGGAAGGTGGTGCGCCAACTGAGGCGAGCGACGGGTGCAGTTTATGAACATGGAGACTGACATTCCCGGTGGCACCGCTGACTACTATGTTAGCAGGTCAGCTCCGGAGGGAGGCAGCAGCAAGGGAAATTCTTCAGGTAAGGGATAGGGCCGGGAAGTTGGTGGTAGCTCCGGAGCTGATTAACAAAGTTTTTGAGGAATTCTACGAGAGGTTGTACAGGTCAGAGCCACCCGGGGGAGACCGTGAGATGCTGGAATTTCTGGATGGGTTGGAGTACCCGAGGCTAGGGGAGGGAGACAAGGCTAGATTAGAAGGAGCAATACTGGAGCAGGAGATAAAAGACACGATTGTGAGGATGCAGTCGGGGAAGGTAGCAGGGCCGGATGGGTTTCCGGTGGAATATTATAAAAAATTTAAGGATAAGTTGGCACCGCTGATGGTGGGGATGTTTGAAGAGGCGATAGGGAAGGGAGTGCTGCCGCATTCTTTGGGGCAGGTATCGATTTCACTGTTGCTAAAAAAGGATAAGGATCCGACGGAGTGTGGGTCATATAGGCCCATATCACTTCTGAATGTGGACGCAAAGGTATTGGCAAAGGTACTGGCGGGTAGGCTGGAGGGGTGCCTCCCGAAGATGATAGGTGAGGATCAGACAGGGTTTGTGAAAGGGAGACAGCTGTTTTTGAATATTAGGAGGGTCTTGAACGACTTTATGGCACCGGCGGAAGGGAAGGAAACAGAGGTGGTGGTGGCACTGGACGGCGAGAAGGCGTTTGATCGGGTGGAAAAGGGGTACCTGATGGCAGTGCTGGAACAGTTTGGGATTGGACCAAGATTTGTGAACTGGATAAAGTTATTATATAAGGAGCCGAAGGCGAGAGTCCGCATGAACAATATCAGTTCGGGATACTATGTCCTATGTCCCCCCTGCTGTTTGCGCTTGCGATTGAGCCGTTGGCCATCACATTAAGAAGTTCGGGAGCATGGAAAGGAATAGTGAGGGGGGGGGGGGTAGAGCATAGGGTGTCCTTGTACGACTTGCTGCTGTATGTGTCGGGGCGGAGTGCATCGATAGGAGGAATATTGGAGTTGCTTCAGGTATTTGGGTCTTTCTCGGGGTACAAGCTGAACTTCGACAAGAGTGAGTATTGCGTGGTGTCTCAACCGGGGGTGGGGGGAGGGGTGGTGGGGCTGCCATTCCGTAGGGCAGGGACTCACTTTAGGTATTTGGGGGTGCAAGTTGCCCGGGGGTGGGGAAGGCTTCGCAGATACAACATCACTAGTTTGGTGGGGAGAGTGAAAGCCGACCTGGCGAGGTGGGATGGTCTCCCTCTGTGACTGGCGGGTCGGGTGCAGGCAGTTAAAATGAATGTGTTGTCGCGAGTTCTGTTTATTTTTCAATGCCTACCGATTTTCCTGCCAAAGTCTTTTTTCAGGGAGATTGAGGGGAGGATTACTTTGTTCATATGGGGAGGGAAGGTGCTGCTACAGAGGGGAAGGCAGGCAGGGGGTTTGGGTCTCCCGAACCTGATGTACTACTACTGGGCGACGAATGTGGAGAAGATGCGGAGCTGGTTCAGACGGGTTGATTCCCAGTGGGTCAGAATGGAGGAGAATTCGTACAGGGGGTCGGGGCTGAAGGCACTAGCAACGGCCCCGCTCCCGATAGCTCCGGGAAAATACTCAGGGAGTCCGGTAATAATAGCTTCATTGAAAATCTGGAGGGACTTTCGCCAGCACTTCAGGTTGGGGGCAGGGTCGAGGGAAATACCGATCCGGGAGAACCACAGATTTGAGCCAGGGAGGTGGGACGGAAGCTTTCGGAAATGGGAAGAGAAAGGGATTAAGACTCTAAAAGATTTGTTTCCTCGGGGTCGATTTGCAGGATTGAGGGAGCTGGAAGCGAAGTATGGGCTGGAGCAGGGAGAAGTGTTTAGGTATATGCAGGTTCGGGACTTTGCCAGGAAGGAGATACAGAGCTTCCCGGAGGAACCGGCCTCCACCTTGTTGGAGGAGGTGCTGGTGGTAAGTGGACTCGAGAAGGGGACAGTGTCAGCGGTATACGGAGCTATGTTGGAAAAGGATAAGGCACCACTGGAGGAGATCAAAGCGAAGTGGGAGGAATAATTGGGAGAGGTTATAGAGGAGGGGGTCTGCTGTGAGGTGCTCCGGAGAGTGAATGCCTCCACCTCATGTGCGAGGTTGGGGCTGATACAGCTGAAGGTGGTATACAGGGCACACCTCACAAGGGCAAAGATGAGCCGATTCTTTGAAGGGGTAGAAGATGTGTGTGAACATTGCGGGGGGGCCTGTCCAAAGCTTGAGGAGTACTGGAAGGAGGTGTTTAGGGTAATTTCCAAGGAAGCTGGACCCGGGTCCCCGGGAGGCCATATTCGGGGTGTCGGACCAGCCAGGGTTGGAAACGGGTGTGGAGGCAGATATCATAGCCTTCGCCTCGTTGATCGCCCGAAGGCGGATCCTGCTGGGATGGAGAGCAGCCTCTCCACCCTGTGCCCTGGCATGGCGAGGGGACCTGTTGGAATACTTGACCCTTGAGAAGGTTAAGTTCGAACTGAGGGGAAGCTTGGAGGGGTTCTACAAGTCATGGGCACTATTTATTATGCACTTTCAAGAACTGGATAACATCGAACATTAGTTGGGGGGGGGGTGCGGGGGGAGGGGGGCTGTGTATGTTGAAGATGGTTATGGGTAATCCCCGATTCCTTTTTTTTTCTTTGTCATTTGTTTATGTTAACATGCGGGCTGATGTCTGGGCATGGTGGGAGGATGGGATCGTTATTACTGTAATGGGGTTTGAGATATTTGTTATTGGTTATTGATTGTTGTTGGGTGTAAATTCGGGAGAAAAATTGTGAAAAAGGAGAATAAAAATATATTTTTTTTAAAAACTGGCGTGGTGGCTGCTGAGGGAGAGGGATGATGTGGAGATGCCGGCGTTGGACTGGGGTGAGCACAGTAAGAAGTCTGACAACACCAGGTTAAAGTCCAACAGGTTTGTTTCAAGCACTAGCTTTCGGAGCACTGCTCCTTCCTCAGCTGAATGAAGAGGTATGTTCCAGAAACATATATATAGACAAATTCAAAGATGCCAGACAATGCTTAGAATGTGAGCATTTGCAGGTAATTCAGTCTTTACAGATTCAGAGATAGGGGTAACCCCAGGTTAAAGAGGTGTGAATTGTCTCAAGCCAGGAAAGTTGGTAGGATTTCACAAGTCCAGGCCAGTTGGTGGGGGGTGAATGTAATGCAACATGAATCCCAGGTCCCGGTTGAGGCCGCACCCGTGTGTGGAACTTGGCTATAAGTTTCTGCTCGGTGATTCTGCATTGTCATGCATCCTAAAGGCCGCCTTGGAGAACGCTTACTCGGAGATCAGAGGCTGAATGCCCTTGACTGCTGAAGTGTTCCCCGACTGGAAGGGAACATTTCTGCCTGGTGATTGTCGCACAATGTCCGTTCATTCGTTGTCGCAGCATCTGCATGGTCTTACCAATGTACCACGCTTCGGGACATTCTTTCCTGTTTGTTACGCTCCTCCTCGTCTGAGCAGGTCCTGTGTATACGGAGGGCTTGTCCATAGGGGATGGCTTGTTTCATGTGTTTAGGGTGGAAGCTGGAGAAGTGGAGAATCATGAGGTTATCCGTGGGCTTGCGGTAAAGCGAAGTGCTGAGGTGACCGTCCTTGATGGAGACGAGTGTGTCCAAGAATGCAACTGATTTTGGAGAGTAGTCCATGGTGAGTCTGATGGTGAGATGGAACTTATTGATGTCATCGTGTAGTCGTTTCAGTGATTCTTTGCCGTGTGTCCAAAGGAAAAAAATGCTCAGATGAGGAGGAGCATAACAGACATCTACAGACGCTGAAAGATGCCCTCATACGAATGGGATATGGCCCTTGACACATCGATCGACAGTTCCAACGCGCCACAGCAAAAAACCGCACTGACCTCCTCAGAAGACAAACACGGGACACAACCGACAGAGTATCCTTTGTCGTCCAGTACTTTCCCGGAGCGGAGAAACTATGACATCTTCTTCGCAGCCTTCAACACGTCATCGATGAAGACGAACATCTTGCCAAGGTCATTCCCACACCCCACTACTTGCCTTCAAACAACCGCGCAACCTCAAACAAACCATTGTTTGCAGCAAACTACCCAGCCTTCAGAACAACGACCACGACACCACACAACCCTGCCATGGCAATCTCTGCAAGACATGCCAGATCATCGACATGGATACCACCATTACACGTGAGAACACCACCCACCAGGTACGCGGTACATTCTCGTGCGACTCGGCCAACGTTGTCTACCTCATACTCTGCAGGAAAGGATGTCCCGAAGCGTGGTACATTGGCGAGACCATGCAGACGCTGCGACAACGAATGAACGGACATCGTTCAACAATCACCAGGCAGGAATGTTCCCTTCCAGTCGGGGAACACTTCAGCAGTCAAGGGCATTCAGCCTCTGATCTCTAGGTAAGCGTTCTCCAGTGCACCGAAAGCTAGTGTTTGAAACAAACATGTTAGACTTTAATCTAATGTTGAAATACTTCTTACAAGGGAGAGAGGGGGGGGTACGGAAAGTGTCCAACAACGCAATAGATGCTGATAGTTGTGCCGCTAGCCGGGGGGGGGGGGGGGTTTCTGCCATGCCCGGGGGTAGTACCGGGGGTTGGCCAGGAGGTGGGCTGTGCGGTCGGGGTGGATGGGCACAGAACACCATAGCAGCATCCAGCAAGGCGGCAAAGCAGCTGCACACACTGCTGACTGCCCACTGTGAACTTAGAGCCCCAGGTCGTATAGGTGTCCCCCCCCTCCACCTCCACAGGCCACCCCTCGGGTGCCCTCTGGCCCCAGCCCACCTATCAGCGGTATGGGCACGTTCCAGCACAACCAGGCAGGATGCTCCGTTACGCCGTCCGGTCAATGGGGTTTCCCATTGTGGGGCAGCTCCATGCCATCGGGAAACTCCCGGGCTGCCGCCAAAATGGAGCATCATGCCGGTGGAGAATCCAGCCCGAGGTCTGTGGTAGAGTGGAGCTTTAACAGAGGTTAACAAACAAAATATTTCATGATGCAAAAGCCAAAGAGAGTGGTGATGGGCATAGTAAAGGGATAAAGGTTGGGTCCAGATGAGGTATGCATGGCTACAGAGCAGCCATAAGAATACAAAATGAAGTGGTAAAGAAAGAAACAAGCCAGTAAAGAAAAAAACGAAGAAACACAAAGAACAAGATGGATGGTTTAACAGGGCTGGTTTAGCACAGGGCTAAATCACTGGCTTTGAAAGCAGACCCAGGCAGGCCAGCAGCATGGTTCAATTCCCATACCAGCTTCCCCAAACAGGCGCCGGAATGTGGCGACTAGGGGCTTTTCATAGTAACTTCATTTGAAGCCTACTTGTGACGATAAGCGATTTTCATTTTCATTTCATTTTCATGTGGAGGTTATGATCTTTGAGTCCAGAAGCTTTATGTGTGCTGAGTCAAAAGGTGAAGCACTGTTCCTCGAGCTTGTGTTGAGCTTCATTGGAACACCAGCAGGTCATGGAGAGAAGGGTCAGAATGGGATCAAGCTAGAGAATTAAAATAACAAGCAACAGGAAGCTCAGGGTGATAACTGAGGACTGATCGGGCGTGTTCTGCAACGCAGTCACCGTGTCTATGCTTGGTCTCCCCAGTGTAGAGGAGACCACATCATGAACAGTGAACACAGTACACTAAATTGAAAGAAGCACAAGTAAATTGTTGTTTCCACCTGGACGAAGTGTTTGAGGACCTTGGATGGTTAAGATGGCTGTACTGCAACAGAGTTTATAGAACTAGCAATCTAGCACCTGGGCTAATACTCGCCCAGCCACAAAAAATTGCTTTACCTAAACTTTACTGTTCTTAAATTATCTTTTATGAAGTATGTCTTCACACAATTGCCTGATTTATGGTATATTTTGTCTAACCGGTGATGGGTCTGTTTTTCAGCTGTGCGTGGACTATATCAACAGTACTCTGACAGTAGAATCTGCCTGTGAAGCATTGCAGGTAAGTCCTGAATTGTCCATTTGTTCCACTTACAGTGTTATACGTTTCATTTGCTGGTGATTGGTGACTGGAGGTTAATCTTGTATTTTTATTAATCCAGTGCTTGACTGTAACTCCTGAAGGTTGCAACTCACCTGTTATCATGGTTTACAGATTGGAATACGTTTTAATTTTGTTTTTTCTTGGACCATTTCCCCTTTGCCTGTGCCTTCTTAGCTTTACCATGGTAAACCACTCACGCAACAGCTCAGGAAATATTTTGGGTTGTGTCCGCAGGATTGGGAGTGTTCCTGTGGGGCCCACAAAAACCTCTGGGCCACTACTGGCCCATCCAAGGTGTTCCCAAAGGTGTTGACAAAGGTTTGATCTGGACTCGAAACGTGAACTCTTTTCTCTCCTTACAGATGCTGCCAGACCTGCTGAGGTTTTCCAGCATTTTCTCTTTGGTTTCAGATTCCAGCATCTGCAGTAATTTGCTTTTATCCTGTTTTCCCAGGAAGGCCTTGTTTCCCCAGATCTCTGCTGGCTTTGTATGGGAGCTGGTTCATTTTCTGTCCCTCCATTACAGGAAATGAGGCCTTGGACTTTAACTAACTGGGCCAGTCTCCACTGGACATTAAAATTGGGCCTATTGTTTTTTTGCCTTTTTAAAGGCTTTCAATTTTAAAAAAAAGTATTAATTTATTTTTGATTTCCAGCATCCAAATTTTTGCTCCAGTTTCTCCTGCGGTTTTCTTATAGTTTCAAATTGTTTTCTTAAAAGAAACACATCAAGTTAAGTCTTAAAACATAGTTATGATTTACTAAGGCGTATAGAAATAGAACAGTTACAGCGGGTTGACCATTGCAAGTTGCCAGCTGGTGATACCAAGTGACATTCCCATGGAACTACTGTTTATATTTGGAAATTAAAAATGTGGGGTAGTCCAAATAGTTCAGTGTGTCTATAAAAATGTTGGGACAGGCTTGAGCGGCTGAAAAAACTACTCCTTTTTATATGTTCTGAAATATTCTCCTTGGCTGAGATACCAAAAAGCTGATGACGTCGGTGGATCTGTTCCCCAGTGAGAAAAAGTTGAAGGGGAGGGCTGAAGAAATATTTATATAATACTTGACCTAAAAATAGTCCGGTTCAACCCACAAAGAGGAAGCACTTTTTCTTTTGTATAATGTTCTTTGGTCATTCATCGAAATGTGCTGTATTTTCCATGTTCTATGCTCTACGTATGTACTTCTTGCGTAAACTGCCCTGCTGTGGAGGTCCTTGTCCTGAGGGATTAACAATTGCAGTAAAGGGCTTAAAGTACAGTCTTCTGCTTCAGTATCACACTTTGGAATAAGATATATTAAACTCTGGAAAGAAAGATTGCAGTGACAGAGATATTTACAGTTGTATTGAGATGTGAAAAATAGATCAGAATATTTTCTTCATGGTGAGCGACTCGGAGCAGTGTTGGGGCAATGGGATTTAGGTGTCCATGTGCCTAGACCTCTAAAAGCTGGTGCATAGATACAGAAATGTAATCAAAAATGGCGATAGGTTGACATACAAGGGCAGGTCACATAAACTTAGTTTCTAATCTTGTCGGTTTATGAGGTTGAAGAGTGATCTAATTGAGGTGTCTAAAACGATAAAGGGATTCAATAGGGTAAATACAGAGAAACTACTTTCTCTGGCGGGAGATTCCAGAACAAGTGTCTGAGTCATAAAAGTAGAGTTAGGCCAGTTAAAAGCGAAATAAAAACAGAAATTGCTGGTAATACCCAGCAGGTTAGGCAGCATCTGTGAAGAGAGAAACAGAGGAGGTGATTTTCCAGCTGCGTTGTGCACAGCGCAAATCCTGCTATGTCAGAAAAATGTAAAAAAAAAACAGCCAAGGGCATGTTTAGCACAGTGAGCTAAACAGCTGGCTTGTAATGCAGAACAAGGCCAGCAGCGCGGGTTCAATTCCTGTACCGGCCTCTCTGAACAGGCGCCGGAATGTGGCGACTAGGGGCTTTTCACAGTAACTTCATTGAAGCCTACTCGTAACAATAAGCAATTATTATTATTATTAAATACCGGGTGTGTCCTAAAATTGGATTTGCGCGGGCGTCAACCAGTTTGCGATATTCTCGGCCCTTCCAAACAGGTGCGAAGAGGGCATGAACCGGAATACCAAGCATTTAATTAGGTTTTAAAATGTAACGTCGGCTTGACGCCAAATCTTCCGGGAACGTGCAATGTTCGCACCCGCTGTGAGAACATTGGCTATCACTTAACTTTGAGAGCAGGACGCCCTTTAAAAAGGGCACTCTGATCTCTGAGGAGTCGGACCTGCCGCATGTTTATGCCCCACCCCTCTCAATGCTGGTGCCAATCACGCCCCCCCTCCAAAACAAATGACTAAGTGCAGTAGTAAGATCACGATCAGAGGCGTGATTTGCCCAGTTTTTCACTGCCGAAATGACATTTCGTTATTTTTTGGAAGAATTGTGCCCGGAGTTAACGGTTCTGGTCAGCTGAGAGTGAAATCAGGAAGCTGTGTTCAGGGGAGTGGATAGTAGAAATCTGTAACTCTCTTTCCCAAAAGACTGTGGTTGCTCGATCAATATAAAAGTTCAAGACTGAGATTTATAGATTTTTTTGGTTAATTAAGTGATATGAAGCAAAGGTGAAAAAATAGATTTGAGATGCCACTTACACCAGATGTGATCTAACTGATTGACCCCAGGCTCTGAATGGCCCACTGCTGTTCCAACGTATCTAATGATCCGATATTCATTGCCGGTAAAATGTCAGGCTTGCCAGAAGCCTCAGTGCTAGGGAGAAACAACGGGGGTTGATTGCCTCTCTATCCATGAGTACATGTGTAATCGTAGAATCCCTACAGTGCAGAAGGAAGCCATTCGGCCCATCAAGCCTGAAGCGACCCTCTGAAAGAGCACCCTATCTAGCCACAGGCCCCCACCCTATCCCAGTTGCCCCACCTAATGTTTAGATACTAAGGGGCAATTTATCAAGGTCAGTCTACCTAACCTATACATCTTTGGACTGTGGGACAAAACCCACGCAGACACGGGGAGAATGTACAAACTCGACACAGTCACCCGAGGCTGAAATTGAACACGGGTCCCTGGCGCTGTGAAGCAGCAGTTAATATAATGTGGATTTGCAATGCCTGCCCAAATTCTCATTTGTGCCTGCCCAAATTCTCATTTACTCAACTCACTTCAGAAAATCATGGCAGGCACAATCGATGGAGCATCATACACTGCACCCTACTACAAACCAGCTCCATGTTTCTCAGTGATCAGCTTGTTTATGAGCAAATCATGCAGGTCTGTGCTACCTTATGCCACCCAGGGATGTGGTCGTCAGGCTGGCTACTGGGAGGTAAGGACAGTCCAATCACCAATTGGATACCTGCAACAACTTGCCATAGATACGGAGCACTGCTTTAACAATAGCCATGCATTAACAAGTATTTTTACTGAGCAAACCATTTGTCTCCTGAAATAACAGTACCACTGCCCGGACTGTTCCTGAGAAATTCTTCAGATTATGCCAGATTGAGTGTCAAGATCTGTTTTGGTTTGCTGCATTCTTCACAATCTTGATAACCAAAGGAGAGTTGAGTTGGACCTTTTTTATGAGGAAGAAGTAGAGCAGGGTGATAAAGAAGGGAACAAGGAGCTGAACAATGCAGAAGAAAAGTATGGCACAGTGATACAACCAGCTGCCAGAGATGTCAGGCATCAAATCAACGAGGAAACATTACTTTAATTAATAACAGGCATGAATTTGCATTGTTTGAAAGCCATAGGAGATGCTGGTCTATACAGCCAACGCGACAGCTGTCTGCCCTTCCATCTAACCTGTCATAGCTGTCACTCGAGGCTCCATTCTTCTGAGTTCTACTGCAGTGCTCACAGAACTGACCAATTGCTCCATTGTTGATTGCATGTTCTTGATGCCGTGCACAAAGACAGCACATAAGTTTGATTGATTGATTTTTAAAAAAAAATATTTTTATTCTCCTCCTTTTTCACATTTTCTCCCGAATTTACACCCACCAATAATAAACAACAATCAGCAAGAGATATGTCAATCCCCATAACAATAACAACAATCCCATCCTCCCACCAACCCCCAAACATCAGCCCGCATGTTTACACAAACAAATGACCAAAAAGGAATCAGGGATTACCCATAGTTATCCTTAATATACACAGCCCCCTCCTCCCCCAACTAATGTTCGATGTTATCCAGTTCTTGAAAGTGCATAATAAATAATTCCCATGACTTGTAGAACCCCACCGAGCTTCCCCTCAGTTCAAACTTAACCTTCTCAAGAGTCAAGAATTCCAACAGGTCCCCCCGCCACGCCAGGGCACAGGGTGGAGAGGCTGCTCTCCATCCCAGCAGGATCCGCCTTCGGGCGATCAACGAGGCGAAGGCTATGATATCTGCCTCCACACCCGTTTCCAACCCTGGCTGATCCAACACCCTGAATATGGCCTCCCGGGGACCCGGGTCCAGTTCCACGTGCACCACCTTGGAAATTACCCTAAAAACTTCCTTCCAGTACTCCCCTAGCTTTGGACAGGACCAAAACATATAAATGTGATTAGCGGGGCCCCCCCGCAACGATCACACACATCTTCTACTCCTTCAAAGAATCGGCTCATATCATCCTCGCCCTTGTTAGGTGTGCTCTGTATACCACCTTCAGCTGTATCAGCCCCAACCTCGCACCTGAGGTGGAGGCATTCACTCTCCGGAGCACCTCACACCAGACCCCCTCCTCTATAACCTCTCCCAACTCTTCCTCCCACTTTGCTTCGATCCCTTCCAGTGGTGCCTTATCCCCTTCTCTTCCCATTTCCGAAACCTTCCATCCCACTTCCCTGGCTCAAATCTTTGGTTCCCCTGAATCGGCATTTGCCTTGACCCTGCCCCCAACCCGAAGTGTTGGCGAAACTGCCTCCAGATTTTCAATGAAGCTATTATTATCGGTCTCCCTGAGTATTTCCCTGGAGCTATCGGGAGCGGCACTGTTGCTAGTCCTAATCCTCTGCACAATCTCTCCTCCATTCTGACCCACGGGGAATCAACCCCTCTGACCCAGCTCCGCACCTTCTCCACATTCGCCCCCAAGTAGTCGAACATCAGGTTCATGAGACCCAAACCCCTTGCCTGCCTTCCCCTCTGTAGCAGCACCTTCCTCACTCTGGCCACCTTCCCTCCCCATATGAATGAGGTAATCCTTCCCTCAATCTCCCTGAAAAAAGCCTTTGGGAGGAAAATCGGTAGGCATTGAAAAATAAACAGAAATCGCGGCAACACATTCATTTTAACTGGCTGTACCCGACCCGCCAGAGACAGAGGGAGAACATCCCACCTTGCCAGATCGGCTTTCACTCTCCCCACCAAACTCGTGATGTTGTACCTGCAAAGCCTCCCCCACTCCCGGCAACCTGCACCCCCAGATACCTAAAGTGATTCCCTGCCCTATGGAATGACAGCCCCCCCCACCTCTGCCCCCACCCCCGGCCGAGATACCACAAAATACTCACTCTTGTTCAGGTTCAGCTTGTACCCCGAGAAAGACCCAAATACTTGCAGTAGCTCCAATATTCCTCCTATCGACGCACTTGGTTCCAACACATACAGCAGCAAGTCGTCGGCATATAAGGACACCCTATGCTCTAACTATTCCTTTCCATGCTCCCGAACTTGTTAATGCGATGGCCAACAGCTCAATCGCAAGCGCAAACAGCAGGGGGGACATAGGACATCACTGCCTAGTCCCACGGTGCAGAGAAAAGCATCTCGAGCTGATATTGATTGTGCGGACACTCTCCCTCGGCTCCTTATATAATAGCTTTACCCAGTTCACAAATCTTGGTCCAATCCCAAACCGCTCCAGAACTGCCATCAGGTACCCCCATTCTACCAGGTCAAACGCCTTCTCGGCGTCCACTCAAACAACCACCTCTGTTTCCTTCCCCTCCGCCGGTGCCATAACGACGTTCAAAACCCTCCTAATGTTGAAAAACAGGTGCCTCCCTTTCACGAATCCCGTCTGAACTTCACCTATCACCTTTGGAAGGCACTCCTCCAGCCTACCCGCCAGTACATTCATCAATACTTTTGCATTCACATTCAGAAGTGATATGGGCCTATACGACCCACACTCCGTCGGATCCTCATCTTTTGTTTAGCAACAGTGAAATCGATGCCTGCCCCAAGGTTTGTGGAAGCACCCCCTTCCCTATCACCTCTTCAAACATCCCCACCATCAGGGGTGCCAACTTATCCTTGAATTTTTTATAATATTCCACCGGAAACCCATCCGGCCCTACCGCCTTCCCCGACTGCATCCTCCCAATTGCATCCTTTATCTCCTGCTCCACTATTGCTCCTTCTAATGTAGCAATGTCCCCCTCCCCTAACCTCGGGTACTCCAAACCATCTAGAAATTCCTACATCCTCTCATAAAACTCCTCAAAAACCTTGTTAATCAGCTTCGGCACCACCACCAACTTCCCTGCCCTATCCCTCACCTGAAGAATTTCCCTTACCGCTGCCTCCCTCCGGAGCTGACCTGCTAACTCCATGTTCATAAACTGCACCCCTTGCTCGTCTCAGTTGGCGCACCGCCTTCCTGGTGGACAGTCGGTCAAAGCTCGCCTGTAGTTCTTTCTTCTTTTCCAGCTTCGCTGGGTTCCCATCTTCTGCATAACTCCTATCTACCTATCTCATCTCATCTATTACCCTTTGCCGCTTCAACCTCACCTCTTTGTCCACCCTGACCTTAAACAAAATTACATCACCCCTCACCACTGCTTTTAGAGCCTCCCAGACAACTGCCTTCGACACCTCACCCGTACAGTTGAAACCTACATATTCCTTAATTACCTTTTCAATTTTCTCACAGAACACTTGGTTCCCCAAAAACCCCACATCCAGTTTCCACCCCGGCCTCTGCATTACCCCCTTCTCCAGCACCATATCCACCCAATGCGGAGCCTGATCTGACACTGCAATTGCCAAGTATTCCGACCCCTTGACCCCAGACAGCAAAGCCTTTCCCACCACAGAAAAGTCGATCCCCGAGTATACCCTATGGACTGCTGAGAAAAACGAGTACTCCCGTTCCCCTGGGTGCAGGAACCTCCAAGGGTCCATCCCTCCCATTTCCACCATTAGCCCAGCCAGCGCCTTCGCCCCCCGCCCCCCCGATGGGACCAGCGAGCGCGGCCGTGATCTGTCCAACCATGGCTCCTGCACCAAGTTCCAGTCCCCCCCCACAATCAGCTCATGTGTGTCCAAGTCGGGAATGGCTCCAAACACCTTCTTTGCGAATCCCACATCGTCCCAATTCGGACCGTATACACTTAACAGCACCACTAACCTCCCCTCCAGCGCCCCTGTCATAATCACATATCTACCCCCCTGGTCTGCCATCACCTTCTCCATCTGGAAGCGTACCCTTTTGCTGACCAACACCGCTACCCCTCGAGCCCTTCCATCAAATCCAGAGTGAAACACTTGGCTAACCCAACCCTTTTTAAGTCTCATCTGGTCCTTCACTCTCGTGAGTCTCCTGCAGTATTGCCACATCGGCTTTCAAACTTTTAAGATGCGCAAGCACCCTTGACCACTTGACCGGACCTCCTAGCCCTCTCACGTTCAATGTGACTATCCTTACTGGGGGTCTCTCACCCCCCCCCCCCCCCCCACCTTTCTTATCCACCATTATCATACCACCGGGCCCTGCCCCATAAGCCTGACCCGCCCCTGTCCATTGTTAACATCGACCCCCTTCCCCCCCCCTCCCAAGAACCCTCCTACCTTTCCCCCTGAAACAACATCTCCCAGCATCCGTCCCTTCCCTCCCTCTCGCTCGCCTCGTAGGCCTATTGAAGCCTGCTATCCAGGCTCCAATGTCCGCAGCCCTCCTCTCACCTCACCTCCATTCACTAGCTGACTTTACCTAGCTAGCGCAGGTGGCTCCCCCCGCCAAGATATATTGTCCCCTTCCACCCAGTCCCAGAGAAAGAAAAAAAAACAGAGCCAACAACCTAACCCATACAATTCACTAACATAACATTTATCCGTCGCAACACAGAACGCCAATCAACCCACCATTAACTTGAACTCTGTAACAATACAAAGAGAAGTAAATTACAATACACATCAGTAAAAAGAAAGTTGCAGCATTTATACATTTTCCAGCTGCTCAAACACAGTCCACAGTCTCTCTTCCAGTTCCGCTCCTCACGTGTGTCCCAACCTTCTGCCCTCACGAACACCTCAGCCGCCTCCGCTGTCTCAAAATATAAGTCTTTGGTGTTATACATTACCTTCAACTTCGCCGGGTACACCATACCAAATCGCACCCCCTTATACAATGCTGCCTTCACTCGCCCAAACGGCGCTCGTCATTTTGCCAACTCCACCGTCAAGTCCTGGTAGATCCGCACCGCAGTGCCATCCCACAGCGCCATCCCACAGCACCTCACGCTTCTGCTTCGCCCAGCTTAATACCTTCTCCTTCATGCAAAACTTATGGAAGCAGATAATTACTGCTCTTGGCGGCTCGTTCACTTTGGGCTTCGGCCTTAATGACCGATGAGCTCGGTCCAGTTCATACCGGGAGGGGTTCTCACCCTCACCCATCAGCTCCGCCAACTTCTTAGCAAAGTATTGTGTTGGCCTTGGGCCCTCTGTCCCTTCGGGCAAGCCCACAATTCTCAGATTGTGCAGCCTCGAGCGGTTCTCTAAGTCTTCGAGCTTTGCTTGGAGTCCTCTGTTGACCTCCACCACCCTCCGCAGCTCGTCCCCCATCGAGGTGACCTGGTCGCTGTGACATGACACGGCCTCCTCCACTTCCTTCATCTTCTCGCCCTGCTCTCTCACCTCGGCCAATGCCTTTGCCACCGCCACCCTCACCGGGGCGATTGCCTCCTCCACCAATTACTTCAATGCGACCACCGTCTCCTTCCTCAAGGCCTCCATGTACCTCGCGAACTGCTTTTCCAGCTCCACCGCCATTACCTCGGTCATCTTCTCCACTGTAAGTAGTGTGGCCCCGCCTTGCGGTTCGGCTTCCATCATCTTGTCAGCACTTTTGCTCGTCCTCTCATTCAGCGGCGAACCCGCGTTTCCTCCTTTCTTCGATGCTGCTCTTCGCATCGTTTTGCGGCTTATTGTTTTATCTTTCTTTTCTCTTCTCTCCCCTTCCACCTTCCTGTCCTTCATCAATCTGAATTATTATTTTTTTTTTTTGAAAAAAACAATTTTTCTTCCTACACACACAAAACCAAAAAAAAGGAAAAAGGGGAGAAATTTTTTTTTCACCAAACTTATTTAAACCTTCTTTCTTTCTCCTCTACATTCCCCCAGAGCTCCCCTGGGACCGGACTTCAGCCTTCTTTCTTCATCCTAGGTGGGAGCCATCCGATGTAGGACACCCCACCTGCATCGTGCCCTGGTCATGGGCCTGGCACCTTGGCCTCCTTGTAGCTCCGCCCCCTGCTGCTCCGACCTCCACGCCGCGCTGGGTCCAGCGCCTCAGCGCCCGACACCTGCGTGGGGTTCTTCTCCGGTTTTTAAACTGGCCCCGCTAGCTGCCCGTGACGGCCCCAAAGGCCGACGATAGTCGGGAGGGTGAATGATGACTCGGGGAAATCCCCGCAATTGCCGCAAATCGTAGCCACCAGTGGGAGCTCCTCTTACTGCGGCCCCCTGCTCGCCCACGCCACCGGAAGACCAGGTTTGATTGATTGATTGACTGACTTATTGTCACATGCAACGAAGTACAGTGAAAAGCATTTTTTTGCGGCCAAGGGTACGTACACAGTAGACAAAAGAATAATCGACCAAAGTACATCGACAAATAGTGATTGGTTACAGTGCGGAACAAGGGCCTAACAAAGCAAATACATGAGCAAGATCAGCCTAGGGCATTGTGAATAGTGTTCTTACAGGGAACAGATTGGTCCGAGGGAGAGTCGTTGAAGAGTCTTGTAGCTGTGGGGTAGAAGCTGTTCCTATGTCTGGATGTGTGGGTCTTCAGACTTCTGTACCTTCTGCCTGATGGAAGGGTCTGGAAGAAGGCAAAGCCTGGGTGGGAGGGGTCTCTGACAATGCTGTTTGGCCTCATGTGGCAGCGGGAGGTGTAGACAGAACCAATGGGAGAGTGGAAAGCTTATGTGATGCGTTGGGCTGAGTTCACCACACTCTGCACTTAGGGCAGCACGGTAGCATGCTGGTTAGCATAAATGCTTCACAGCTCCAGGGTCCCAGGTTCAGTTCCCGGCTGGGTCACTGTCTGTGTGGAGTCTGCACGTCCTCCCCGTGTGTGCGTGGGTTTCCTCCAGGTGCTCCGGTTTCCTCCCACAGTCCAAAGATGTGCGGGATAGGTGGATTGGCCATGCTAAATTGCCCGTAGTGTCCTAAAAAGTAAGGTTAAGGGGGGGGTTGTTGGGTTACGGGTATCGGGTGGATACGTGGGTTTGAGTAGGGTGATCATTGCTCGGCACAACATCGAGGGCCGAAGGGCCTGTTCTGTGCTGTACTGTTCTATGTTCTATGTTCTGCAGTTTCTTGCGGTCTTGGGCCGAGCAGTTGCCATACCAAGCTGTAATGCAGCCGGATAGGATGCTCTCCACGGCACATCTGTAGATGTTTGTGAGAGTCGCTGCAGACATATTGAATTTCTTTAGCTTCCGTTGGAAGTAGAGACGTTGTTGGGCTTTCTTGACTGTTGCATTAATGTGAGTGGACCAGGGGAGACTGTTGGTGATGGTGACCCAAAGGAACTTAAAACTATCGACCATCTCCACTTCGGAGCCATTGATGTAGACAGGGGTGTGAGTCATGCTATGCTTCCTGAAGTCGATGATCAGTTCCTTGTTTTTGACGACATTTAGAAAGAGGTTGTTTTCGGTACACCATGCAGTACACAAGTGATCTATCCCGCTTCTGTAGTCTGATTCGTCGTTGTTTGGGATACATCCGTAAACTTATAGAACAAATTAGAGTCAAATCTTACCACACAGACCTGTGTGTATAGGGAGTACAGTAGGGGACTGAGCACACATCCTTGTGGGGCCCCGGTGTTGAGGCCTATTGTGGATGATCTGTTGTTACCTATTCTGACAGATTGCGGTCTGTTGGTGAGGAAGTCAAGGATCCAGCTGCACAGGGAGAGGTCAAATCCAAGATTGCAGAGTTTGGTTATTAGTCTTGTCGGGATAAAGGTGTTGAAGGCTGAGCTGTAGTCTATGAACAGCAGTCTGACGTAGGTGTCCTTATTGTCTAGGTGTTCGAGTGTTGATTGTAGAGCCAGGAAGATAGCATCTGCTGTGGACCGGTTGCAGCGCTAGGCAAAATATAATGGATTTAGACCGTCTGGGACGCTAGCGTTGATCCGTCTCATGACTAGCCGTTCAAAGCATTTCATGATACCAGATGTCAGGGCCACCGGTTGGTAGTCGGTGAGGCACGAGTTGGATCTGATGTTGTGCACAAACTGACTGGCTCGTGACACAGTATAATTAGAATGTCCTTGTGAATTGGCATTAGTCATATGTATGGTAGACCCATGGCCTATCAGGGCTAGAATGTGAGACCCTCAGACAAGCTCCTTCCTGTGCTTTTCTATCTCACTGCCATAGATCCTGAAAAGTTGTGCTGAGTGGATCTCTGCATGCAGCAACCTCTAGCCAAACCTCTAAATTATGTGCAGCAACAGTCTTTGTTTCTGTGCCCTGCTGCCCTGTTCACCTTCTGCCACGTGAGGGCTGATTGGGGCTTCTGGAGTTGGAATAGAAAGAAAAGGTAGAAGTGTTGGCATTTAATGGCATGAGCGAGCAGAAACAGATGGCTGGCTTCTGAAAGCAGCAGCAATTTGTCATGCATCATGTGTGAGAATGACATTTAAGTGAGAAGGGAAGGAAAGATGGTTTAAAATCCTGCAATATTTCTTAGGGCCTTGACAGCAGCCATGCTGCTGAAGCCTGTCTCTACCCCCCTCCCCTGTCCCCTTGTTCATCACTTATTCTTCAAGTAAACATTGAAACGTAGAAAATAGGTGCAAGAGTAGGCCATTCGGCCCAGTCCCATCAATCTATATGCTCATGGTGATCCGCTATCTCAATACCATACTCTCGTGATGTCCCCATACCCCATGACACCTTTAGAACCCAAAAATCTACTTCCTTCTTAAATGTGTTCAGCGACTTGACCTCTACAGCCTTCGGTGGCAGAGAATTCCACAGGTTCACCACCCTCTGAGTGAAGAGTTTACTCCTCCTCTCAGTCCTAAATTGCCTTCCCCTTTTCCTGAGACTGTGACCTCTTGTTCTAGACTCTCTAGCCAGGTGAAAGAACATCCCTATATCCAGTCTGCTCAGCCCTGTCAGAATTTCATATGTTTCAGTGAGATCTCCTCTCATTCTTCTGAAATACAGGCTCAGTCAACCCATTCTCTCCAAATACGACAGCCCAGCCATCCCAGGAATCAGTTTGGTGAACCTTCGCTGCACATCCTCTCTGGCAAGTATATCCTTTCTTAGATAAGGAGACCAAAGCTGCACACAATATTCCAGGCGTGGTTTCACCTAGGCCCTGTACAGCTGCAGTAAGACATCCTTGCTCTTGTATTCAAATCCTCTCGCAATGAAGACAACATACAATTTGCCTTCTTAACTGCTTGCAGCAGCTGCATACTTGCTTTCAATGACTGGTGTACAAGGACACCCAGGTCGCTTTATACGTCAACATTTCCCAATCTATCACCATTTAAATAATATTCCGCCATTCTGATTCTCCGTCTTAAGTAGATAGTCACATTTCTTCACATGGGCTCAGCTCATGGATGAATTGTGACCCAGCAAAGAAGGACCAAGGAATTGATTAAGAAGGGGAAAATAGACTAGGAGAATAAGCTTGCAGGGAACATAAAAACTGACTGTAAATGTTTCTATAGGAATGTGAAGACCTGGTTTATTTGGACTTTCAGAAGATTTTTGACGAAGTTCCACATAAGAGATTAGCGTGTAAAATTAAAGCGCATGGTATTAGGGGTAGTGTATTGAAATAGATAGAAAACTGGTTGGCAGACAGGAAACAAGTAAGAATGAACTGGTCTTTTTCCAATTGGCAGGTTATTGCATTAGAGGGACTGCAGCGAAGGTTTACCAGACTGATTACTGGGATGGCAAGATTTACATCTGAGGAGAGATTGATTCAGTTAGGATTATATTCATGGGAGTTCAGAAGAATGAGGGGGGGGGGGGGCGGGATCTCAGAGAAACCTATGAAATTCCAACAGGGCTAGACAGGGCAGATACAAGAAGAATGTTCCCGATGGTGGGGGTGTCCAGCACTAGGGGTCACAGTCCTACCGGGTACACCATTTAGGACAGAGATTAGGATACATTTCTTCAGCTAGAGAGTGATGAGCCTGTGGAATTCATTACCATAGGAAGTAGTTGAGGCCAAACATTGTAAGTTTTCAAGAAGCAGTTAGATATAGTACTTGGAAACAAGGGGATCAAAGGATATAGGTGGGAAAGCGGGATTAGGCTATTGAGTTGGATGATCAGCCATGATCCTAATGAATGGCAGAGCAGGTCGAATGGCCTCCTCCTGCTCCTGGTTTCCATGTTTCTATGTTTCAGCCTGCTGCCTGTCATTGTATGTCCCACTTCAAGAAAAAAAAGGAAGTATGTCAGTCTGAGAGAGGTTTTGAAGACATGGATGTCACAGTAAAATAATGTTGGTGGTGTGAGCAAGAGGGCAGAGGTGTGAGGAAGTGAAGCAAGTAATAGCGAGGACAGAGGACGGTGCAATAGGACCAGAAGCTGAAATGTGCTGCAGTGATTGGAGGAGAGTGCCAGTAATCGGGTGCAGAAGGGCTGTAAATGCTGTAGCAACAGGTCATGTAAGGCCAAATGATAACTAGTAATGAGAGAAATATTTTAAACTCCTGTGAGTTTATTACATTTTATGCAGCATTACAGCTAGTTCTTGGAGCTGATGCAGTCTGCTCCCTCTGCCCACTCTTACAGCTTTCCTGGTGGATAGACTATCTCCCTCATCCTGTTCATCTTTCCCACCATAACCTCCAATGCCATGTCTGAAGGTCTCGACAACCCTTGCAACTTTTGCCATGCCTGTCAACATGTGGAATTTTCACTGGCTGTTGGGAAAATGCACCTCTCCTTTAAGAGGGTGCCAACAATGTGCAAGCCATTGAAGAGTATGGCTAACTCTGGCACCTCTCATATTTTAATTAAGTAGGGCAATAAATTGGGTCCTCCTTTGTGGCAATGTGATCAGATGCCCTACCTGAGTGTGTGTTGGGTACTCACATGAATTTCATTTCTCATACCTACTCACAAAAAGGTGCTTCTTATTAGCTGACCAAGTTGGTTATTTGGATTACGTGGTCCTGCTTTCCCTATTGGCATTTGGAACAGTTGGCTTTGGTTAAGCACTTAGCGAATCATACAGACTTCACTCTTCATCGGACAGCAAATCAATCCTCTTTCTGCACTTGCTTAAACTTCTGGTACTGGGGACAAGTGACTGTGCTGATAGCAAGGCTCACAATCTTGTTGCAATGTACAACTGCTGTCTCACCCAGAAGCATATTGTTATCATTGAAATTGCGTGGGAAGTGTTTGAATACTGGGGCGTGAATATTGATGTCTTATCAATTACATTGTTAACATTTGTCAATGCCAATTACATTATTATGGTTAAAAGAAACAAGTGATGTGTACTAATTGTCTTTGAGGATATAAATTGGGGATAGCTGAGACATTGGAGGTGAGGGAGGTCAGCTGTGAGACTGAACAAGTCAATAAACTCTTAAGAATAAAAAGCTCTGTGTCCAGATTTCAGCTCCGTCTTGTTAATAATAAGGCAATGTAAGGCTGAGTGGAGAGAAATGAGAGACATGAGTTCGGACACTGCTGTAACATTTGGAATGAGAGATAGAGTTGGGTTATCCCAGTAAGTGAGATTTCATTAAGGCCGCCCTTCTAAAAGTTACTGGTAATGCTCTCAGACTATATTGAAAGAAAACGGTCATGAATTATGAGCCGAATAAAAACATGTCAGCAAGGAAACCAGTATTTACTTAACTGTCTTATTATAGCTGGCAATTCATTAAAATGAAGTTTTCAATATGACAAAATACTAGAGATCTACCCTGTGTCCTTCATGTTATGAATATAAACATCTGGGAGGCACGGCAGCTGTGGTTAGCACTGCTGCTTCACAGCGGCAGGGTCCTGGGTTCGATTCCCAGCTTGGGTCACTGTCTGTGCAGAGTCTGCACGTTCTCCCCGTGTCTGTGTGGGATACCTCCGGGTGCTCCGGTTTCCTCCCCAAAGTCCCGAAAGGCGTGCTGTTAGGTAAATTGGACAATCTGAATTCTCCCTCTGTGTACCCGAACAGGTGCCGGAGTGTGGCGAATAGGGGCTTTTCACAGTAACTTCATTGCAGTGTTAATGTAAGCCTACTTGTGACAATAAAGATTATTTTTTTTTAAATGTAAAAATAATTAATGGTGAACTTCAGTAATTTGTTCAAGGTATGATTGCATAGTAACCTATCAAGATTACACCTTAATTGTGCTGGAGTGATTTATTTTTAAATAATATACATCTTATTTGGGTCTGCTATTTTAACATATTTGAACATCGAGCATGGAACATGCAGTGAAGAAGAAGGCCATTCAGCCCATCAAGTCTGCACCAATCCACTTAAGCCCTCAATTCCACCCTATTCCCGTAACTCAATAATCCCATCTAACCTTTTTGGTCACTAAGGTCAATTTATCATGGCCAATCCACCTAACCTGCACGTCTTTGGACTGTGGGAGGAAACCGGAGCTCCCGGAGGAAACCCATGCAGACACGGGGAGAACGTGCAGATTCTTCACAGACGGTGACCCAGTGGGGAATCAAACCTGGGACCCTGGTGCTGTGATGCCACAGTGCTATCCACTTGTGCTACCGTGCTGCCCATTTAATGGTAAGAATAACTGAATGGGAATGATTCCTAGTTAACTGTTAAGTTCTGGAATCACTGCAGGCCTTGTGATGATGGTTCAGTGATCATGTTACGTAGAAATTCCAGGATTTTGACACCACAATGATGAAATAAGGCTGATGATGTGGAGATGCCGGCGTTGGACTGGGGTGAGCACAGTAAGAAGTTTTACAACACCAGGTTAAAGTCCAACATGTTTGTTTCAAACACTAGCTTTCGGAGCACTGCTCCTTCACCTGAGGAAGGAGCAGTGCTCCAAAAGCTAGTGTTTGAAACAAACATGTTGGACTTTAACCTGGTGTTGTAAGACTTCTTACTGTGAAATAAGGCTGGTGAATGATGTGAAATGGAACTTCAAGGTGGCATTATTTGAATGATCCTTTTTGCGGCACGGTGACACAGTGGTTAGCACTGCTGCCTCATGACACCAGGGACCTGGCCTCAATTCCAGCCTTAGGTGACTGTGTGGAGTTTACACATTCTCCCTGTGTCTGCATGGGTTTTCTCCGGTTGCTCTGGTTTCCTCCCACAGTCCACACAAGATGTGCAGGTTAGGTGGATTGGCCATACTGGGGCTTTTCACAGTAACTTCATTGAAGCCTACTTGTGACAATAAGTGATTGTCATTATTAAATTGCCCCTTAGGGTAGGGTTGTAGGAATACGGCGGGGGATTGGGCCTGAGGTGGTTTTTTGAAGGATCAGTGCCGACTTGATGGACCGATGGCCTCCTTCTGCATGGATTCTATGATTCCATGCTCTTGTCCGTTTCTGTTGCAGGGCTGGAAGATACGGCAGATGCACGTTTAACAAGTTGTTATGGCACATCCTATCGATAGTAGCTACAGGGTGCAGTAATGGAGGAGTGGATAGTGAGTCCAATGGTAGGAACACTGATCAAAACCTTATTGCGTTAGACCCATGCAAGTGTGGTAAGTATTCCAGCACATAAGAAGACTTGCATTTATGTAGCCCCTTTCATGGCTATCGGACATTTCAAAGTGCTTTATAGCCAATGCAGTAATTTTGAAGTGGGGTGGGTCGCTGTTGTAGTGTAGGACAAACAGCTGACAATTAGTGCACAGCAAGCTCCCATGAACAATAACGTGATAATGACATCTTGATGAGACTTGTAAATATTGGAGAGGCTTTGAGGAGTCAGAAGATAAGCAACCCTGTTACAGAGCACACAGATGTGCCACTCATTTAACCACATTGTTAATATGACTGTTCTCGTTAAGCTTTAGGTCAGTATTCGAAAGCAATCTAGTGGTGTGGGCTCATCAATTGTGTTGGTGCTCAAGGTCAGGGTGAGATCTTTTGGCTTTCTCTTGTTGGGAGTTGGTTATTGCTTGATTTTACCTGCCATTTGTCATCTCAAGTTTGGATGTTGTTCAGGTCCCAGGTGAAGGTGGAAATGGGCTGTTCCATCATCAGACAAGCTATGAATGGAGTATCTCACTAGAGTGGCTCTGTAATTATGTATTTCCTTGCGTTGAGATAGAAGCCAAAGTATTCTTATAAATACAGTGGCAGAATACAATCTGCAGATTGGTCGGGGCAGCACAGTGGCGCAGAGGTTAGCACTGCAGCCGCACAGCGCCGAGGACCCGGGTTCGATCCTGGCCCCGGGTCACTGTGCGAAATTTGCACATTCTCCCTGTGTCTGCATGGATCTCACCCCCACAACCCAGAAGATGTGCAGGGTAAATTGCCCCTTAATTGGAAAAAAAGAATTGGGTACTCTAAATTTATTTTTAAAAAGAGATTGGTCATAACATTAAATGTTCACCCAATTTCTCTCTCCACAGATGCTGCCTGACTTGCTGAACGTTTCCAACATTTTGTTTTTTCTTATAGCCAAACATAGTCACTAATTGTAGAGTGGTGTTGGCATTGTGTGCTCATTACAGGTTAGCATTGGGTGCAAATTATCTTGTGTGCCTTTGCACTTGGGATGTGATTTATCGTGAAAACAAAGAATGAAAAGAGAAATGATATAAAACAATAAAGGCACTCAGACAAAATAATACACAAGGAAAAAAAAGGTGAACTATTGCCACAGTTTAAAAAAGAGCTGTTTGGTGTTGGAGGCATTTTAATCCTTCCAGGGTGAGTTGGGGAGCAGACGGAAGGTGGGTTCAGGGCCGGTGCTAGGAATTGCGGGCCCAATTAGAAAAGTGATGGCGGGGCCCCTACTCTACAAAAGTAAAAATTTATGTATGTTTATATTTTGTGTAGTATGCTCGTCTTTAACCAAAAAAAACATTAAATGCTTGTACAAAAATTTTGAAAGACAAAATGAAAGTTTTATTTTTTTAATCAGTTTTAGTTTTGAAAAACGTCTTTCACCTGATGCGACTGTTAGAATACAGAAAAGGCTTCAAACGGTAACTCTGTTGCCGCTGGCGCGGGGGCCCCTTGAGGTGCGAGGCCCAATTTGATAAAATTGGTCAAATAGGCTTAAAACCGGCCCTGGGGGGGTTAAACATTTAAAATAAGACTATTCACCGTTGCCCACTTGTCATTTCTTCCAGCACACAAGGAAAACAATAATCAATTTCTATACTTGCTAAAAATTGTATGGAAAGAGTACCCTACATTGAAAATGTGTCTTCTCTTCCCTCCAACAGTAGTCCCCTTTCAAGAAAAGTTCAACAATCCTTGACAGAACTAGAGTCTGTTAAAAGGACAACATTTTTGATCATAGAGGTAAAATATTAAGAGGTTCAGTTTGTGTAATTACTGTCATTTACACATCTTGAGTACTATAATTCATATAGGCATGGTGAAATTTGGGATTGGCAGGTTTTCACATTGAGTGATTCTCAAATTTGACTTCTTTCTGGGTTGTGTGTGGTAAGAAAGTCTTTTAAAAGTGTTGTAGTGAGTCACCTTTCTAAAAACAAAAATGAATTTGGCTATTCCAGCCTTGGCTGTGCTGCTGTGAGGAGGTGGTGAATAACCTAGCCTGCTAGAAAGGAGGGAGGGAGATTCAACAGTGGGCAGTATTCTTCATTTTCTTGTGTGTAGTTTAGGCAGATGTTTGGGACTAGGCCACTTATTATTCTCTAACCTTGGCCTGGCTTTAGAAAATCAAAGAAAGTGCAAAAGAGAAAGTGCCCAGTAAGAAAATTAAGGGGTAGATTTCCTTTAGTTGAACTAATTTTGTTGTCTAATTTGCCTGAAATCAGAGTTAACTGTGATAAAGATCATGGAATTTAAAGTGCAAATGAGAAACATTACAAATTGAGTTTCTGAAATCTTTTGCGATTAGTCTAAAAACCTTTGCACTAGAAAACAACTCTGTCTACAAAACTTGTCATGACCCAGGATTAACTAATCTCTATTGGGAGTTTCTGCGAATTCAGCTCATTTTTAGACCTTTTTAGGAGGCTCTAAAAATTATGCCGGTTCTCTTGTGTGTAAAGATTTTTTAAACTTTTGACCTTTAAGATATGTTTTGACTAAGAAATAGATACTGTACCTTAATTAGGGTGTCCACTGATGGAGCTCAAGAACACCAGAATACTTTGAAGAATGAGATGTGAGTTCTGACAGGGTGAATGCTGAAAGGATGTTTCCCCTTTTGGGGAAAAACCTGGACAAAGGAACATTGTTAATAAATAAGGGGTCGCCCATTTAAGACTGCGATGAGGAGAAATATTTTCTCTCAGAGGGTTGTGAGTCTTTGGAACTCTCTTGCTCAGAGAAAGTTGGAGGCAGGGTCATTGAATATTTGTAAGACAGATGTATATAAATTCTGGACTAACAAGGGAGTCAGAAGGTATCGGGGGTAGGCGGGAATGTCGAGTTGAGGCCACAATCAGATCAGCCATGATCTTATTAAAGGGCGCAGCAGGCTTGAAAGCACCGAATGACCTATTCCTGCTACGAATTTGTATGTTTGTATCTACCAGACACCAATTGTAAATGGGGTTGGAAGCAGATAGGTCACATGATCGATGCAAGCCTGTTTAGTTTAACCTTTTAAAAAAAAAAAAATTCCAATCACTATTAATCAGAAATAAATGGTTACTTTGAAGTTTCGGTAGATTGAATGTTGGGGTATAGATTAGTCAGTGATTTTCTACATTTATCTTTTTTAATGGGGGCTCCAGGGAACTGGACGTCCCGGGGGAGGCATTGCATGGTTGCAATCTAATGCTTCAAACCTAAAACAAGGGACTTTATTCTTACAATCATGCTTTTTAAAATATCCGATTGGTTCCCATGGGTTACTGGAGCATGCTTCAAGGCAATTAAATGAATTAGTTGTAATATCTTTGATAAATTATCCGTTTAATACTTAAATTCGGGGCAGAAATGAATGCACTTGTTTTACCAATGGAGAAGCTGAGTGATTCTGTTGTTTGATTAGACCATTCACAGATTCAGGTAGTACTAGCAGTCGTAATTCTGTGAAGTCTGGGTCGCCTCACTCTCTATCAATATTGCCTTGTGGGGGACAGACCTTCCAGAACCATCACAAGGAACAGGGGGGCCTGAAAGTACTCTTTTTTTTTTCTTCTTTTTTTTATAAATTTAGGGTACCCAATTCATTTTTCCAATTAAGGGGCAATTTAGTGTGGCCAATCCACCTAGCCTGCACATCTTTGGGTTGTGGGGGTGAAACCCATGCAAACACGGGGAGAATGTGCAAACTCCACACGGACAGTGACCCAGAGCCGGGATCGAACCTGGGACCTCAGCGCCGTGAGGCTGCAGAGCTAACCCACTGCGCCACTGTGCTGCCCCCTGAAAGTACTCTGACCCTGAATTGGATTGTTCTGGTTGATGTGAATTTGTTGGCACTCTTGATTCATGATCAGTTTACCTGTGGGAGTAGTCATAAGGTTGTACAGCACAGATAAAGCCCTTTGGCCCAACACATATACGCCTGTCAAAAATAACCACCTAACTACTCTAATCCAATTTTTCAGCACTTGGCCCATAGCCTTGTATGCCATGGGATCGCAAATGCACATCTAAATACTTCTTCAATGTTATGAGGGTCTCAGCCTCCACCACCCTTTCAGGCAGCGGGTACCAAACTCCCAATATTCTCTGGGGGAGAAAAGCTTTTCCTCACATCCTCTCTAAACTCCCTTACCTTAAACCAATGTCCCCTGGTCATTGACGCCTCCACCAAGGAGAAAATTTATTCCAGTCTATGCCCCTCATAATTTTACACATCTGAATCATGTCCCCTCCTCTGCTCCAAGGAAAACAATCCAAGTCTGTCCAATCTCTTCATAACTGAAACTCTCCAGCCAGGAACATCCTCTGTACCGTTTCCAGCTATCACATCTCTCGTATATTGGGGATTCCTGAACTGCACACAATACTTTAGCTGATGCCTAACCAACGTTTTATACAGTTCCAGCATAACCTCCCTGCTCTTAATCTCTATACCTTGGCCAATAAAGTAAGAATTCTTACAACACCAGGTTAAAGTCCAACATGTTTGTTTCAAACACTAGCTTTCGGAGCACTGCTCCTTCCTCAGGTTTGGAGCAGAGCTCCGAAAGCTAGTGTTTGAAACAAACATGTTGGACTTTAACCTGGTGTTGTAAGACTTCTTACTGTGCGCACCCCAGTCCAACGCCGGCATCTCCACATCTTGGCCAATAAAGGCAAGTATGCCATATACCTTTTTAAAAAACATTTAGAGTACCCAATTATTTTTTCCAATTAAGGGGCAATTTAGTGTGGCCAATCCACCTATCCTGAACATCTTTGGGTTGTGGGGGCGAAACCCATGCAAACATGGGGAGAATGTGCAAACTCCACACGGACAGTGACCCAGGGCCGGGATTTGAACCCGGGTCCTCAGTGCCGTAGGCAGCAATGCTAACCACTGTGCCACCGTGCTGCCCCGCATATACCTTCTTAACCACTGTATCCACCTGCTCTGCTACTTTAAGGGACAGGTGTACATGCCCACCAAAGTCCCTCTGATCCTCAGTGCTTCCCAGGGTCCTGCCGTTCATCATGTATTCCCTTGCCATGTTTCTCCTGCCCAAGTGCATCACTGCACACTTATCTGGATTGAATTCCATTTGCCACTGATCAGCCCATCTGACCAGACCATTTATATCCTCCTGTAATCGAAGGCTATGCTCCTCACTGTTTACCAACCCATCAATTTTCATATTGCCTGCAAACGTGCTCCTACATTCATATCTAAATCATTTATATAAACCAGGAACAGCAAGGGCCCCAACACTGAAGCCTGCGGTACCCCACTGGACACAGGCTTCCCGTCAGAAAAACACCACTCAGCCAATTTTGGATCCAATTTTCCAAATTTGCTTGGATCCCAATGGCTCTTACCTTCGCTATCAGTCTCTCATCAAAAGCCTTGCTGAAGTCCATGTTGACTACATCAAATGCATTGCTACACCTTTTCAAAAAATTCAATCAAGTTGCTGACTGTTCTTGATTAATCCCTGCCCCTTCCAAATGCAGATTTATTCTGTCTCTCAGATTTCTACCAATAGTTTCACCACCACTGAGGTTTGACTGACTGGCCTGTGGTTTCCTGGATTACCTGTTACTCTCTTCTTGAATAATGTTACGTGGCTATCCTCCAGTCCTCCGACAACTCTCCTGTGGCCAGAGATGAATTGAATATTATTGCCAGTGCCCCTGCTATTTCCTCCCTTCCCTCACCAACAGCCTGGGTACATTTCATCAGGTCTGGAGATTTGTCTACTTTTAAGCCTGCCAGACCCCTCAGAACCTCCTCTCTGTCCATGTTAATCTCTTTAATTTTATTACAGTCCTTCCCTGATTTCTATACCCACATTGTCCCTCTCATGAGTGAACACTGAAGGGTTGGCATGTGGCGCAGTGGATAGCACTGGGACTGCGGCGCTGAGGACCCGGGTTCGAATCCCGGCCTTAATGGGTCTGATTCTTTCCCTAGTTACCCTTTTACCCTTAATGTACTTGTAAAATACTTCAGGATTTTCCTTTATCTTATCCTTTCATGTCCCCTTTTTGCTCTCCTAATTTCCTTTTTAAGTTCCCTCTTGCACATTCTATAGGCCTCCAGCACTTCTGTTGAAAGAGACTAGTGTGATGTGCAGTGATGATTCCGTTCAGGGCAGCGACCATTTGTATTTTTAGTGAGCCCAAAATAAAATTACTGGACATAACATGACCAGAATAGGAAAATGGAAAGGTCAGCTGAAAACTGATATAAAACTGGATGAATGGCTACCCAAACCCAAATATAACTAGAAATTGCTTCTGTATATATTTTAAAGTTATTTTCAGTCATTTAAACTCAGATTACTTAGAAGTGTACAATTAGCGTTGGGATTACACCGCTTTATTTTTGTGATTTATTTATCTTTGTTGCCAGGAAGTACAAAGTATATAGGCTCTATGCCCAGAGCATCAACACAACATCAGACAATGCATACATAGAAATTACACATTGGGCGCGATTCTCTGGCCTTGTTGCATTCTCACTCGAGCAAAACAAGACCAGTAAATAGCGGGAGGGGCCAAAAACGAGATCCGTGTCGGGCACCAAATGGTTTGCGATGCAACCGGCCCGCTTCTATAGGTGAAATTGGGATCTCGCCGTAGTGTGGTGAGAAACCAATTATCAACACTTAAGCCACATTTCCATACAATCACCTACAGCGACCCCGTATCCAACGGCCTCCCGTCATTCAGTGGCCTCCCCAGCCCAGATTAGTACTCCTTTTGAAAAATGTGAACCGGTGGAAGGGCTTCTGTGGGGAGCCGAGGAGGTGAGTAGCCATCTTTGCTCACAAGCAAAGAGCCCGGGGGCGCTGGGATTGCCACCCAAATGCTTGGTGTGGGGGGGGGGGGGCTCTGCAGGGGTGGGCCACCATGGGGGGGGAAGGGGGCACGGGGGACAATCGCTCACGGCACCACCATGCCAACCTCTGGATCATTCGTACCTGTTCTAGGGGCAACCCTTGTCCCTGCCCATCTGCCCCACTGATCACCCATTGCCCCCACCAACTGCTGAGAGCTCTGGCTGTGTGGCTGAAGGCTATGGCTAACAGGGAATTGGCAATCATGGTTAGGTGAGCACTTGACACATGACAAGTGGGTTCCGTGGGTGGGCGGACCATGTAACATGTGGGAATCATTGCCTAGCATCCCAATCACACCTTGATGTCTGGACACTAATTGAATACTGCAGGAGGCAACACCACACCATGCAACATCTGAACACCCAGAGGATGGGACACAGCTCCAGGGACGTGTCTATGGCCGGAGGGTGTGTGAGCACCACTGGGTGGTGGTGGAGGTGGGGGGTGCCTGGTGATCTGGGCAACAGGTCCGGAGATCAGCCTGCATTGCGAAGAAGGTGACAGAGGCATCATAATGGTTGTGCAAAAAGGTGTTTAATGTGCTGGGCAGTACCCCACTCCTGATGGTGCTGCCCCCAGCCACCAAATCCCCCCCCCCCCCCCCCCCCCCCCCCCCCGCCTACTACCCCGCAGCCCTCCGTGATCCCCTCCGTGATCCTCAACATGCTTGGTCCTCCTAGCGCTACCACTGTATCTTGGTGTTTCCCCAGGATGCACATCAGAGGTGGAGCCAGCCAGCTGCTTACCTTGTCCTGTTGCCTTTGATGCCCCTAGCCAGAGGACCCCAGCTCACTTGTTGGCGGCACATACACAGCCGTGTCACCCTATCCTGTCTGCTGACCTCAAGACGCGGCCTCATCAGAGGGGTGGAACACGGGGAAGCTGGTGGCCACCGCTGGCACTCCATGGGACGGGTCCGGCTTGGCACTCAGCGCCCCCTCCTCCTGAACGGTCTCCATGGGGCCCTGGGGTTCACCTTGGGATGGAGGGGCAGCTGTTTGGAGCCCCAGCTGTTCATGCATCATCTGGTTCTGCCAGCCCTGGCGGCCCCCAAGTTCCGCACCATGGTGTCGATGCCCTCAGCGATTCTCCTCAGTGACTGGGACATGCTCTGCAGTGCTCCAGCCATGCCAACATGCGACTGGGACAAGCTCCACAGAGCCTTCGCCATGCCTATCTGAGAGCGGGATATGCCCCGCAGAACCTCATCAAGGTCAGCCTGGTGCTGGGTAACATTCCCTAGCAAGGTGGTCATTTTTCCGAGGCCCTCAGCCATGGTCATAGAATCTCATAGAATCTCTACAGAGCAGAAGGCCATTCGGCCCATGGGATCTGCACCGACCCTTGGAAAGAGCACCCTACCTAGGCCCATGCCCCGACCCTATCCTTGTAACCCAGTAACCCCACCTAACCTTTTTGGACACGAAGGGGCCCTCAGCCATGGCTGTCATCGACTGCACGATGCCTTGGACACCTTCACTTATGGTGCCGACATCGTGCTCCAGGCTCTCTCACACGGTTGCCACCCAAGAGGTGTTGGCCTCGGTGTCACTCATTGCCGGCGCCATCTCCTGTGCCCGTAGCCTCTGGGACTCCTCCAAGCTGCTGTGGATCTGATGGAGCGACGTTGGCATCTCCCTCTGAACATCCCGGCCGCTCCCTATGGTCTTCATCAGCTCTTGGTAACCCACTTCCACAAGCTCAGCATCAGGCTGGGACCCAGTTAGGCCACTTGGAAGGTTGGGGATGGATGCTCCTGTGGGGAGGAAGGGTCATGGGGTGGGGGTGGGGGGTGGGGGAGGCGTTGGTGTCTACTCCCTCATGCTGCCCGGTGTAGGTCATTGACCTCTTCCTGCACTGCTGGCCAATCCCCTCAATGTTCAGACTAACGGCTGCCGCCACCTCATCTGAGGCAGCATTGGCTGACTTGTCGCTCACCCTCCGGGACTCTCGGGGGAACAGGACATCCCTCATGGCCTCCACCTCGTCCAGGAGTCTTGCCAGATCTCCGTCCCCGAATCTTGGGACTGGTCTCCTGGGCGCCATTATTGCGAGCTGGCTGGGGTTGGCTGTGCAAGTGCAGTTTTAAGTGCTGCTCGACCATATTAGTGGGGGGCTGGCGAGCGGGGTCCTAGCGAATCAGCTGGTGAGGCGTTATTTCTGGTGAGAAGCCCATGAGGCCTCATTAAGTAGACTAATTAACATTGAATTACGTTGACAGTTTCGCTGGGCCGAGCGCTGGGAAGTTTGTTGCAATTCCCGCTCACTACCAAACTTAGAAATTTTTCCGGAGAATCACTTTATTTCTAACAAATTTTCTGAAAGTCACTAAATTTTCAACATTGACAGCAAAGTCAGGCATTCCAAGTATCAACAATTCTATGTGAATTTTTTTTAACGAATATGAAGACCTGTAGATGAACCAAGCAAAATACTACAGGCGGGATTCTCCAATAATTGGGCTAAGTGTTGACGCCGTCGTAAACGGCAGAGCGTTTTACGATGGCGTCATCTGGCCGCTAAGAGCAGCGATTCCCCAATACACAGGGGGGGCCAGCACGGCACTGGAGCGCTTCACGCAGCTCCAGCTGCCGATCTGGGCCCAGCATGGGCAATGCGGGTCCGCGCATGCACGCCACGGCCGTCTCCACGCCGGCCCCCACGCAACATGGCAGAGCCCTACAGGGACCCGGTGCGGAGGAATATCGGCTCCCCCTGGAATTAGCCCGCCGGCCGATTGGTAGCCCCCAATCGCGGGCCTGGCAACCATGAAGGCGCCCCCGGAGTCGGATCCCCCCTACCCCGCACCAGAACGGCCCCTGCAGCCAGAACGCCGAGGTCCCGCCAGTTAGAACCACACACGAACAACGTCGGCGGGACTCAGCCGAACTCGGCGGGCACCTGGCCCGTCGAACGTGGAGAATCGGCGGGGCGTGGCACGTTTGGCGGAGAATCGGTGGCCCGACGTCGCGGGATTTGCGCCCCCGCCTATTCTCCGACCCGGCGCGGGATCGGAGAAACCTGCCCTACAATTGCGAGTCAAGTACTTTTCAGGCTTAGGGGTAACAAGGCCTTATATCAATTTATAATCTTCAACTAAATCAAAAATCAATGTTGTCTTCTCTAAAGATTATCCTCCAAGAATTCTTAAATGCTCCTCATATAGATTGGGTGACTGAAATTAGTCACAGTACAATAGGGGAGGAATTTGTGGTGTGTATACAGGATAGCTTTCTGCACCAGCATGTTGAGGAACCAACAAGGGAACAGGCCAT
Source organism: Scyliorhinus canicula (assembly GCF_902713615.1). NCBI lineage: Eukaryota > Metazoa > Chordata > Chondrichthyes > Carcharhiniformes > Scyliorhinidae > Scyliorhinus > Scyliorhinus canicula. The sequence goes on from NC_052149.1 coordinate 39,070,117, forward strand.
CTTGGACCAGGTATTGTGCAATGAGAAAGGATTAGTTGGCAATCTAGTTGTGAGAGAACCCTTGGGGATAAGTGACAATAATATGGTAGAATTCTTTATCAAGGTGAATAGTTAGGTAGTTGAGTCTGTGACCACGGTCCTGAACCTCAATAAAGATAACTATGATGGTATAAGGCATGAGCTGGCTATGAGGGACTGGGAAACATTACTGAAAGGGAGGACAGCGGACAGGCAATGGCAGGCATTCAAGGAACGAATAGGTGAACTCCAAAAGTTGTTTATTCCTATTTGGAGCAAGAGTACATAGATACATAGAAGACAGGAGCAGGAGGAGGCCTTTTGGCCCTTCGAGCCTGCTCCGCCATTCATCACAACCATGACTGATCGTCCAACTCAATAGCCTAATCCTGCTTTCTCCCCATAGCCTTTGATCCCATTCTCCCCAAGTGCTATATCCAGCCACCTCTTGAATATATTCAAAGTTTTAGGATCAACTACTTTCTGTGGTAATGAATTCCCCAGGCTCACCACTCTTTGTGTGAAGAAGTGTCTCCTTATCTCTGTTCGAAATGGTTTACCCTGAATCCTCAGGCTGTGACCACTGGTTCTGGACACACCTATCATTGGTAACATCTTCCCTGCATCTACCCTGTCTAGTCCTGTTAGAATATTTCTAAGTCTCTATGAGATCCCCCCTCATTCTTCTGAACTCCAGCGAGAACAATCCCAACCTAGTCAATCTCTCCTCATATGACAGTCCCGCCATCCCTGGAATCAGTCTGGTAAACCTTCACTATACTCCCTCGAGAGCAAGAACATCCTTCCTCAGCGAAGGAGACCAAAACTGCACAAGTGTGGCCTCACCAAGGCCCTGTACAATTGCAGCAACACATCCCTGCTTCTATACTCGAAACATCTTGCAGTGAAGGCCAACATACCATTAGCCTTCTTTACCGCCTGCTGCACCTGCATGCTTACCTTCAGCGAATGGTGCACAAGGACAGCGGCACGCTGCACAATCCCCCCTCCCAATTTACAACCATTCAGCTAGTAATCTGCCTTCCTGTTTTTGTTTCCAAAGTGAATAACCTCACACTTATCCAAATTATACTGCATCTGCCATTGGTTTTCCCACTCGCCCAACCTGTCCAGATCTTGCTGTAGGATCCCTGCATCCTCGTCACAATTCACCCTCCCACCTAACTTGGTATCATCTGCAAACTTTGAGATATGACATTTTGTTCCCTCATCCAAATCATTAATATATATTGTGAATAGCTGGGGTCCCAGCACCGATTCCTGTGGCACCCCACTAGTTACTGCCTGCCAATTTGGAAAGGACCCATTAATCCCTACTCTTTGTTTCCTCTCGGTCAACCAGTTTTCTATCCACCTCAATACACTCCCCCCAATCCCATGCGCTTTAATTTTGCACAATAATCTCTTTGCGGGACTTTGTCAAATGCCTTCTGAAAGTCCAAATATACCAACACATCGACTGGCTCCCCCTTGTCAACTGTACTGGTTACTTCTTAAAAGAATTCCAACAAATTTGTCAAGCATGATTTTCCCTTCATAAATCCATGCTGACTCTGACTGATCCTGCCACTGCTTTCTAATTCCGCTAAAAAGTCCTTGATAATGGATTCAAGCATTTTCCCCACTACCGATGTTAGGCTTATTGGTCCTGAAACAGGAAAGGAGAGGTCACCCTGTTAGGGGTTTTCTATAGGCCTCCGAAAAGTTTCAGAGATGTAGAAGAAAGGATTGCAAAGATGATTCTGGATAGGAGCGAAAGAAACAGGGTAGTTGTTATGGGGGACTTTAACTTTCCAAATATTGACTGGAAACACTATAGTTCGAGTACTTTAGATGGGTCCGTTTTTGTCCAATGTGTGCAGGAGGGTTTCCTGATGCAGTATGTAGATAGGCCAACGAGAGGCGAGGCCGTATTGGATTTGGTACTGGGTAATGAACCAGAACAGGTGTCAAATTTGGAGGTAGATGAGCACTTTGGTGATAGTGACCACAATTCGATTACGTTTACTTTAGCGATGGAAAGGGATAGGTATATACCGCAAGGCAAGAGTCGTATCTGGGGGAAAGGCAATTATGATGTGATGAGGCAAGACTTAGGATGCATCGGCTGGAGAGGAAAACTGCAGGGGATGGGCACAATGGAAATATGGAGCATGTTCAAGGAACAGCTACTGCGTGTCCTTGATAAGTATGTACCTGTTAGGCAGGGAGGAAGTGGTCGAGCAAGGGAACTATGGTTTACTGAAGCAGTTGAAATACTTGTCAAGAGGAAGAAGGAGGCTTATGTAAAGATGAGACGTGATGGTTCAGTTAGGGCGCTTGAGAGTTACAATTTATCTATGAAGGCTCTAAAGAGAGAGCTAAGTAGAGCCAGGCGAGGACATGAGAAGTATTTTTTTTAAATAAATTTAGATTACCCAATTATTTTTTCCAATTAAGGGGCAATTTAGCGTGGCCAATCTACCTACCCTGCACATTTTTGGGTTGTGGGGGTGAAACCCACGCAGACACGGGGAGAATGTGCAAACTCCACACGGACAGTGACGCAGAGCCGGGATCGAACCTGGGACCTCAGCGCCGTGAGGCAGCTGTGCTAACCACTAGGCCACCGTGCTGCCCTAACATGAGAAGTCTTTGGCAGGTAGGATCAAGGATAACCTTAAAGCTTTCTATAGATATGTCAGGAATAAAAGAATGACTAAGGTAAGAGTAGGGCCAGTCAAGGACCGTAGTGGGAAGTTGTGCGTGGAGTCCGAGGAGATAGGAGAGGTGCTAAATGAGTATTTTTCATCTGTATTCACACAGGAAAAAGGCAAAGTTGTCGAGGAGAATACTGAGATACAGGCTACTAGACTAGAAGGGCTTGAGGTTCATAAGGAAGAGGTGTTAGCGATTCTGGAAAGTGTGAAAATAGTAAGTCCCCTGTGCCGGATGGGATTTATCCTAAGATTCTCTGGGAAGCTAGGGAGGAGATTGCTGAGCCTTTGGCTTTGATCTTTAAGTCATCTTTGTCTACAGGAATAGTGCCAGAAGACTGGAGGATAGCAAATGCTGTCCCCTTGTTCAAGAAGGGGAGTAGAGATAACCCCGGTAATTATAGACCTGTGAGCCTTACTTCTGTTGTGGGAAAAGTCTTGCAAAGGTTTATAAGAGATAGGATGTATAATCATCTGGAAAGGAATAATTTGATTAGAGATAGTCAACATGGTTTTGTGAAGGGTAGGTCGTGCCTCACAAACCTCATTGAGTTCTTCGAGAAGGTGACCAAAGAGGTGGATGAGGGTAAAGCAGTTGATATGGTGTATATGGATTTCAGTAAAGCGTTTGATAAGGTTCCCCACGGTAGCCTATTGCAGAAAATACAGAGGCATGGGATTCAGGGTGATTTAGCAGTACGGATCAGAAATTGGCTAGCTGATAGAAGACAAAGGGTGGTGGTTGATGGGAAATGTTCTGACTGGTGTCCAGTTACTAGTGGTGTACCACAACAATTTGTTTTGGGGCCGCTGCTGTTTGTCATTTTTATAAATGACCTGGAGGAGGGCGTAGAAGTATGGGTGAGTAAATTTGCAGATGACACTAAAGTCGGTGGAGTTGTGGACAGTGCAGAAGGATGTTACAAGTTACAGAGGGACATAGATAAGCTGCAGAGCTGGGCTGACAGGTGGCAAATGGAGTTTAATGCAGAAAAGTGTGAGGTGATTCATTTTGGAAGGAATAACAGGAAGACAGAGTATTGGGCTAATGGTAGGATTCTTGGTAGTGTGGACGAGCAGAGAGATCTCGCTGTCCATGTACATAGATCCCTGAAAGTTGCCACCCTGGTTGAGAGGGTCGTTAAGAAGGCGTATGGTGTGTTAGCTTTTATTGGTAGAGGAATTGAGTTTCGGAGCCATGAGGTCATGTTGCAGCTGTACAACACTCTGGTGCGGTCGCATTTGGAGTATTGCGTGCAGTTCTGGTCGCCACATTATAGGAAGGATGTGGAAGCATTGGAAAGGGTACAGAGGAGATTTACAAGGATGTTGCCTGGTATGGAGGGAAGATCTTATGAGGAAAGGCTGAAGGACTTGAGGCTGTTTTTGTTAGAGAGAAGAAGGTTAAGAGGTGACTTAATTGAGGCATACAAGATGATCAGAGGATTAGATAGTGTGGACATTGAGAGCCTTTTTCCTCGGATGGTGATGTCCAGTACGAGGGGACATAGCTTTAAATTGAGGGGAGATAGATATAGGACAGATGTCAGAGGTAGATTCTTTACTCAGAGTGTAGTAAGGGCGTGGAATGCCCTGCCTGCAACAGTAGTGGACTCGCCAACACTAAACGCATTCAAATGGTCATTGGATAGGCATATGGATGATAAGGGAATAGTGTCGAGGGACTTTATAGAGGGGCTTCACAGGACGGCGCAACATCAAAGGCCAAAGGGCCTGTACTGCGCTGTAATGTTCTATGCCTATAATTCTCTGCTTTCTCTCTACCACCCTTTTTGAATATCGGAGTAACATGAGCTACTCTCCAATCTGCAGGGACAGTTCCAGAGTTTATAGAATCCCGGAAGATGACGACCAATGCTTCCACTATTTCCAGAGCAACCTCCTTAAGCACTCTGGGATGCAGATTCTCAGGTCCTGGGGATTTATCCACCTTCAGTCCCATCAGTTTTCCCAGCACCATTTCTCTACTAATGTTGATCTCCCTCAGTTCTTCCCTCTCACTAAATCTTTCATTCTCCAACATTTCTGGGATCTGATTTGTGTCCTCATTTGTGAAGACAGAACCAAAGTATGTATTTAATTGCTCAGCCATTTCTTTGCCCTTATTATCCATTCCCCTGTTTCTGTCTGCAGAGGTTCTACATTTCTCTTTACCAATCTCTTTCTCTTCGCATATCTGTAGAAACTCTTAGTGTCAGTCTTTATGTTCCCTGCAAACTTCCTTTCCTACTGTACTTTCCCCTTCTTAATCAATCCCTTCGTCCTTTTTTGCTGAATTCTAAACTGCTCCCAATCCTCAGACCTATTATTTTTCTTGGCCAATCTGTATGCTTCGTCCTTGGATCGGATACTATTTCTAATTTCCTTTGTGAGTCATGGATTGGCCCTCTTACCCCCTTTGCTTTTGTGCCAGACAGGAATGAACAGTCGCTGTAGTTCCCCCATGCGTTCCTTGAATGTTTGCCATTGTCTATCTCTTTAAGTAACTCTCCCCAGTCTATCAAGGCCAACTCACGCCTCATGTCCTCATAGTTCCCTTTATTAAGATTCAGCACCCTAGTCTCTGAATCAACTACTTCACTCTCCATCTTGATAAAAATTGTATCATGTTATGGTTGCTCATCCCCAAGGGGTCTCGTACAGCCAGATTGGCAATGATTCCCTTCTCATTACGCAGTACCCAGTATCCAGTCTAAGATGGCCTGCTCTCTAGTTGGTTCCTCCACATATTGGTCAAGAAAACCATCCTGTATACACTCCAGGAATTCCTCCGGGAATTCCTCCCCAGTAGAAAGGAACTGTGGCCAAACCATGGCTTGCAAGGGAAATTTGAGATAGTATTAGATTTAAAGAAGAGGCATACAAATTAGAAAGAAAAAACTATAATAAACCTGAGGATTGGTAACAGTTTAAAATTCAGCAAAGGCAGATGAAGGGATTAATTAAGAAGAGGAAAATACAATTTGAAAGTAAACTAGCAGGGAACATAAAAACTGACTGTAAAGTTTAGAGACATGAATCCAAAGTCCCGGTTGAGGCCGTCCTCATGCGTGTGGAACTTGGCTGTCAGTTTCGGCTCGGCGATCCTGCGTTGTTGTGCATCCTGAAGGCCGCCTTGGAGAATGCTTACCCGAAGATCAGAGGCTGAATGCCCAAGGGCAAGCGCTCTCCAAGGCGGCCTTCAGGACGCACAGCAACGCAGAATCGCTGAGCAGAATCTGATAACCAAGTTCCGCACGCATGAGTACAGCCTCAACTGGGACCTTGGATTCATGTCAAGTTAAAGCACATGAGATTACGGGTAGTGTCCTGGGATGGATAGAAAACTGGTTAGCAGACAGAAAACAAAAATTTGGCAAAATTTTTTTTTCTGATTGGCAGGCAGTGATTAGTGGGATACCGCAGGGATCTGCGATAGGACCCCAACTGTTCACATTATATTTTAATGATTTGAATGAGGGACCTAAATGTACTATCTCCAACTTTGCACCTGATACAAAGTTGGGTGGGAGGGTGATCTGAGAGGAGGATGCAAAAATGCTTCAGTAGGATTTGGACAGGCTGAATGAGTGGGCACATGCATGGCGGATGCAGTATATTGTGGATAAATGTGAGGTTATCCGCTTCAGGAGCAAAAATAGGAAGGCAGATTATTATTTGAATGAGTATAAATTGAGAGAGATGGATACTCAGCGAGACCTTGTGCATCAGTCGCTGAACGTAAATGCACATGTATAGCAGGCAATAACTTCATAGTGAGAGGATTTGAGTCCAGAAATAGAAATGTTATACTGCAATTGTATAGGGCATTCGTGAGGCCACACCGAATATTGTGTGCAGTTTTGGTGTCCTTACCTGAGGAAGGATGTTCTTGCTATGGAGGGAGTGCAGCAAAGGTTTACCAAGCTGATTCCTGAGATGGCGGGGTTGCCATATGAGGAGAGACTTAATCGGTTGGAATTATATTCATTGGAGATTAGAAGAGTGAAGGGGTATCTCAAAGAAACCTAAAAAATTCCTGATGGTGGGGGAGTCCAGAACCAGAGGTCATAGTTTGAGGATAAGGGGTAAACCTTTTAGGACTGAGGTGAGGAGAAATTTCTTCACCTGGAGAGTGGTGAATTGTGAAATTCGCTACCACAGAAAGTAGCTGAGGCCAAAACATTGTGTCATTTCAAGAAAGAATTAGATATAGCTCTTGAGGCTAAAGGGATCAAGGGATATGAGGGGGGAAAGGCGGAATCAGGGTATTGAACTTGATGATCAGCCATGATCATAATGAATGACGGAGCAGGCTCTGAGGGCCGAATGGCCTCCTTCTTCTATTTTCTATGTTTCTTTGTTTCTAAGATTCTATTCCCTTCCCGCCTTCCATTTTCCTGGTAACACTCTCTCTATAAACTGTATTTCTCACTGAACGTGTGGATTCCAAACTGTGGATGCATACTCCAGATGTGGGTATAACAGTTGCTTATAGTGTTTAAGATAAACACGAACATCCCAACTCAAAAAAGGATGCATTCAGCGCTTGTAAAACATCGTTTGCCCGCTGTACTGTCGAGCCACATGATTCGAAAACTTCAAATTACCTGTAAAAATCACACCTCAATCCTTTTCAGTGGTTGAATGTGCTCAAGGCTGGCCGCTGATATGATACTGTGAATTAGGATTATTGTGGCCAAAATGGAAAACTGAGGGCGAAATTCTCCGCACCCGCGGAAAGTCGGCAAACGGTCGTAAAAATCGGGACCGTTTTACGACGGTCGCGAAGGCTTCATTTCCCGACCGATTCACTTCCTGGAAATGGGCTAGCAGCGCGGCCGCGTCAATTACGTGCGTGATGACGACGGAACGCGACGACGACACGAACCCGCCCATGTGACGCCGCCCGACGCCGTAAAAAGGCGCGGGCGACCACAGAATCTGTCGGGCAGGATGTCGGAGCCTAGGCGAGCTGCACCTCGCTTTATTGATGCAGACGTCGAGGCGCTGCTCGATGCCGTGGAGCAGAGGAGGGGCATCATCCGCCCGCGGAGAGGGCATCGCCAACCTGCCAGCACGGTACGCCAGGCCTGGCGTGACGTTGCTGCTGCCGTCAGTGCTGTGGGGCAGACCCCTCGCTCAGCAGAGCAGTGCCGAAAGAAGCTACACGACCTCACCAGGTCTGCCAGGGTAAGTGCCATGAGGGTGCCCCCTAGTCACAACCATCCCTCCCCCTTAACTGCCCGGGGGGGGGGGGGGGGGGGGGGGGGGGGGGGGGGGGGAGAGGGATTGGGGCAGAGTTATTTGAGGGTGGTTCACAAAGTTGTCACAGACCCAGCGCTCTGGCCCCGAGGAGAGATGCAATCATCTGATGACAACTTGCCCCCCCCCCCCCAAACTGTGCCAGTATCAGAACGGACTTCTGATACCTACCGTTTTGTAATGATCTACCTATGTTTCCTCCCCCAACAGGCCAAGGCCGGTCATAACCACCGTGAGCGGCACAAGACTGGAGGGGGTTCGCCCAACATGCACCCCCTCAGCACCTTTGAACAGAGGGCACTGGACCTTGCTGGGGGGTCTGCCACCCGCGATATCGCGCAATGCGAGGTTGGCGGAACTGCAGCAAGTGAGACAACCCTCCCTGACAAACACCCCCCCCCCCCCCCCCCCCCCCCCCCCATCCTCTGTCCCTTCACACACCCTGCCCACTGGGACACCTCCCCATCCTCTGTCCCTTCACACACCCTGCCCACTGGGACACCTCCCCATCCTCTGTCCCTTCACACACCCTGCCCACTGGGACCGTCCAGCGGCCTGCCGAGCAAATCGAAATAACCCGTCTCATTCTCTTCCCTAGGACGTGATGCCGAACGACCAGGGCCGTCTGGCTGCAGACGGAGACAGGAATCTGCCGCCACCTCACCCGGGGCCTCACAACAGAGGGTGCCCGATCAGCGGGCAGCCCTATCTGCCCCAACCCAATCTGCGGACCAGGACGCACAGAGGGTTCGAAGTCCACCACCACCACCAGAAATGGCCAGGGACAACCCTCCTGTCGCTGAGCGGCCCCACACCCTGGACGAGGACCTAACCATTGAGAGCGTCGGGCTTGCGGCACTGCTTTCTCCCACCACTTCCATCATCCCAGAGATACACACCCCGGCGGGCCTATTTAGTGATAAGTCTCCTGGGGCACAGTCTGGTTGGCACATCACAGATGAGCAGGTACAGCAGGTGGAGGTCGGAGCAACAGAGGGCCCGGACTCGCGGAGGCCAGACCAGGCCCAGGATGCAGCTG